>NC_089844.1:109346314-109651314 GCF_035609145.1 Eleutherodactylus coqui
CGGCCCCATTCACCAGGCAGAACACCGCACAGCACAAGCGCGTCTAAAAAAGCAAGAAGCCAGCGAAATTAGACGGAGCCATGGAGACGTGGACGCTAGCAACGGAGTGGGTAAGTGAATAACTTCTGTATGGCTCATATTTAATGCACGATGTATATTACAAAGTGCATTAATATGGCCATACAGAAGTGTATAACCCCACTTGCTTTCGCGAGACAACCCCTTTAAATGCATAAATGTTATGGGAATTAACCCATTTATTACAAGAGCTGCATTCCACAGCATAAATCCACAGCATAGATATGTTGCAGACTTCTTGCAATATGTGAAGGAGAGTTTAGAAATTCCCTCAAAGCTTGTACTGTAAATGTTGCGGAACATCTGCTGCGATCCTGGCAGCAAAAATACCGCGGCATTTCCGATGTGTGTTAAAATGGCTTAAAAATGGCGAATAACCATTTCTGTATTCCTGATCATGCGATCTGGTGTGTAAGCCGCTTCCTGAAAATAGACTTGAATACAATAACCGTTACATATCAGAGCCGTTTTCCCTTGTAACTGAAGCTGCTAAGGAATCTGTAGGGGAAATTGTAATGCATAGAAAAAGTATCTTCCACAAACTCAATACTTCTTAAAAAAAAAAAGAAAAGCCGCTACTCTGTGTATAAAATGATAAGAAAGGCCTTTGCTATCAGGAAAAAAACAGCGGAATTCACATTTTCAGTCCAAAAAAAAAAAACACCAAAAAGCTACAGCTATTTGATGAAGAATCACATAAAATAGATATGAATAGTCTGGTTATTAAAATGTAAAAAAAAAAGAAAAAATTGGTATAAAAGAGTTATTAGTTTCCCTGAACTGTTAGGCTATATGTATTCACATTGGCAGATTTGTCAAAGACATTTCTGCGACTATTCAACTCATCTGAATAGGAGCTGCAGAAATTCATGTTCTCTCACTGAAACAACCCCATTCAGAGGTATGGGATTCATTTTCAGTGGCAGACATTTTCTGCAGCCAATCTATTGCATGAGGATATAGCCTTATATATAATACAGCCAAAGTAGTTTTTTAGATTAAAAAAACAGCAATTAATAACATTTATTTTATGGCCTTGTTCATGCATTAATTTTCATCTGAATTTCATGTGGTTTACCCTCAAGAAAACAAATAAAAATTCAGTGACTGAGAACATTTCCATATGTGCTGTAACATTAACATGTCCCGCATTCATTCTTTTTCCACATAGCAGAATATTTGTGTTCAGAGTCTTCTTAATATCCCCCCAAAAGTTATTAAAATTGGTATTGCTCCCAGTCTGCCTGAGGAAATCATAAGGATCTATCCACTAGGACGCATGCGCAGCATGGTTCAGGTTAAGGTTGGGACATCGAAAAACGATATATCGAAATATCGCTAATGCTTTGGCAATACTTTTCATCGATATTGTTATGTCCAATATATCGGTAACATCGATAGTTTAAGGCGATATAATAGCGATTTCTGTAAAGAAGAAACGTGTCTTGTGGTCCGGTGACCAGATTCTCTCTCTTTATATTCCGCCCTTCCCCTTGTGTTGTACAGGATGTAGTTTTGCTCGAGGCACTAATGAACTTATAAACAAGTTCTAGAAACTTCTGGAAAGTGTCAGGTGACTCTTTGTCACCAATAAGGTTTGCTCCAGGCAAAACGACTCTCAGAAAAAGTGGGGTCTTAGGCCCCTTTTCCACATGCGTTTGTTCATCGCGTTAGACGCAGGCTCTGAATGCTAGGATCTAAAGCGATGGCTGCGGGCAATGCTTTCTGAATTAAAGCATTTCCACATGCAGATGGAAGGCTGCGTTAAATGCCCGAAGGTTGCGTCCAGAAAAGGAGACGTGACATGTCGTGCGTTCAGCATCTAACGTGAACGCAGTGCCCATAGAAAAGATAGGAGACCCATCTAACGCAACTACAATTGTGTTCGGGGCACTGCGTTCACGTTACCAGGTTCTACCACCAACTTGAAAAAATGCAGGGCATGCTGCCCCACAAACACACAGAGATCATGCTCACATCCCGTCAGGTCCAGCGTCCATCTTCTGGCTTCCTTGTAGCTGGCAGGACCTTGCTTCAGTGTGTTTACCTCCAGTCATCTTTCTGCACTCCTGGTCAAGCTGGTGAAATTCTGTCTGCTCGAAGGAGCATTGTGAAGGGAGAGCATGTGAGCAAATTAATATTTCTTGGCTCATTAGATAATGATTATTGGGGCCAATGATAAACTTCTTTTCATATAGCTAATTATAATTATATGTTTCACCTGTAATTTTTATTTTCATTTGTAACTTTAGTATATTTTCATGTTATTAATAGTTAGAAGTTAATAATAAATTCAACAGTTTAAAGTTTTAAAAGAAAACTATAATTTTTTTGCTGATTTGTTGCTTTATTAACCCTAGACCTCTTTTATTTTTATACAGCATTTAAAAAAAGTCGATATAATCGAACTATTGATAGTTTCCCACAGATATTTTACAATAATCGATAGTATCGACTATCGCTCAACAAACTATCGACTATCGATATTTTAGTGTCGATGTCCCATTCTAGTCCAGGTTATCATGGGGTCAGAAGCAGTCGCACCCTGATGACGTCAACAGAACGCTGACGGACGTTCAGCTCTACAGTAATGGCCACTGCTTTACAGAATCTTATGCGGTATGCTGTGTATATAAGGACATTGCTGTATTTAGTTACATATCCTTGATAAGGGCGTGATTTGAACGCCATAACGCGTCACATTTTAGAAAAGATTTTTTTCTGTCACATTTTTCTTGTCGTGTTATTTGTTACGGATGGTAAGGCCTCAGTCACACGGGCGCATCGGCATCCATACAGCGACGCTGATGCGCCCGTGTGACTGACACCAGCAGACGGACGTACCTTAAGACGGCCGTCTCTCTGCAGCGCCGGAGGAAAGAACATGTGACTGGCTTCATTGCCGGTCACATGTTCTTTACTCCGGCGCTGCAGAGAGACGGCCGTCTGCAGGTACAGCCGTCTCCTTCATGCAGTCACACGGGCGCATCGGCGTCGCTGTACGGATGCCGATGCGCCCGTGTCACTGAGGCCTAACATGGAGTTTTATTGAATAAATTGTTGGTTGGAACTTGGATCCCATGGGAATTTTTCCAGGCTAAAGACTGTTAAGGTCGTCAACACGAGCGCGGAAGAAAGTTTTTTATTTTCAATAGGACAAAGTTTGGAAGAGTTTGAAGGTACATATTAAAGTGTCTAAATTAAAAATGACAGTGATGATTACCCCTTGTTTACTTAATATGGTAAAAGAGAATCCGCAGATGACTGGAGTCCATGGGGAAAAGAAAAGAAAAAGACAAGAGATTTTCTTCTTCATATGACACACATGTAATTATAATAGAGATCAGCAACAACAGATTCTTGTGACAAATAAATATCGGAGCAATATGTGTAATGAGTGTGGATATCAAAATCAGCACAGACGGATGATTATGTGTCTATACCGTCCAGTTGTCATCAAATTATCTCCTCTCTTGTCAGCTTCTATTCTCCCGTCACAGACAGTGCAGTAGGCTGTCGGAGCTTCTGCAACCCATAACTGCTCTTCTCATTAACACAAACACAGCTCACACATGCCAGACTGATTTTTCATCCTTCAAGCGCTCAATTTTATGGCTTTCCGATTTTAGAGACGTACGAACATGCCAGATCTAGATTTTACCCATATAGTATACATTGTTTTGATACAGTCATGTTACTAAGATAGTTGCATGACATGATGTGATCTACTTTGAGTTTCAAGTATCATAATGTAACAGTAGTCTTTTATATAAAGTGTTCCACGGCGTTTTATAAACCTGAGGGTAAGTGAGCACATTAAATCAGACATTACATACTGTATTGTGTAAAAGTTTTAGACAAGTGTTGAAAAAATGCCAGAAAGTAAGAACTTTTCAAATATGGAAGACGTCTGATTGGCTCCAAATCTATTCCTCAGCAGGACAACGAGCCCAAACATAAAACCAATGTCGTCAGCATAAAGGAGAACAAGGAGTCCTGGAAGGGATGATATGACCCAACAGAGTCCTGATCTCAACATCATCCAGTCTGTCTGGGGTTACATGAAGAGACAGAAGGATTCCAGCAAGCTCCATCCACAGAAGATCTACAGTTAGTTCTCCAAATGTTTGTTCTGTACAACAGTCCAGCCATCTTTTAATACTGTATACATAAAGTTGTAGGAGCGATTCCCCTGCTTTTATCTCCGTATGTACAGATACTGTGTGAAGTGTACTAGCATGTAAGGGATGTGGGATACAGCAGGATGATGGTATGAAAACTAATAGAAAAAGTAAATGGACATTTTCCTCATATTAACCGATAACTACTTACATTTTCCAACAAAGCTAGAGAAAACTTGATGTTTTTTTAAGTTGGATTCATACTTGCAATTTTAGGTGCAGTTTTAAACTTTAAATTCAAATACATTCAGAGGACAAGAAAAGTTATTCACCTAGCCTTTAAGGGTTTCCTTTTTTATGACCCACTTTTAACCTTGGCTAAAAGGAGAACCACAATCTGGGATGTCGGCATTATATTAAGACAATGTGACCTATTAAACATATTGTAGTGCAAAGGAAGAACCAATTAGACATTATGGACAAAAGCGCTATTTATTGACACAAGTTTTTATAAATGTTCCCAAATTTTTTTCTTAAAAAGAGATTAGAATGCTTTATTTAAAATTAATGACTGTAAGATGAGACAAGAATTGCTGTTATGATTATTAGTATTACTAGATTGACTCTATGTTCATGTAATGAACATCAAGTGTTTGGAAAAATAGTTGTAAATGTTTTAAAAACTTATTATTTTAATTGGCAAGGACTTCAGGATACACTGCATTTTCAGTGTACCAACTTCCAACTGAGCATACCCCTTGAACTGTTCGCCATCCATGGCTTGGTCTTCCATGTTTTGGGGATATGTCAACAATCAAACTGGTAAGCACTTGATATGAGCATCGCTTGTTAATGCTTGACTCTCCCTAGTGGCGCTGTTGGCTGAAGAACAAGAGCATCGCTAGACTTAACACAGGAACTTTGACCTGGCCTGACTGGTCCCTCAATGTATCAAACTCACATTTTATGATTTTACGGCAGTGGTGAGGATGTCACAAATCTAATGACACCAAAATCATCCACCAAAGGTCACGCAAAGGGGGCCAAGTGTGGTGCAAGAAAAAGCCTGTAGGATTCTTTACATTAGATTTGCTTTAAATTCCAGGGTCCTGTACATATGGAAACAGGATCAAAAAAAGACCCCACCATGTGTAACTCTGGGTGTAACTTTTGGACCAAGCAATGTAACTCCTCGTGCTTCCATCTCATAGTTCAACACAGGTTGTGGCCGGTGACACATGCTCGTATATCTGTGGCTGAACTAAACAAAAGTATAAATACCTAGTTGACCGCACTAATGAATTATGTTCATTAAGTTTTGTAGTTTGCATTATTATTAAAGGGGTTGTCCCGCGGCAGCAAGTGGGGTTATACACTTCTGTATGGCCATAATAATGCACTTTGTAATGTACATTGTGCATTAATTATGAGCCATACAGAAGTTATAAAAAGTTTTATACTTACCTGCTCCGTTGCTGGCGTCCTCGTTCCCATGGAGCCGACTAATTTTCGCCCTCCGATGGCCAAATTAGCCGCGCTTGTGCAGTCCGGGTCTTCTGCAGTCTTCTATGGGGCCGCTCGTGTAGAATGCCGGCTCCGTGTAGCTCCGCCCTGTCACGTGCCGATTCCAGCCAATCAGGAGGCTGGAATCGGCAATGGACCGCACAGAAGCCCTGCGGTCCACGGAGACAGAGGATCCCGGCGGCCATCTTCAGCAGGTAAGTATGAAGACGCCGGACCGCCGGGATTCAGGTAAGCGCTGTGCGGGTTGTTTTTTTAACCCCTGCATCGGGGTTGTCTCGCGCCGAACGGGGGGGGGGTTAAAAAAAAAAAAAACCGTTTCGGCGCGGGACAACCCCTTTAAGTGTTCTATTTTTGTTTTAGGAAGCAAATATTCCACTTTCCTAACTGAAGAGCAAATAAGGCGCATATTACAGAACAAAAATGACAATGAGCAGACAAATTTGTCTAAAGACCAACATAGTACCAGATGATATAGCTGATTCTTATAAGTTCTAATTATTATCTTAGAAGGCTTTCTTTTTTTCTGTGTGCAAGTTTCTACAGTTTATTTTGTTTTTTATAGACATAAATAAGTATTTTTAACTTTGTGCCTTCAGGATAGGTCATCACCCTTAACATGTCTATTCAGATTAGCTAAAGAGGCATATGCAAGATGGTTATCCTACAGTCTGTGAGGACAACAGGAGAAGTGGCATTCAGACACTTATATTGCCACTTATCTTGAAATCGGACATGTTGAGTCCTATTTCCACCAATGGTAGGCAATGGTGTGCCAGTCGAGAAGAGCAGGGTTAGATAAAAAATTTGAGATAACCAGAAGAATGGGTAAATAAGGGTGTGCTACTGAATCACTATCCATCTGACCCACGTCATGGGCCTCTTACTAGCCAAGCCAGGATCCAAATGCACACTGATCAGGGGCAAAACCCTGAAACAGCTGTCTGTGTATGGATTCTTGCCCGATTTTCAATTCCCAATCATTGTTCTAAAGCCCTGTATAAAAGGGTCGGACATTGATTTGAAGGAATGCTGCCATCCATTAGGTGGCGCTCCAGAGGCATCGTTCCCTCTTCCTTATTTGCACTGAATCAAACTACTAATGACCACTTGACTGTGACTATGTATGTTTGTGTGTAGGTGCTTCTCATTCTCTATCCCTGGTGACATCATCACAGGTGCTACAACATATATAAAACATAGAGTCTGACCGACAGAAGAAAAACAAAGTTAGGGCTCTTGGAAGTGGAGGACAAAAAAATAACAAAATGAAAATACAACTAAGCTATTATTATCTCAGACACAACAACTCAGCGGTCCTGACAGAAGACACTGACCTATCGCCACCACAGAGATCCAGTGGGCAGAAGGACCTGCAGTGACATCATTGCTGTGGGAGGAGCCATTGTGCAGCTTGGTAAAAGAGATCCAGTGGTCTGAAGGACCTGTGGTGATGTCACTGCTGTGGGAGGAGCCATTGTGCAGTTTGGTAAAAGAGATCTGGTGGTCTGAAGGACTTGCGGTGATGTCACTGCTGTGGGAGGAGCCATTGTGCAAATTGGTAAAAAGTACTGTATACTGGATAAGCCGACAGCAGCCACTAGGACCTGTGATGACGTTACCGTCATGTGATCACCGGTGTGGGTGGAGTCAGGGATCACATGAGCAGGGGCTGATTACTGTATTCAGGAGTCTGCTGAGCTGGTGATGTCTGGAAATCAGCATGAACGTACCACAGCTGTGTGTGTGTGTGCGATGTGTGTGAATCTGGATGCATGTAGTAGAGCTGTGTGTGATGTGTCGGGATCATACTGGATGTACCATGTAGCACAGCTGTGTTGTGCATTGCAGCACCTGAAACATTGGTACTATAATTTCCTAATAATTACTAGTCACTATATACAGAGCAGGGATGAAAATCTTATAAAATGTTGCTGGTTGGTGTTAGGATTGTAGAAAAAGGGTTCCAATCTGGATAAGATTGGTTTCTGCGCGCTTTTAATTTTCTTGTAAAAAATAATAGTGGGTCGCATTTGTTTGCTGGGGCATAGTTAGAAATCTGGTCTGTATTCATTATACAGTAGTGCCCACATCAACCCATACTACACCTTCTACATGATAACATGAACTTGTATCTTATTACTAGCCCCCTGTACTACCTCAGCATACCTTCATGTGCAATCCAGTTATTAATGTAGGATGGCATGGACTCTAAAGAAGAAGAAGCCAAAGAACTGTCCCAGCTGCTCTGAACTTATTACAACCCAGAAGAGGACTCACATGACCGGAGCTGCAAAGTGCCAATGTTTGTTTTGGGACAGAGATTGGTGTTATAGTTACTAGTGCAGGAAAATCACAGTGTGTTAGTGTATTATAACTCTGCAGTTTGATATTTTGTAGTATAATATCGCTCTATAGTTTAACCCCTTAGGGGCCAAGCAGTTTTTGGCTTTCAAGACCCCATAATTCTTTTTGGTTTTGCCTGCATGCCTTCAAGCAACCATAACTTTATTTTATTGTTGGTGTAGTTTTATAAGATTTTTTTGGATGAAGAATTGTAGATTTTTAAGTATAATTTTGGGTTACATATAAATTTAATGTTAAATTTCTATTTATTTTTTATAATGGCTGGATGCTTAAAATAATACTTCCACCATTGTTTTCACTTTTATGTTTACTATATACACCAATAGTAACATTATCTTTATAGTATGGATTGGAGGGAAGCCAAATATATGGAGAGAGCATGTGTATTTTACTAGATTTTGAGTTGTTTGATAATAAATGTGTTTTTTTTTTATTTTGTGAATTTCTTAGTTTAAAAAAAGGTTATATGTATTTAACTGTATCAAAGTCCCACTACTGGATTTCTAATCTTTTACTTTTAAAGGGGTTGAGCCAATTATAGCCAATTAGGACTGATGGCCCTTGTAAAAGAAAAAAAAAAAAACACAGACCAGAATTGGACTTGCAACGTCCTCTACCTGCGGGTATTAGGATGGACACGGATGTGTGTCTATGTGCTGTTCAATGTGAGTTGCGTCGGAGAACCTTGGGCACAATCACATATGTCCATGTGAATGGGCCCTAACTGCAATTTACAGGGTAATCACAAATAAAACATAATTGAACAGAACTTGGTAATAATACTATCCAGGACATGCAGTAGCAATCCATGTGAAAAAAAAACAACAACAGAAGATGTTGCTAAAGCTGTTTTTGAGAGGTTTATGGAGAACGTGCAAGGTAGTGTTTCAAGACAGTTAGGCTGGTTTCACATCTGTGTTGGAACCTCTGGTCGGAGGTTCTGCCACGGATCCGGCTCAAAAAACTGGAAGAAAAAGCGATAAAGCAGTGTTTTTTCTTTCATCTTAAAGCCAGCCAACTAAGTGGAAACTGAATGAACCCCATTATAGTCAATGGGGTCTGTTTGATACTGTTCAATTCCATCTTGAGACAGAGCCATTTGGCCATGGGCATTCCCCTTTCCTCAATGGAGCAGGAAAGGGTAACCCCAATTGTAACCTGAAGTGCAGGTGTGTGAAACCACCCTTAGGCCACTCTCACACATCCGTTTTTTTACAGCGATTACAGCGGCATTTTTCCAACGCTATGTGTGAGAGTGGCCTTAGACATGGCCCAATCAATAATGCTTAAAATCCTGTTTCTGTTGGCAAGATTTGTAACTCTTTTTTTTTCACATGGATCACCACAGCTTGTCTTGGATAGTATTGTTACCAGGTTTGGTTCTATTATGCCCAGTAGAGGTCTTCTAGACATCTCTGAATAGGGATGGGATACTTATTTTCACCCTGTATTTATTTAAAACTGAGCTACCAAAGGGGTCATGACTGCACTACATAATAAAAGGGGATAATGTGGCTGGCACTTTGTACTCAAAAGTAGGCAAATGAGATATTAGGATATGAAGAGAGAATATAAAAAAGGGAGCAAGGGCAAAAATCTGTGTGAAATTAGATGTTCCTAGCAGATCTTGTACACACTATAAAAAACATCCCAGGTACATCCTGGACCCAGCAGCATAGTCTTTGCTAGATGTTACTTCTCTGTAGGAACCCACTGCTTACATGACCTGATATTGGTATACCCAAGTGCATCTATAGAGGTCTCTTTAAATACCAGGGATAGAGCTCTAATGCTCAATTATTTTGAATAATTATCTGTTCTTGCAGGCATAGTAATATTCCAAGACTTTAAAAAGAGAAGTACAGTAGTAGGAGAGATATTAGTCAGATAAGAAAAAACAGCTTGTGTATACAAAAAGAGTCATTGCGGCCTTGTTAATTACACTTTTACAATCTTCTACCGCAGCCTGAACTTTATACTGTGTACACGGATCTGTGTTGCTATGGATATAGCTACCCCACTGACATCTAGTTAACCACTCACTTTATCATTAAAGATATTCTTGCACTACTGGTTTGGAAGGGGAAGCTCTTACTCTTGGGCTGTAGTCATAACCAACCCTATCATAATCTGTAATTGTATAAGAGGATTATGCTCAAAACACTGATGTGTTATTTTGTTTAGTTTTATGCCAAAACCTCTGAAGTAAATAATACGTCGCTGCTATTCAGAACGAATATTAAATACAACCATTACATTCATGGCTTTATAGGACAGAATAAAAATGTATGTTCTCTTTCTCTGTTGTAACGTTTTCTATATATTACAATACATATAGACATTGTTATATTTCAGAATGGGAGAAATATGGTTTTACTATAGGAAATATGACTATTGACGGAACACTGAGAAATGGAAAAATTCCATTCGCCAGCATTCTGTTGATAGATGTATTTCCTATTATGGAACTGTATTTCCCTATAAAATAGAATGGAGACTGACATTCTGAAATATGGATCCACATTTCAACCTCTGCTATTATGGAGCAAATAGACCATAAGGAAACATCAGAAAATGCTGTTATATCGGAGTGCTATACCAATGTGTCCTCAAGGATGAGATCCCTCCACAGTCATATAACATGGCAACATAGAAGACCGATGTCTGTCCTTATATTATTTCCTTGATCCCAGGCATCTTTAAACCAAATATATTAAGTTCTTAAAGCAACCCTCCAAGCCTGGACCAACTGAGATGGCCACACCGCTTCTGTAACTACCTGATGCACACTGTGAATTAACATGCATTAATTGTCTAAAAGGCTGGTTGTAACAACCATTCTGTTGATCTAGGTTTCGTTAAACAAAGTTCAGCTAATCGAAGTTTAAGGAAAATCTGTTGCACCAACACTTTTTTATCTAAAATTTCCAAACCACGTTCACTTGATCTTCGATCAAAAGGTTGAACCTAGAAGACTTGTATTGTTCATGGTGACTGGGGACTGTGGTCACCAATGGACACTACCACCAGCAAATGTGGGTGTAATTTGACCACCCAGGAAAAGCCTATCAGGCCATAAACCTAGTCCGCCATCTAGGATTTTAGTTGCTAAACTAAGTTCAACTAGTTTCATCCCCCAAAATGGGGAGATCAAGTTTACCAATAGTCATGGGCTAAATCATGTTGGTCCAACCTTTTTCTACTTGATCTTAGATCAACTCTTGTTGATCTTAAATCAGAACTTTGGTGCAACCAGCTCTAAGACTCTACATGCTGATCTGACTGGCCAGCACTGCTCGCATGGCAGCACTGAATAATCTATTCAGGTATAGTGTCTTAGACTAACGATGCATAGTAATGCACTGTGTGTATCAGGCAGTCAGAGAAGCTTGTGAGGCCATCCTTGTTTGTCCAGGCCCGGAGTGATGTTTTAATGGTTCTCTGTAGTAGAGCATAGTACAGTATAGTAACAGATACACAGATTCCAGAAGTATGTCATTCATGTTGATCCATTCTGCAGTTCTTAAAAAATAAAAATACATTTAAATTATGCGGCATGTGTTCAATGCTGCTAGAGATTAAATTGAGGATATTCATGTATGCACACTTTATCCATCCTCGTCGAGCTATCCCTGGCAATAATAATTTAATGATAAATAACTCACCCGGCTCCATGTCACCTGCCCTAACAGCACCATAACTTAGTTAATGGTGCTTTAAGCAGATGACAGGTTCCCTTTAATGTATGTAACTATACTAGTTTGCCACAAGAGGATGAGATCCAGGTTGTCATCCACAAGTTGTTTCTTAGCAGCAGTCAGACTTGCTTGTAGTTTTCTGCAAGCGCTTTCTGGGTTGGAGATTCACAATCCCCGCCTCCAGGAAGCGCTGCTGTGATTGGTTCATCAAGCATTTGCTCTGATTGGTTCTTGAGCGCTGCAGCTCAGCCAATCACAGCCATCGCATTAAATGGCTGTGATTGGTTTATGAGTGCCGAGGCTCAGCCAATCACTGTAGCGCTTGATGAACCAATCACAGGCAGCAGCTCCTGGAGGCAGGGATTTTGAACCTCCAAGCCTAGAAGTGCTTGCTGAAAACTACAAGCAAGTCTGCCGGAGCTGCATAGGAGACGTGCGGCAGGCCTGACAGCGGCTGTTAGGCCATATTTTCAGGGTTCGGCTTATATTTCAAGATCCCCTGAAAATCTCGGCCAAAGAGAGCTCTAAAGCTGCGCGACTTTGTAGTGACACAAAATCGTGATATCGCCGCGAGAAAATACAGCGATATTGCACAGAAAACAGATGCGATATCGCTGTCATTTTCTCTCGGCGATATCGCTGTCGCCTGTCTGAAAGAGGCCGTAGATCACATTTTTAATTTTATGCTTAGTGGTTTTATTCACATAACTGCGAACTCTTCATATTTATGTATCATAAATACATAGATTTAATACAGTAAGGTAAATTTAGCCTAAAACAGAAATGAAGATGAAAAAACAAATACATACACTTTTTTTTTAATTTCAAGTTTTATTGGTTGCCAACAAACTGTCTCTTCTCAAGTTGCCTTTAAGTTTACAGTATATAGAATTCATATTCCTAGTCTCATTCTAATAGGTATAATATAGACCCATCCATCAGGTCTGTATAATACCGCACAAACAGCTATAAAGAACAAATTACATGAATAAAAACAACAGCACATAGAAAGAAAAACAGGATTACAAAAAAAGTAATTAAAAGTTAGAATATACTTTCATACATTTATTCCAGTATTGAATAAATACATTTATAATTGATCTATAGGTCACTTGTAAACAACTAAATGGGACCCCTATTGATTGAAAAAAAATTTGAGCATGCTCATTATGGAATTCAGAATTTAAAGAACTGCGGTACATCCAAAATAAAATCCAACCATCTTTATTATATAAAAGGCAAATCAGTGATATGCAACGACGCGTTTCAAGGTACTTCGGTTCCTGTTCACAGCTGAATGCTAAGGAGCAAGTGAAGAGCAATTTGAAAGAATGTAATACTTAATGCATATTTTTTCAAGTTAAAACCAGCTAGTGAAGCATGTTCCATTTTTTTATTTTATGACTGTTTTTTTTTTAAATTTCATTTTCTGCACATGGCTAGGAGGGCTGTCAACCTACTTTGCTGCAATTAACATTTAGGCATGAGCCATGCACACATGGGACAGTGTTGTTTTGTGACTTGTGCAGAGGTTGTTGCGCAGGGAGGGAGAGGTGGTGAGATGTGACATCACCTATTGCAAATGGTGGATCCTGTTATATCTATGTATAAGTGTTAGTTTTCATTGTAATGCTGCCTGTGATGATAATGAGATGACAGCTGAAAAGTTCTCTGTACAGAACAGAAGTTGTCTGACTATTAATGGGCTTAATAATCAGTAAGAAATACAACTTTTTAAAAAAAATATAGATTGTGACATTGAAAACAAGCCAAAAAAATGTTACATATATTTAACATAAAGGTAATTTTCTGTGGTATATTCCCTAAAAGTGACTTGCGGCAAATCTCAACAAAGGTGGTGCTATGCTGAAATATGCAAGCACAGGTATAGGAACACTACATATAAAACATTTATGCCTTTAATGCAATGTGCAATGCTGTGACTATTTATTTTATTTTTTATAAGTCACGCATCTATTGTAACATTTGTACAGTGTATCACGCAATAGTATTTCGTTTGTTACGACAAGCATTCAGCAATGTCCAAAAGCAAACAAACATTGTGAGCCGTGTGAAAATCAAAGAGTTAAAACATCCCTCTCTAATCTGTCCTTCAACCTCTTTGGCAAAAAGACTTTGTCTATGTTGGCACATCTTCTCTTCTATATTTTAAGTGTGGCCAAAAATAAAGCAAGGAAGTGAATGTGGTAGTACAAAGAGGCTTTCCAAAAAAACATCCCAGCTATCTCCTGACATTGCACAGAGGGTCCAGGGACTCAGATGAACACTGCAAGAGCAATAAGGATTTTTAGGGGCATTATGGTAGTGTAATGGAAACACATCTGCCCCCAAAAGTCCCTCATTTTCCCTGCGGTATACAGCTATGCAGAGCGAGGTAGACCTTGGCAGTTCATGGTTCAACTAAAAAGGAAAGGGGTATAGTTAGTAAAGTAATGCAAGAAAAATGTCTCTCCCACAACTGACAACATAATAAAAGACATTGTCGACATTGAAATATTAACTCAGACGCAGTGTACAATAAAGACAAACTTGTTTTGTACATAAAAGAACATCATGTAGCCCAAAAGTATAAATATAAAAAGCTCAATACAGAATTTTAGCCAGCTGAAATGCTCCACATTTTCCTAGGTGGCACTTTAAAGGGCTTTTGTACCTTAGGAAGGCGATCCATGATTACCACTGACCCAATAACGTCATCGTTGTAACTTCTACATGAGTATTAAATGAATTGAAATAGTGAAACAATACCAAAAGAATTGGCAAACCTCTCTTAATTTAATCTGAGCAATATTACATAAGTCACCAATGATTCAATAGTGCGAGTATCCTCATAGGGTACATTAGTGATAAACATGTCTTTATTTGTAATAGCAACACATGACTAAACATCCAGTAGGGACTCATACAGTGAAATCAGCTGCACAATTTCAACTTCATTAGACTTTGTAGATATGATGAAACTGACTTTATGTCTTGTACTAGGAGTCTTAGGCAATAATAAGACTGGGGATGCCTTTTACTGAATCACTGTATTTTCACAAGCATTAGTCAAGAAAGCATTAGGAAATCCAAAAGCTGTCTTCATAAATTTTAAACCATCTGTTTAATCCGCATCAGCATTTGATAGCTCTTTAGGTAGCTCAAGGCCTATGGTATGTGATTCCCACTGGAGTGGATTGGTATGGTGGCATCAATGCCACTTACTGTATACTTAATTGTCTCATTATGCCAAACGTAGGTGAAGACCATAAGCTGTTAAAAAGGTACGCCTCATTTAAGAAAAAACGTTGGATACATAAAAAATAGTCAGAGAGCACAGCAAGCAATATACAGATCCCAAGAAAGTAATGGAGTCTGTAGACTGCTCTCTTAGCTGAGGAATGCAATGCAAAAGCAGAGGATCACAGTGCTCAGTTGAGTTGTTCTGCTCCTGTTTTAGTGATTGGTGGGGGTCTCAGCACCCAGATCCCCATAAATCTAAACTTTAGGGTACTTTTACATAAGACAATTATTAGGTTCTCAAGTGGCTGATAGCGGTCACAATGATTATCGCTCCTGTACTTTCACACAGGAGCAATGATTGCTTACTGAAAGGAGGTGGAGCGGGCCAGAGATCTTTTCCAGCCACTTGCCTCTATCCAGAGTAAACAGGCAGTCATTCATAGATAAACAAGTGCCTGTTTACAGGGGCCAACAGTCGCTGAAAACCAAGCGACTCTGACAAGTGAGCAATTCTCACCCATATGTCCTGTCGGTTCCCGTGTTTTAAGTGGTTACGTGAATGACCGTTAGCCTTAGGACTTGTTCACACAAGCGTTGTTTTGCGCGCACAAAATCGCAAGTCTATTAGAACCATTGTTTTCCTATGATGTGTTCACATGTCCGTGTTTTACAGGCCTGCAAATTCAAACACCTGCAAAAGATAGGACATGCGTGCTCTGCATAGGTCTGTGCTGTGCGTAAATATTCCCTGCGGGGAGTCCCCTCATCACTGAACACTGTGACAGCACTGTCACAGTGTTCAGTGATGATGGCATTCCCCTCGGGGAGTAAAGAATCCCCTGCCACAGCTGTCACAGAGGATCGCAATGTTCTCCCATTGCTTTCAATAGAGCCGCCGCTGCTGGCGCCCCATTGAAAACAATGGGATGCAGGCAACCCCTGCAGTGATTTTCGGGGAAGGGCTTTAAATAGAAGCTTGTGTAAAAATATATATATACTCACTTCCCTGACGTGTCAGAGTTTGGCACATCTAGCGGCTTGGCTCACCGGCACTGTACTGAAGCTTTTTCAGCAGGCAGGAATTTAAAATCCCCGCCTCCTGAAAGGGCTGCATTTGATTGGCTGTGCACTCAACCAAACACAGGCAATACTCAGCCATTCATTAAATGACAACTGAGCGCTGCCTGTGATTGGTCACAGCACTCAGCAGATTTTAAATCCCCGCCTGCTGAAAGAGCTTCACAGCAGTGCCGGGGACCAAGTGGCTAGATGCGCCAAGCCCCTACAGCATTGGAGGGGTGAGTATACGTTTTTTTTGTTGTTTTTTTTTAACACAAGCTAGGCATGATTTTCAGGGAAGGGCTTACATTTCAAATCACCGTGGTTGGTGCCTGTAGCCCATTGCTTTCAAAGGGGCCGCCGACAGCAGCAGCAGCCCCATTGAAAGCAATGGGCACGGAGCTTCGTTCGCGTGTTTTTTTGCACATCCGTACAGTTCTGCTTTTTGCAGCTCGGATGCTTGCAAAACAAGGTACGTGTGAACGAAGCCTTAGCCTGTAATTATGAAAACAATGCTATGATATTTCTAATCAATGCTATATGCAAAAGTTATTTCACCGCTTTAGATCATTTAACACATTCAAATAATGATTGCAACAATGTACAGACCTTGTAAATATACCCCAATAATTTAAAAAGATCAGATTGTGGGTAAAAAAAATATATATATTTTGTTAATTTACCTTTTTTTTATTTTGTTGATTATTTTACTACAAACCAAGGTTTCCTAAGCTATATATTGTAGGTTACCTAGAGAAACAAATGCGATTGATAAATCATGTTTAGCATCATGCTGCTGCAAGCATTCTCAAGAATTTGCTTTTTCAGTAAAAATGTGTGCATAGAATATAAACCATGCATTGTAGAAAATCCATCACAACAAAATGCTGAAAGCAACATTGGGTCTGGAGGAATGTGCAATAAAACACCACATGATTTCAGCAGAACAGAGATGTTTTCTCCTACGTGTTATATGGACCTGGGCAGCTGCCAGCTGTCTAGATACATCAATGACAAAGTACCCAACTATTGGAGGCAACCAGTCGACTAAAGATATAGTGTCGCAGGTATGCAAGGCAAAGGAACACACCGTTCCCAATACTAGTTAACCATGTCCTACTGCTCTGGAAGAAATCCCTGAAGCTCAGATGCAAGAACATACTAGTACATGGCCCAATATATCCATAAGAAGTAAATACAGACAAGGAATCCAAAGTACTTCATTACTTTGAATTAAAAACCCTACCCACCTCACACGATCCGAAAACGTTCCCGTTCTGCCAATGTACTCCGCTGCAGCAATAACACCACTTACACATGGCTGAGGAATCCAATCATCAGCTCATTTTGTCCAGGAAGTCATCACTGTTGTAGCAGGAAGTGAGCCACAGCGGGGGCTGGGGAATGGCAGAATGGGAGCAGTTGGATTAAGTAAGGTTAGTGTTTCTTTATTATGTTTTGCAACCACATTGACCTGCATTGAAAATGTTTTTTACCCTGGTCAACCCCTTTAAAAGCTGTGCAAGTTCAGAGTGCTTGCTTAACAACCACTCCATTGAAACACCTTCTCACTATGGTCGTGCAGTGAAGGGGAATTGGGAGCGCCAGACCCCTGTTTTAGCGATCGTGGAATTCTCAGCAATTAGACCTTTATCAGCTATCCTGAGGTTGAAAATGTCCATTAAAGGGGTTGTCCCGAGGCAGCAAGTGGGTCTGTACACTTCTGCATGGCCATAATAATGCACTTTGTAATGTACATTGTGCATTAATTATGAGCCATGCAGAAGTTATAAAAAGTTTTTTACTTACCTGCTCCGTTGCTGGCGTCCTCGTCTCCATGGTGCCGACTAATTTTCGCCCTCCGATGGCCAAATTAGCCGCGCTTGCGCAGTCCGGGTCTTCTGCAGTCTTCTATGGGGCTCCGTGTAGCTCCGTGTAGCTCCGCCCCGTCACGTGCCGATTCCAGCCAATCAGGAGGCTGGAATCGGCAGTGGACCGCACAGAAGAGCTGCGGTCCACGGAGGAAGAGGCCATCTTCAGCGGTGAGTAGAGAAGTCACCGGAGCGCGGGGATTCAGGTAAGCGCTCCGGTGAGCTTTCTTTACCTCCCTGCATCGGGGTTGTCTCGCGCCGAACGGGGGGGGGGTTGAAAAAAAAAAAAACCCGTTTCGGCGCGGGACAACCCCTTTAAGGGCCCCAGTTTAAACTGCTTAACAGTGATGACAAAGTGAACACACATGTGGCACAATTTGCCTGCCCAGCAAGATCTGCCCTCCGGACATTCGTAAGAGACTGTAATAATGATAAAATTAGTTTAGTCCTCATGCATAAAAACTCTTCTACCAAAAAATGATAGTGCTGCCCACAGCAATCAATCAAATAAAGAGAGGTGATGTAATAGGTTTCAGTGGGCAGCATTTAATGTTTATCTAATATTAAATGTATGTACCGTATATAAGTTATTATGTTACTTCTCCAATACCAAGAGTTCAGACAACTATTTTTTCATATTTTTATTGACATTATCTGCAGATCGTGTCATTTGATGTGATAAACTAGAACCAGCCAGCCATCGCTCCCTTCCACTTAAATGGTTGAAATGTGGCAAATTAACAAAGCAGCTGAACAAGATTTCCCTGTAAATTAAGCTACTTTTGCCAATAGCCACTGCCAAGAGGTCCTGCCTTGCTCCGGACAATACAGTTGTGATATACGAGCGGTTGTACTTCGTAGGATAACAATGAGCAAACCTTTGAAAAGTTCAGTTTGGTCAGTTCACCAAATTTCAGCAAAAAGCTTGCTTCAGTCCAAACTAGTTTGAACTAAACCAGAGTCTCACCAATACCCATAAAACTGGTGTATAACACTGTCTAAGGGCTCCTTCACACAGGCCCTGTGATTTTCGTCCAGCCGCATCACGGCCACAGCGCAGCCCAAAAATCATGGGAACAAGAGGCAACCATGACCAAGTCATGACTACATCTCCCGTTTTACCGCCCATTCAGATGGCCGTGCCTGCGGTGTATACACCACAGCCCAGGATACCATCGGACAGGGGGAGAGAGTTTAGCTGTGCTAAACTCCCTTCCCCTTCCTTTCCCCTTTCCACCCCTTGCCAGTTGTCGGCAAATGGAGGGGGTCGGGCGGGAGCTAGTGTGCAAATTTTCCCTTAACGTCCCGCTTCCTCCCTTTGCAAACAGCAGGCAAGGGGTGGAAAGGGGGAGGGAGTTTAGCAAAGGCACTGGAAAACTCCCTCCCACCTCCCTTTTCTGGCAGTTCTCATAGGCTTCCATAGATTCCAGACCTATCTTTCCAGGCAGATGTTAAAACAGCCAGCCAGAATGCGCACCGTATGTGCTATCTTTTCTGGTTGTCCGTTTTTAACGAATCCAGGAAAAAATAAATAAAATCGCCCATCTGAGCTGATGCATTGAAACCCAATGCATCAGATGGTCATGATTTTCGGCCAGCATTTTATCGCGGCAAGATTGCCGCAATAAAACACTCGTGTGAATAAAGCCTGAGAGCCATAAAAGCTCTGTATAAACACTCTTAGGTCACCTAAGTAGGAGTCCAAGTACTTTTGAGCTGTTTTCAAGGCAAAGTTAGTGAAGAAAAAGAAACTAAAGAAAGAAGAAAAAGAAAATTATAGAAAAGCGAGAATGAAAAAGAAAGGAAAAAGACTTTTGACAGCTTCCTTCTTTTAGCATGTTCGGCTGAGTCGAACCGTCCCAGGTTCAGGTTCTCAATGAACATTTAGCAACGTCTGACCCGCGATAGGGTTCAGCTGGTTCAGTTCACTGAACACTATTCATGGACATTGCCTTTTTAAATGTATATATCAATGTGACTATATTTTGAGCTACAAAGAACTGCACTGATTGACAAAGACAAACCCTTTCCATTTGCCCTTTTCAAGCAAGCATATTATTGAGGGGAGTGCTCTACTTATGACCACTCCATGTGCCGGAATGGATACCTCCCCTGTAAGAGTAGTTCTTGCTTTGGCAGACCCGTCACTTTCAGTGCATTATATGTATGACTTTTCATTTTAATAACCAGCATAAAGATGCTTCATATCCTTTGCAATAAACTCTTGTAGCAGTGGAAATCTCCCTACCGCTAGAAATCTTATGCAGTCACAATCAAAAAACATTTGGAAAACAAAAACTTCCATTAGTCTGAGCCAACTATATCAGTCCTATAAACACAATCATTGTCTTTTACAGATGGCTCTAACTTTTACTTTTGACGGTCCCTACAACCAATAATGGTTGTTACTAGGCATGTATTCATCTATTGTAGGAGACAACATCACTCACAAGAGAACCACGTCTGTACTTTTATTGTGATGTTTTAGTGTACTGTCCCTTTAAGACAGGATTCTGAATAACTCCGTTATAAATGATCTCCACTATTATTCAGCCAGTTACGCAGTGCAATAAAGTGTTACATAAGTCTAACACAAAATGCTTTTATGTCAATATTTTTTTCCAAAGAATCACAGTTGGTTTTCTAAGTAAGACATGTCAAACATGTGACAAGTATAAATAAATGTTTCAATGACAGAGGTTAAAATACTGTAAAATACATGGCTGGATCAGTAAATCACATCTCACTGGATGACGAACCCTGAGGTTTTATATTGATGAGAAGAATTTCTGTTAAATAATACGTGTTAAAAACTTGTTATTAATGGCCAATACTGAGAATATTCCAAGAACTGTTTCATAACTCGGCTGTGATCCCTGAAATGTTTCTGCTTTGGTTAAATAGGAAAGGAAGTTTAGCTGAACATTACACTGACTAAGCTTTGTGTTTGCTGGCTTTCTGAAAGATACAAGTGTAAGTTATACTCCTAAGCACACTGTTCTGTTCTGATACAAGTAAAATAGGACCATAGATTCTAGAGAGTTTATTTCCAAATTCAATCAGAAACTATTCAGGGCATAGGTCTTGTGGTATACAACGAGGAAACAATTAAGTATGAGGCTGGGTTTACATCAACATCAACCTTTGCCGTTCTTTGGCTCTATCCTATGAGCTGAGCAACAGAAAACATGGAAGTGCTGGATCCAGCAAATACAAGACCCGACAGCTTTGGATGGACCCAATTGACTACAATGGGGTTCGACTGGTTTCCAGCATGCTACTCTCTCATCTGGGATTTCATGCCAGGGACCCTGAATGGAAACAAACCAATCAAAAAAAAGGAGAAGGACAGCACTTTACTCAAATATGTAGAGCAATAGAAGTGAGTAATATTTACCTGGTGTAATCAGTGGTTCCACAAATGGGGACCACCTTCACACACAGAAGCCCAACAAGCATTTAAAAAAATGATCAAAGAACCACGGCAAACCCTCATCCTACTAGGACATCACTGAGGAGAGCGCCAACTACCACCTTGTGAAACAAGTGGTCCTCAGTGTAAGAAATGTAGCAAAAGGGGGAAATACAAAGATACCAGAATTTAAGGGTGACCTAGTGGATGATTGCAGATAAAAGGTTAATGTCACCAAAAATAACTTACAGGAGGGGGGTAGTAGGACCTCATAGCTTCCCCTTTCCAGGTCCACGCTTCAGGTCCTAATTCTTATAAACTAATAGGTCATCCATAGCCATCAGAACTACTATGTATAGTAGTGATTAATTGGATGCATATAAGTATAAAAACATATGATGCGTTTGAGGTGCCAGAATACATTCTTATCTCAAGCACTGTGTAATTATACGAATAGAGCCTCTGCCACACATGAGGATATAGTCTTAGAAACACCACTTTTTTCATGCAGGTATGCCCCAGGCCACGGGCTACACTGATATGAGAAGCAGGAGAAAAAGTTAGTTACTTCATTCCTCGTAAAAATGAGCCTCCAGTCCCAGGGACCAAATTTGAAGCTATGCTGTAGGGTGTGTAATACTACCTGGTGCTCTGTGCTTGCACAATTCTCTTCTGGGTACACCAGTTTCCAGGTCCCATTTTTGTCTTCTAAGATGGCCATAGCACTCCTCTCACTAACCGATTCACACTGTATATCAATAGTCTAAGACTCTACACGCTGATCTCGAGATTGGTCAGCGCTTTTCTATGGCCAAATAGAGAGCAGAGTTTAGTGTATTAGTCTACGAAAGCTACAGCAACATACAATGTGCCTCTGGTAATGTGAGGGACACCGCAGCCATCTTGTAAGACAGGAATGGAACCGAGGAACTAGTAAATCTTCAGCAGACTGGCACAAGCAGATGGCACCAGGCGATATTAGTCCCTCCCCCTTAGTGTAACTTCATGTTTTGTCCCAAGATCAGCCTCTTAAGTCAGCACTAAACTGCATTCCCCAGCATTCCTTTCAATTAAAAAAAAAAACACACCTTGTAATAGACTAAATACTTTGATAGCCTACAGAAAAGGCACACAAGCTGGTTTGTGAGAAGAGGGGGCCAAGAACAGGTGCGAGAGATACGTCTGTGACTAGGTGACATAACAAACAGCTTGAAGGGAGCCAATATGGCTGTCAATGGAAGTTGGAAACTTGGCTTTATACATTCAATGTCTATTGACCAAACCCATCAATTTTGGCCAACCACCTGTGTATGGGGTCCTCTCGACTGTCCTTCAAAAACTGAAGCCAGAGGAGACAAGAGCCACTTGTGCTGTTGTATTTCAACATGTACAATCCTTTTGTTCTTGAGAGATAAGCCACTGCCAGGAGGTGTCTGGTAGAAGTTTTCTCCTCTCTCCTATTCAGAGCACATGCATACTTGGCCGAGCATGCATCCATATGGGTGAATTGGAAGAGATAGCTCTCGGCTTAATGCTTGGATATGTCATGTGTATGCTCAGCTTGAAAAAACAACCAAATGTTAGTCTACTGCTATTACTTTGGAAAGACATAGTAGAAATCTTGATAAAGCTGGCTATAAACGTAATGATTTTTATATAATCAATCCAATATTTATATCAATCAGGGCCTAATTGTTTCCAGATCTCCCATAAGTGATTCATCCAAACAAATTCAATTTCATGCACATCTCCTGAAAGCTTACTACTTGTATGGTCAATGTGCCTCATAATGAAACATCATATACAACTTTTCAAATTCCCATAGAAATGTCATAAAGATGCAGTTTAACAAGCTCTAATACATTTTCCATATGATCATTTTTGTATTATCATTATGGTATAAGAAAATGTATGTTTATGGCCAACGCTGAACTATTTATCCAGAAGATATTACCACCTTACAATGAACATGGGTTTTCCAATTATGAGCTATTGGCCATCAGGATAGGCCATCATAGCAGAATGGTTGGGGCCCGCCACTTGGGATCCCCACCGATCAGCTCTTTGTTGAGTTGCTGCATTCAGACACGGAGCGAATTTCTAGCAGAAGCAGACAGCGCTACTGCTATTGCAGTGGCTCACGTTGGTATGGCAGGCCAAGGCGCGATTGAAATAAATGAGAACTCAGGCTACAAATGAAATGGCCCAAGTTGGGCTACTGCAGTGGGAATTCAGCTGATTCCTCAGTTCCATACATTTGTCTGGCTAACACTGTACCATATTGTTTTTGCTCAGCTCCATACCAAAGGCCTGGCAAACAGCTGATTAGCAAGGGTGCCGAGCAGCAGGCCATTGCCAATCTGCTTTCAATAGCTTATCCAGGGAAAGCCAAATCTCTAGTCAATTTTGCCTTACAGGGCAAACAAATCCTTCCTTGCTTCACATGGCATTCATTAGTCACTGGATGAACATCTAGTACTTTTTGAATGTCACTGTATTGACCATTACAATTGTTTAAGAGGTAGGGCATTCTATAGTTCTATGGGGCTGTTCACATCAGGATTTTAATGTACGTTTAGTATATATATTAAACATGCATGAAAAAAAGGATACAAAACATATGCCATTTTAAGCCTGTGTACAGTTTTGTAAGCGAACACTTTTTTTTTTTTAGGCATTTAAAAGCAACAAAATGATACATATAACATATGGAAATGCACAGCTTAGGTTCCATACGTTATGTTTGACATATGTCTCCCCCCAAGAAATGTACACGAACAAAAAGGATATCAAACGTGTGAAAAGTATGCACTTTTGAACTACATTCGGCCAACTATACTTTATTGTACTTCAAGCAATAAGCTTTAATCCTTTTTTTGGCATTAAAATGTATGTACTTGACATATGGCTAAAACGTGAAGAGCCCCCAATTGTGAAGAACCCTTTCCTATACTGATATTGGAATTGCTTCCAAGTAAAGGTTTAGTGCTCTACTGTACAGTTCTTCAAATGAAAAAAAAATCATATGCTAGTTCTTTCTAATAAACATGTATATATTTTTCCCCAAGTTATTAAGACCACCACTAATATGTCTTTTTTTATATGATGATGTAAGAGGTTAAAGGGAAGACTCCATGCTCCAGGGCATACTTACCTGTAGGCTGCTGCTGGGGCAGCCAAGATGTGCTGACGGTGGCTGCCGAAGTAAGCCACACCCCCAGTCAGTGACATAGCCGGGATGGGGAGAGAGGTAGAGAAGGATATGCCATTTTAGATACTTGCTTACTGGTGCTTTAATAAAAAGTGTTATAATGTAACATTTAAGTACAAGAACCCTCCTATGGAGTGCCATTACGTATATAGTAATGTTTTTAGAGAAGTTCACTTTTCTGCATGAAACATGTCTCTGCCTCCATCACTGCACCTTCACATACCATCCTCCTACTTCACTGAGAAAGCTCAATTTTTGTAGCCTTTAATTGTTAGAGGAACATTCCCGGATATCAAATCCATTAATCTAATCACCTACCATTAAACGCCTCTCTAGTGATCCTATATCCTCTTTTTATACCACTACACATATACTAAGAGGCATCATGCAGGGCCGACCCTACGGTTTTGCCACTTTAAGACTATGGGGAAGATTTACTAATCCAAATAAACCAGAATTCTGGCTCAATTTATGGCAAAAAAAAACTGGCAAACATGCCTTGCACTAGATTTATGTGTTTTAGACCCTTTGTGAACCTCACAACATGGGGTCTAGAAAAACTAGTGTGTGTGGCTTAAAATGTGCCACAAACTTTTGGTATAAAATATTGCTATAAAGTCAGCCAACCAAAAGGAAGAGAGAAATGTCTAAGAAGATTTAAACAATATGAGGGAGTGGGGGTGATAAATTTGGCGCATATATTTTTTTTAATTTTATGACAATATTAATAACTCTACCCCAGTGTGTTTTTGTCAAGCAGAATATTATTAAGAATGCCAGAAATTAGTAATGAAGGTAAAATATTTTTTATACTTCAAATAACATAAGCAAGAATGGAAACTTTAATTGAAGTATGAATTCCCCACCATTTGGTTTTCTGCTAACAGCAGGGATATCACAGTTAAATATTAAACAAAGATTAGGCAATAATGTATGTGACTGCTCATACGTGGGAAGCTGCAGCTATAAGCAGACTGAGTTATGGCAGCAATGGGTTCGGTATAAGAAACTGGATATGTTTCTGCAAATAAAACTATTTCAAATATTTTAATTCTTCTTTTGATCTCTTTCTTTTAAAAATACATGTTAGTGTGCAGAGATACATTGCAGACCAGTTCATTTGTCAACTTCCAAAGTTGTGATACTGCTATTTCACTTAACCCTAGAATAAATTGGAATGGGACCAGAAAAAGAAAGCCTACATTTATTATCTGTCACAATGGCTAATCTACTAGACCCGGAGAGTTAGGGGGTAAGCAGATGGGTCAGATCCGCAGTGGCAAAATGAACACCAGTCGGTGTGGATATGGTTGCAGATTTGCAACAGATTTTGCCCTTCACATTGCAAAGGTGAAATCTGCAGCCAAAAATTGACATGCTGAGGATTTAAAATATGCCAAATCTGCTGCAGAATCCGCATAGATTTTTCCCTCACCATTTAAACGATGCAGATTTTCTATGCAGAAACTCCATCAGGAAAATCCACAGCGTTTACACTATATGTGAATGTACCCAAAAGGGAGTTCACACATAGTGGAATAGCTGTGGAATTTTTGTGTGAAAGGAGAGTTAAAATTATTTCACAGCAAAGTAAAGTATAAACATAAAAGAAACCCCATTCATTTGCAGCAGAAGATGGGCACCATGTGGGCTTGAGGAGTTAGGCACCATGTGGACTAGAGGAGTTAGGCACCATGTGGACTAGAGGAGTTAGGCACCATGTGGACTAGAGGAGTTAGGCACCATGTGGGCTAGAGGAGTTAGGCACCATGTGGGCTAGAGGAGTTAGGCACCATGTGGGCTAGAGGAGTTAGGCACCATGTGGGCTAGAGGAGTTAGGCACCATGTGGGCTAGAGGAGTTAGGCACCATGTGGGCTAGAGGAGTTAGGCACCATGTGGGCTAGAGGAGTTAGGCACCATGTGGGCTAGAGGAGTTAGGCACCATGTGGGCTAGAGGAGTTAGGCACCATGTGGGCTAGAGGAGTTAGGCACCATGTGGGCTAGAGGAGTTAGGCACCATGTGGGCTAGAGGAGTTAGGCACCATGTGGGCTAGAGGAGTTAGGCACCATGTGGGCTAGAGGAGTTAGGCACCATGTGGGCTAGAGGAGTTAGGCACCATGTGGGCTAGAGGAGTTAGGCACCATGTGGGCTAGAGGAGTTAGGCACCATGTGGGCTAGAGGAGTTAGGCACCATGTGGGCTAGAGGAGTTAGGCACCATGTGGACTAGAAGAGTTAGGCACCATGTGGGCTTGAGAAGATAGGCACCATGTGGGCTTGAGAAGATAGGCACCATGTGGGCTTGAGAAGATAGGCACCATGTGGGCTTGATAATTCAAGGAATAAATGAGGATAGTGCCTTAGAACCAAAGAAAACACAAAGTTCCCGGGAGGTTCTCTCAGATCCTTACACGATCCATTCCGGTGGAGAGCCGCATGGGAAGTAAAAAGTAGAATTCCCCATCAGGTATGGAGAGAGTTTTTGGCCACCAGCTGATCTCCCTCCCATCTGCCCAGTGAGTTTATTCTGATCCTCCTGACCTAGTGTCTGAGCGCATTAGTAAGTGTTTACTGAATGTGGGCTTGAGAAGATAGGCATGTTCTATTTGTTGCGAAATGCTGCAGATTTTCACCATGAAATTCGTTTACTGAAAGTGCACACCAAAATCTGCATCAAAATCCACAATGGGATGAATTATCATAATAACGTAAGGCCGGCTGTACACTTACCATGTGTGCGAGTTGCATCCGAGAGGTTTGGGCACAACTTGCATCGGACATCTGTTTGTGTGCTGTCCGATACACAGGACAGCCCGCACAATATCATGCATTTGCATGCCCTAGTTCCCATCCATGATATGAGCAAAAACGGAACATATCGATGGTCTGTACGAGAAAAAAATGTCAGTGGACATAGCCCCAAAGGCTATAAAGATCCGTATCTGTACTAATTCATGCTGTCCGTGAATTAGTACAGACAACATATGGACCCACAGCCTTGTGTGGTGCAGAGTTTTAAAGGTAGCAGAAATGCAGTCCTAAACTCTTGCTCACGACTTGAAGGTTACGAATTCAATCCCTGCATCGTTCAGGTAGCCAGTCGACTCAGCCTTCCATCCTTCCGAGGTCAGTAAAATGAGTACCCAGCTTGGTGGGGGGTAATAAATAAATTACCCGAAACCACTGCGGAATAAGTTGGCGCTATACAAATAACAAGATTTATTTTATTTCAAACTAGCTTACCTGTCGCACGTTGCTGCGAAGACAGACATACATTCATTCGTTTTTATATATCTAGATAACAACCAATCACAGCGCAGCTTTCATGTTACCTCAGTGGTATAATATATAACAACCAATCACAGCGCAGCTTTCATGTTACCTCTGCGGTATTATATATAGCAACCAATCACAGCGCAGCTTTCATGTTACCTCAGTGGTATAATATATAATAACGAATCGCAGCACAGCTTTCATCCAACCTCAGTAGTATAATAGTAGCCCCAATCACAGCACAGCTTTCATGTTACCTCAGCAGTATAAGAAATAGCAACCAATCACAGCACAGCTTTCATGTTACCTCAGCAGTATAAGAAATAGCAACCAATCACAGCACAGCTTTCATTTTACCTCAGCATTCTCAATATCCAGCAATTGTCTTGCGAAACGTTCGGCGGATGCATCATTTTGTGGTTGAACACTCATCCCGTTGCTCGTAATGCCTTTTGCTTTCGTGCTTGAGATGGAAATCAAACGATCTTTGTCTGGGGGGGCATAACTGTCGACGATGCTCGCACGCGCGCCACCTATCGTAGGATAGTTGTACTATGCCTATAATCTTCCCAGGAGTGTACTCAACAACTTCCCAAAGTCTCATGGCAATTGGATGAATGGTGTAGTAATGCATAAAGGACAGACAGACATACATTCATTTATATATATCAGGAAGTGAGAGAATTAGATTACAAACGTAAAATTTGGACGCTAATTGTTTTGCGCTTAGAATTGAATAATCGAGTTGGGACCCATTAGCTTTTCCTATTTATGACATATTCAATGCCCATGCCAAATTTAATGTTTCTATGTGAGAAAATTACATTCCGTACGTAAAATTTGGACGCTAATTCTTTGGCGTATAGAATTGAATAATCGAGTTGGGACCCATTACCTTTTCCTATTTATGACATAATCAATGCTCGTGCCAAATTTCATGTTTCTACAACATCGGGAAGTGAGAGAATTAGTGGCAATGATGGAAATCGAACGATCTACGTGGGGGGGTCGTAACTGTCGACGACGCACGCATGCGCGCCATTTATCGTAGCATAAATGTACTATGCCTATAATCTTCCCAGGAGTGTACTCAACAACTTCCCAAAGTTTCATGGCGATCGGATGAATGGTGTAGTAGCGCATAAAGGACAGACAGGCAGGCAGACAGACAAACACGCATACATTCAATTTTATATATATAGATATGCTAGTGTTGGGGAGGCCTGGGACGGTTTCTCTCCCACACCAACATTTAACAAGTACCTGTGAGCTCTCCAGACAGGATTGTTTTTTGTGAACATTTATGATCACAGTTTCCTCCAGGAGAATTTCTGATAGAAACCTTAGACATATAGACAGCCACTGTAAAAAAAAAAAAAAAAAAAAAAAAAAAAAAAATAGAAAAAAATATGTCTAGTGTTGGGTTCTGTTTAAATGACTGCAATTAGGTACCTCACAACTGCACTCACGTAAAGAAATCCTGGCGGGAAGGTCCCGAGTATTAGTAGTGGTGGACTGAACCAGTGAGTATACCTTATCTTAACATATTTCCCGTTTTTTTTTTCTTTTTAAGTCAAAAAATTTCAAAAACAAAAATTATTACGGATACTTTCACTATAAAAAAAACTGCACTCACCATGAGATCCACAATATAAATATATCCTAACAGCCTGCAGGTGTCAGTGTTTCCACTGCTTCATTTGAAAAGATTTGGCCATTGGCTGAAAGGTCCTATTGGCAGTAACTGCAATGGTTACAGCATAAGAAAGTTATTTGTGAAAGATGGCAACACAGCGAATATAAACAAAATGATGAACTCTTTTCTAATTCAATAAGTGAAAAAGGTCAATGAAATCCAACTTTTCAAGTAATTTACCTCTTTTAGGCCAAGAGTCAAAGAAAAAGTATCCAAAATAGCGCTTCACGGGATGAAGTATATTTTTCTCTGCACCTTAAAGGTGTAGTTTTATTGTTGCAACGCGTTTCAACCCACTCAAGGGTCTTTTTCAAGCATCATGCTTGAAAAAGACCCTTGAGTGGGTTGAAACGCGTTGCAACAATAAAACTACACCTTTAAGGTGCAGAGAAAAATATACTTCATCCCGTGAAGCGCTATTTTGGATACTTTTTCTTTGACTCCTGTATACACTGGGCTCCCTGTCCCTGGGGATCCCAGACATCCAAGCAGCTCTCCAGACAGGATTGGGAAGGAAGTTCGTCCAATTTATCTACAGGCTGTCCCGGATTTGGAGGTACTAGTGAGTTAACCCGCCACAGGGTTGCTCACTTAGTGCCGGGTAAGTCCTTTTTCATTTACATTGATAAAACCATTAGCACTGTAGGAGCGCTTCCACTGATCCCGATATCATTGTTATTCTCTTTTAGGCCAAGGGGATTTCATACCAAATGTTATCTTTATTGGACCAGAAATGAATATGTTATTTCAGTTTGTCCTGGTAAGCAAGGGTGTAACTATAGGGGTTCTAGACTATAAAGAGGTATCTAGGCTGTCTTGGTCCCCCTAGGGCACAAGCAGTCCCTATATGAGAACAGTAATATAAAGATGGAGGGGGGGGGGGGGGGGGGAGTATGGAGAGGCAAGTAACTGCTGATTTGTCATTTTCATGCATGGGAGACCTGTTGAGAGGGGTTTGCCTAAACCCGGATAATCCTGTTTGACCCCAATACACATTCATTGGTATCGACAACATAGTCCCTTTTCTCATGTGCTGCTGACAGTGATAATTTTTCTAGCAGCAGAAACAAGCTTCTCAGCCGACAAATCACTTGTTTACATAAGCCATAATGAAAGAGTATTTGTTTTAGGCCCATCTCTACTTGCTGTTTATTTTCAAGCCTGAGGTATCTGGTAGAGATGAGCGAACGTACTCGTCCGAGCTTGATACTCGTTCGAGTATTAGCGTGTTCGAGATGCTCGTTACTCGAGACGAGTACCACGCGATGTTCGAGTTACTTTCACTTTCATCTCTGAGACGTTAGCGCGCTTTTCTGGCCAATAGAAAGACCGGGAAGGCATTACAACTTCCCCCTGCGACGTTCAAGCCCTATACCACCTCCCTGCAGTGAGTGGCTGGTGAGATCAGGTGTCACCCGAGTATATAAATCGGCCCCTCCCGCGACTCGCCACAGATGCATTCTGACAGAGATCAGGGACAGTGCTGCTGGTGCCGGAGCTGCTATAGGGAGAGCGTTAGGAGTTATTTTAGGCTTCAAGAACCCCAACGGTCCTTCTTAGGGCCACATCTAACCGTGTGCAGTAGTGTGGAGGCTGCTTTTTGCAGTGTTGCACTTTTTTTTTTTTTTTTTGTATATCGGCCGTGCAGAGCATTGCGTCCTGCAGTAATTTTACATTGTCCAGGGCCAGTAGTGGTGAGGCAGGAATAGAAGACATATTTAGTGTATATGGGCAGTGGGCCTTTCCAAAAACATTTGGGGAAAAAAATCTATTTGGGCTGCCTGTGACCGTCCTCAGTGTACTGGGTCTCTGCTGGGGGTAGTTGTCCTAATTCATACGCAGCCAGCAAAGTGTTACAGCAGGCTTGCGCAAAATTCTTTCCTGCCTCTGTGTTGCCTCTTACATCACCGCTGTATTCCTGTCCACAAGTGTACTGGGTCTCTGCTGGGGGTAGTTGTCCTAATTCATACGCAGCCAGCTAAGTGTTACAGCAGGCTTGCGCAAAATTCTTTCCTGCCTCTGTGTTGCCTCTTACATCACCGCTGTATTCCTGTCCACAAGTGTACTGGGTCTCTGCTGGGGGTAGTTGTCCTAATTCATACGCAGCCAGCTAAGTGTTACAGCAGGCTTGCGCAAAATTCTTTCCTGCCTCTGTGTTGCCTCTTACATCACCGCTGTATTCCTGTCCACAAGTGTACTGGGTCTCTGCTGGGGGTAGTTGTCCTAATTCATACGCAGCCAGCTAAGTGTTACAGCAGGCTTGCGCAAAATTCTTTCCTGCCTCTGTGTTGCCTCTTACATCACCGCTGTATTCCTGTCCACAAGTGTACTGGGTCTCTGCTGGGGGTAGTTGTCCTAATTCATACGCAGCCAGCTAAGTGTTACAGCAGGCTTGCGCAAAATTCTTTCCTGCCTCTGTGTTGCCTCTTACATCACCGCTGTATTCCTGTCCACAAGTGTACTGGGTCTCTGCTGGGGGTAGTTGTCCTAATTCATACACAGCCAGCTAAGTGTTACAGCAGGCATGCGCAAAATTCTTTCCTGCCTCTGTGTTGCCTCTTACATCACCGCTGTATTCCTGTCCACAAGTGTACTGGGTCTCTGCTGGGGGTAGTTGTCCTAATACATACGTAGCCAGCTAAGTGTTACAGCAGGCTTGCGCAAAATTATTTCTTGCCTCTGCTGTGCGTTCCGTAAGCGGTCAGCCTCCAACCACAGGCCAATAAGCGGCACATTTAATTACAGCGTTCTGTTTCTGCACTACTGGTAATACACCATGCTGAGGGGTAGGGGTAGGCCTAGAGGACGAGGACGCGGCCGAGGATGCGGAGGCCCAAGTCAGGGTGTGGGCACAGGCTGAGCTCCTGATCCAGGTGTATCGCAGCCGACTGCTGCGGGATTAGGAGAGAGGCACGTTTCTGGCGTCCCCACATTCATCTCACAATTAATGGGTCCACGCGGTAGACCTTTATTAGAAAATGAGCAGTGTGAGCAGGTCCTGTCGTGGATGGCAGAAAGTGCATCCAGCAATCTATCGACCACCCAGAGTTCTGCGCCGTCCACTGCTGCAACTCTGAATCCTCTGCCTGCTGCTCCTCCTTCCTCCATTACAATGACACATTCTGAGGAGCAGGCAGACTCCCAGGAACTGTTCCCGGGCCCCTGCCCAGAATGGCCAGCAATGGTTCCTATCCCACCGGAGGAGTTTGTCGTGACCGATGCCCAACCTTTGGAAAGTTCCCGGGGTCCGGGGGATGAGGCTGGGGACTTCCGGCAACTGTCTCAAGACCTTTCAGTGGGTGAGGAGGACGATGACGATGAGACACAGTTGTCTATCACTCAGGTAGTAGTAATTGGAGTAAGTCCGAGGGAGGAGCGCACAGAGGATTTGGAGGAAGAGCAGCAGGACGATGAGGTGACTGACCCCACCTGGTTTGCTACGCCTACTGAGGACAGGTCTTCAGAGAGGGAGGCAAGTGCAGCAGGAGGGCAGGTTGGAAGAGGCAGTGCGGTGGCCAGGGGTAGAGGCAAGGCCAGACCAAATAATCCACCAACTGTTTCCCAAAGCGCCCCCTCGCGCCATGCCACCCTGCAGAGGCCGAGGTGCTCAAAGGTCTGGCAGTTTTTCACTGAGAGTGCAGACGACCGACGAACAGTGGTGTGCAACCTTTGTCGCGCCAAGATCAGCCGGGGAGCCACCACCACCAGCCTCACCACCACCAGCATGCGCAGACATATGATGGCCAAGCACCCCACAAGGTGGGACGAAGGCCGTTCACCGCCTCCGGTTTGCACCGCTGCCTCTCCCCCTGTGCCCCAACCTGCCACTGAGATCCAACCCCCCTCTCAGGACACAGGCACTACCGTCTCCTGGCCTGCAACCACACCCTCACCTCCACTGTGCTCGGCCCCATCCACCAATGTCTCTCAGCGCACCGTCCAGCCGTCGTTAGCGCAAGTGTTGTCGCGCAAGCGCAAGTACGCCACCACGCACCCGCACGCTCAAGCGTTAAACGTGCACATAGCCAAATTTATCAGCCTGGAGATGCTGCCGTATAGGGTTGTGGAAACGGAGGCTTTCAAAAGGTATGATGGCGGCGGCGGCCCCGTGCTACTCAGTTCCCAGTCGCCACTACTTTTCCCGATGTGTCGTCCCAGACCTGCATGACCACGTCTCCCGCAACATTGTACGCGCCCTCACAAACGCGGTTACTGCCAAGGTCCACTTAACAACGGACACGTGGACAAGCACAGGCGGGCAGTGCCACTATATCTCCCTGACGGCACATTGGGTGAATTTAGTGGAGGCTGGGACAGAGTCAGAGCCTGGGACCGCTCACGTCCTACTCACCCCCAGAATTGCGGGCCCCAGCTCGGTGGTGGTATCTGCGGCGGTGTATGCTTCCTCCACTAAACCACCCTCCTCCTCCTACGCAACCTCTGTTTCGCAATCAAGATGTGTCAGCAGCAGCACGTCGCCAGCAGTCGGTGTCGCGCGTCGTGGCAGCACAGCGGTGGGCAAGCGTCAGCAGGCCGTGCTGAAACTACTCAGCTTAGGAGATAAGAGGCACACGGCCCACGAACAGCTGCAGGGTCTGACAGAGCAGACCGACCGCTGGCTTGCGCCACTGAGCCTCCAACCGGGCATGGTCGTGTGTGACAACGGCCGTAACCTGGTGGCGGCTCTGCAGCTCGGCAGCCTCACGCACGTGCCATGCCTGGCCCACGTCTTTAATTTGGTGGTTCAGCGCTTTCTGAAAAGCTACCCACGCTTGTCAGACCTGCTCGGAAAGGTGCGCCGGCTCTGCGCACATTTCCGCAAGTCCCACACGGACGCTGCCACCCTGCGCACCCTGCAACATCGGTTTCATCTGCCAGTGCACCGACTGCTGTGCGACGTGCCCACACGGTGGAACTCTACGCTCCACATGTTGGCCAGGCTCTATGAGCAGTGTAGAGCTATAGTGGAATACCAACTCCAACATGGGCGGCGTAGTAGGAGTCAGCCTCCTCAATTCTTTACAGAAGAGTGGGCCTGGTTGGCAGACATCTGCCAGGTCCTTGGAAACTTTGAGGAGTCTACCCAGATGGTGAGCGGCGATGCTGCAATCATTAGCGTCACCATTCCTCTGCTATGCATCTTGAGAAGTTCCCTGCAAAGCATAAAGGCAGACGCTTTGCGCTCGGAAACAGAGGCGGGGGAAGACAGTATGTTGCTGGATAGTCAGAGCACCCTCCTGTCTATATCTCAGCGCGTTGAGGAGGAGGAGGAGGAGCATAAGGAGGATGAGGAGGAGGGGGAAGAGACAGCTTGGCCCACTGCTGAGGGTACCCATGCTGCTTGTCTGTCATCCTTTCAGCGTGTATGGCCTGAGGAGGAGGAGGAGGAGGATCCTAAAAGTGATCTTCCTAGTGAGGACAGCCATGTGTTGCGTACAGGTACCCTGGCACACATGGCTGACTTCATGTTAGGATGCCTTTCTCGTGACCCTCGCGTTACACGCATTCTGGCCACTACGGATTACTGGGTGTACACACTGCTCGACCCACGGTATAAGGAGAACCTTTCCACTCTCATATCCGAAGAGGAAAGGGGTTCGAGAGTGATGCTATACCACAGGACCCTGGCGGACAAACTGATGGTAAAATTCCCATCCGACAGCGCTAGTGGCCGAAGGCGCAGTTCCGCGGGCCAGGTAGCAGGGGAGGCGCAAAGATCAGGCAGCATGTACAGCACAGGCAGGGGAACACTCTCTAAGGCCCTTGACAGCTTTCTGGCTCCCCAGCAAGACTGTGTCACCACTCCCCAGTCAAGGCTGAGTCGGCGGGAGCACTGTAAAAGGATGGTGAGGGAGTACGTAGCCGATCGCACGACCGTCCTCCGTGACGCCTCTGCCCCCTACAACTACTGGGTGTCGAAGCTGGACACGTGGCCTGAACTCGCGCTGTATGCCCTGGAGGTGATTGCTTGTCCTGCGGCTAGCGTCTTGTCAGAGAGGGTGTTTAGTGCGGCTGGGGGAATCATCACGGATAAGCGTACCCGCCTGTCAACCGACAGTGCCAACAGGCTTACACTCATCAAGATGAACAAAGCCTGGATTTCCACAGACTTCTCTTCTCCACCAGCGGACAGCAGCGATACCTAAACAACATGTAGGCTGCACCCGCGGATGGAAGCATTGTTCTCTATCACCATCAAAAACGTGGACCTTTTAGCTTCATCAATCTGTGTATTCTATTCATCCTCCTCCTCCTGCTCCTCCTCCTGAAACCTGACGTAATCACGCCGAACGGGCAATTTTTCAATTTTTCTTAGGCCCACAAGGCTCAGTCATATAATTTTTGTAAACAATTTTTATACGTTTGAATGCTCATTAAAGTGTTGAAACTTTCACCTGAACCAATTTTTATTTTAACTGGGCTGCCTCCTGGCCTAGTTACAAATTAAGCCACATTAACCAAAGTGATTAATGGGTTTCACCTGCCCTCTTGGTTGGGCATGGGCAATTTTTCTGACGTACATTAGTACACCAATTTTTTTGGGCCCTCGCCTACAGTGTAATCCAATAAATTTTTTGCCCACCTGCATTAAAGCTGACGTTACATCAGCTGTGTTGGGCACTGCAATGGGATATATTTATGTACCGCCGGTGGGTTCCAGGGAGCCACCCATGCTGTCGGTCCACAGGGAGTTGTAACTGCACGTGTCTACTTCTAAAGAACCCCAGTCTGACTGGGGCATGCAGTGTGGGCCGAAGCCCACCTGCATTTAATCGGACGTTACCTCAGCTGTGATGGGCACTGCAATGGGATACATTAATGTGCAGCCGGTGGGTTCCAGGGAGCCACCCATGCTGTGGGTGCACACGGAATTCCCATTGCGGAGTTGTACCTGCCTGTGACTATTTATAAAAAACCGCGGTCTGACTGGGGCATGCAGACACCTTGACAGAATGAATAGTGTGTGGCACATAGGTTCCCCATTGCTATGCCCACGTGTGCAGCTCCTGATGGAGGTGGCACAGGATTGGATTTCTCATTGCTTCTGTACAGCATTGTGGGCTATCGCCCCGCCCCTTTTAAAGAGGGTCGCTGCCTAGCCATGCCAACCCTCTGCAGTGTGTGCCTGCGGTTCCTCCTCATGGCAGACGCACTTATAAATAGACATGAGGGTGGCGTGGCATGAGTGCAGCTGAAGGCTGCGCAGGGACACTTTGGTGTGCGCTGTGGACACTGCGTTGTGCGGGGGTGGGGGGGTGGGCAGCATGTAACCCAGGAGAAGTGGCAGCGGAGTGTCATGCAGGCAGTGATTGTGCTTTGTTGGAGGTAGTGTGGTGCTTAGCTAAGGTATGCATTGCTAATGAGGGCATTTCAGAAGTAAAAGTTGTTGGGAGGGGGGGGGGCCCACTCTTGCAGCTATTGTGGCTTAATAGTAGGACCTGGGAACTTGAGATGCAGCCCAACATGTAGCCCCTCGCCTGCCCTACCCGTTGCTGTGTGGTTCCCATCACTTTCTTGAATTGCACAGATTTTCAAAAATGGAAACCTTAGCGAGCATCGGCGATATACAAAAATGCTCGGGTCGCCCATTGACTTCAATGGGGTTCGTTACTCGAAACGAACCCTCGAGCATCGCGATAATTTTGTCCCGAGTAACGAGCACCCGAGCATTTTGGTGCTCACTCATCTCTAGTATCTGGTGAATACCCTACTTTTAGGCAAGGTCCACCAAACCGTAGTTGGTTAAGAAGAATGTGCTCTCCTGTATTTTGAGTTTCCCTTGTTTCAGTGATGTCATGGATTTATATGTTGGTCCATTGCCGTCATTATTACATCCCAGTCTAACGCTTTGGTAAAATTCAGGGAGAGCATCATAGTTTGTCCTACATGAACATAACACCCTGTATATATGCTCTATTACAGCATGTGGATGTCATAATGGAGTTGTCTTCTGCTTTGGACCACCTTCTACGAGCCTGGAATGCTCTGGCAGACCTAGGACATCCATGCATTATATGAAAGGCTATTCCATTCATTGGTTGCCATGAGAAGCTACATAGCCAGACATGACTTCCACAATGATCAGAGGTGTTAGATCAGTCAAACGCTTTAAGATCTTACTCACATGAGTGTTTTTACGTGACTAATTTAGCCAAGATAAAAAATAATGATATTATATATAGAAACTATCTGAAGCATTGGTTTCCAATGTACTCATTCAAATGAGCAATTTTTAGTTGCATAAAAATGACGCACCAGGAATAAATAGGCCATTGTTGACTGAAAATGGAGACCGATTTTATATGTAGTCGGAAGAGATAGGTCTTGTCCTGTCTTTTTGCCGAGATACTCTGGAAGCTCCAATAGACTCTTATGGGAGCTGGAAAAAAAATAGGGCGAGGCAGTTTAGCTGTGTCTAACGCTGGGAAAAACATTGTAGCCGGATCTAGTTAAACATAAGAAGTCATTCTAAGGATTTATGCCGACCAAGGGATTTCCGCACTGTAGAATATATTTTCGCTAATTTGCCGCAGTCGCCTGTGAATGGATGAGAGAACGTGGCTAGAGCTCGGGACTTGCTCGCTGCTATTCTTAATTCATGCGATTTCAGCCATGACGCGGCCAGCGTGAAAACGCATTGCTTGTGTGAAGGAGGCCTAAGGTGTAGGCCATTCCAAATACAATAAATGTAAGACATGGCATTAGAAATATATTATTTTTATTACAATTATTACCAATTACCATAATTATTATTTTGCGATTAATACTATAGTCAACGTGTAAATACGTATATGCACCTTTAAGTTGGATGCACACTATGGAAAAACATGCAATTTAAATGGAGAGTTTACCTTAGATTTCAACCATACAATATAAAAATCGGTCAAAACTGTGGTCTTTCCATTTTGTGACAGACCGCACATACTGCTCAATTTTTTTGCAGCACGGCCCAAAATGTGTAGATTTTTTTTCTGCTGTGAGTGAATGGGGTGTAAAATTATCTTTAAATAACAAAGTATTCATCAAATGCCAAAAACGTTACTAGGAGACAAATTTGGAATTTGTCCATAATACATAATGGCGTTTCTTAGCAAGTTCTTGTCACATCTAGTCACGTTCTTTTCAATATCCTGTAAATTGTATTTCAATATATATAAATGAACGCTGATCTATTGGTGGGCTGAAAAAGTCTGCAGACTCAGATAATAAAAAAGTACAAATGGAGCCTTACCATCCACAATAGCCATGATACACACAAACATGGAGAAAACATAGAAATCCCATGTATAGGTTACCCTTTGTCAAACTGAAAGCCAGTACAGCAATGCAACTGCAGCAGGCAGGAATAAAGGGGAATATAGCAGTGGTTACAAATATATATGGAACGCCAGAAGTTTGTAGTGACACAGGGACATGAACACTGGATTTGTGTGTACTACAATTCCACTCGCTGTGGGTATGGCCGACACAAGGAAACCAGAGATGTCTCGCTGTGCCCTTGCGGTTTCTCCAGCGGATTGGGGAAGAGGGAAGATCATCAGCTCCAACATGGGGAGCCCCTCCCTCTTCTCCATTTTCAATGTAGGGAAGCTAAAGGTGCTTCCCTGCATCACTGTGGGTCCTCCAACAGCATAGGAAGATGGAAGATCATCATCAACCACTCTTGTTCTCAGACACTCACTTTTATATCCTCACTTGTACCACATGACACAGTAGGATATATACATTCAGCAGCAAAGCTGACAGGCAATGATTTAAGGGGAGTTAACCTTTCAGATGCCACAGCTATGCAATATACATACAGAAAATTGAAATGACAGTTTTCCACAGGCAATACGTGTATGACAATTATGGAGGGGACCAGGATGTTGTTCTGGCACACTACACAACCATTGAGACACCAAGGAAGGATATGTAGGTATAGAAAACAACATAAATAACCTTGGTATACCTCTGCAGGAAATTAGATATGGGATATGGAGGTGCGGTAGAGCCCTGAGACTTCTATTCGTGGCATATTATAGCCCCCATACAACTCATGTTTTACAGATCAAAGAACTGTTTACATGCACGAGGTCTTCTCCACAGTTACCATGAGCTCTACTTTTGTCAAGAATTATGTTGCGGAGCTCAGGAGGCCACCAGAAACTGGGTCGGGGATGATGTCACAGTGTGACCCCCAGCCTAGGTGACCACGGTGTCATGTACATATGCTGAATGACAGGGCACATGCACCATCAGCCGCCACTGTGAGGCATGATTGGTCAGCAAGAAGGTGGTTCCCCAGAGGGCCAACTAATATCGTTGCACATTTATTCAGAGGGTTGCTGGTTATTCCTCTGCATGGTGGAGTTCTGGTTCAGTCCATGTCCTGCTGGTGTCATCTGCTTCAGATAAGTCCCTGATATTTATACTTTATTGGTGTTGCAACATCTGCTTTCTAGTACTGTTGTGACTATTGTTATTTACATCAGTTATTTGTCACCCCTTGTTACCATGTAGGGGCAGTCTAAGTTGCCCCCCAGGTTCAGCACGTGGAGCCGCCCTTGTCAGGGCAATCTCCCCTTTTTAGGTAGGATTTTCCTTGTATTTGTATGATAGGGAGAGATTTTTCTTTCACCTCTGTTTAGTTTCATTATTAATGGTTTTGTTCTCTGCATTTATTAATTGTGCATATATCCATCCTTTTAGGACGATCCAAATGAAAAATTTTTTGGCGTCCAGCTAAGACGTAACAAATTAGTGCTTGCATACAGAGTTGCTGAATAGTTCATTCACGAAGAAGCAATCATAAATTGTCATTCGTCTAATAATGGAGTTGCTATAGGCAATACCTCAATCTTTTTTGCCATGATTTTAATGGAAAAGAATAAAAAGTATGAAGTTTGTATACATTTATGTAAATTCTATATAAATTTATGAAGCAATACTGCTAATAATCTGCTGTCCTTGTGTACAGCACTTCAACCCAAAGTAGGCTTTTATTATCTAGGACACTACTAAATCCAAGCCTGCAAGTAATGACACAAGCCTCGTGATATTTCTGCTTGCAGCCTAAAAATATGTGTGGTCTCCTAGGGAGCAAGGTGTTCTCTTTAAAAGCTGGCTGCTGCTGCAACTCATGTCAGCCTTTGCATTGATTGTCCATTAGTTCTGCTTCAAAAGCGCTCAGAAAATCCATTGTGGAATATGACTATATAAGAAAGCTTTGTCTATAAAATATAAATATACATAACAGGATGGAACAGCTTTGCATCTGAATACATACTGTCCATTCTGTAGGCTGAAGTTCTCGGCTTAGGAATCCATTGTCACAAATCACTGCGCACAAGTTATATTGATTGTGATAAAATGCAAGTTGATCCAGAAGTTAAAAAGATTCTGTAATGCTTATATCTTCTACTACAACGTTTGTATAAAATTAAAATTGATCAACCAAATTGCATTTAATTGCATTATTTGTGGCTAGATTTATTCTCTGCAATCAACATTAGTTAAAATCTGTCTGACTAATTTGTCTAAACTATATTCACACCTGCCCAGATGACATTCCAACTGGGTCTCCTTCTAGGTTTTCATCATTTTTGATGCCAAGAACATCATAATATCCCGTGCTATCATTGCTAGCAAAATTACAGAAATATCGCCAGTCTATTATTATCATTACGCAAATGAGGTCCACCAGTCGCCATTTAGATTAGTCATTATAAATGAAGGGCATAATACTATTGTGAACAGAGCACAACAACATCACCTTCCCAAATCACTTATAGGGGTTGTCTTGTTACAAACGGACCTTTTAAATTTAGATCCAAATGGGTTAAAACAGTACTTACCTGTCCTCGGCCCCAGCGATCCAGCACTGCAGACCCACAATCCTCCTGGTCTGTGTAGACTGTGAAAGTCAGGTGACCACTGCCTGATAATCAGGGGGCCGCAGTGTCACCACCCATTCTTCTGGCATCAGCACTCACACCTTAGGTGCCATGATGCCAAAAGTTTGGAACAGTGCTGCTGTGGTCACCGGAGTTCCACTGTCAGACCAGATAGATTATGGCGTTGCAGCATTAAATCGCTGGGGTTGAGAACAGCCAAGTACCATTTCTTTTACTGTTTTAACTCATCTGGATTCAATTTTAAAAAGCCAGTTTGTAACTGAGCAACCCCTTTAATGTCAATCCCATGAACGTCTACCACAGTACCATACATCAGCCATTAGGACAGCCACATTTTCTGTACAGATTAAGGGTCAACCCTCAATATCACTTCTAGTGTGCCCAAGGAGCTCCAGCCTGACACCGTTAGATTAAAGATGTCCTTGCCTATTCAATGTCATCAACAGTAAACCAATAACAATCAATCAGCCCAACATACTATATATTCCAAATAGGACTCAAATATTATTCACCAAGAGAGTCATCATGATCCATTGCCCATAAACTTTCAAATGCAACAGAGATTCCTCTGTGGGTAGGCTAAGAAAATACTGTATGCATAATACCATAAGACATAGCTCAGCATCAATGTTATTTAGGAAAATATATCAACAAAACCCATGGAAGGTTTCCTAAAAAAAAAAAAAAGTCAGATTCACCTTCCGTAAAATGAAAAGTAATATCATAATGATCTGCCTTTAGTGAAACAGAAGGAAGGTAAATACAAGGAATGTGCAGTCATATCCAAGAGCTCTACCTCAGTTGAGGCCTAAAATAATAAATAAGCTGTCAAACGTTTTGGGAGTATTGAAAGATAGCCTTAACTGGTTTTTACCTTTTTTTAGATTTTTAAGTTGCTGTTATTTTATATTCAATGATTCTTGAAGTGCAACTCACAACAAAAACTCCACAGGCCCCTAAAGTTTCACTTTTGAAGATACCCGTTTCTTGGCTGGAAGTAAAGTCTGCGCTGTGAATGGCAATTGAGCGCCTCTTTTATGAGCCACATGGAAGTTTGCATAGGGTATACTCCAACTGCAAATCATTACATTTTTCATATTCACTTCCAATTGGTTGAAGACATTATTGCTCAGTTGACGGCACAGACTTTAGCTGCAAACTAGAAAGGGACATATGCCCGTCTCTGGAAGAGACATGTTCAGGTAGGTTAAACTCTAGGACCATGTAGAGCTCCTTGACCATGGCCCAAATTAGATTTTTTTTTATTTTGCCCTGAGTTACATTTTAACATTGTAATAAAGGCAAAAAGTAAAATGAACTGGTAACAAAGCTGATATTTTCATTTTATCTCTTATGACAGTTAGCTGATGGCATCCCTTGCCTCCTCCTGCCATTGATCATAGACAGTGTTGTGTCACCTCTATTGTTTGCGGCAGACGCTGGATCTATTGACTGTTTTATGGTCCCATAGGGTGTGTGCCTCTTAAAAGTGCCAGTGCACAGCCAGATTTTCCAAAATGGCCAATTAGGACAAGGATCTGCCCATTTTAGAATCTATTCCCTGCTAGCAGGTGCCTGAGCAATTAGTCTAGTTTGGTATACAAAGAGACGCATTTGTTCAGACTCACTTCTGGTTTGACTCGTGCTTGTTCTACCCAAGTTTCCAGACTCCTCCGCTCCTGACCTCCACTTGTTTTTTGACCACATTATCTTTGCTGCCTGCTCTCAACCTTTGCTAGCTATGTGGTTATGCAAGAACTCCACTTGTCCTGAACTCAGCTCTGTTCTGAAGCCACGTCTTTGTCTGCTCCCCCAGTATCACAAAACAGTTATCTTGACAAGTTTATATCAGCTGCTACAATACCAGGACTGCTTCCAGCTTGGGGACTTTTGCCTATCCTAATTGGTGGGGTTAAAGGGTGAATACCAGGAGACTCCCAGGTGCTGCCCTCAGAAATAGCTCTAAGTCAAATTGGTTTGTAGCACAGTGGGTCCACATCCACTGCTTAACAGTAACTATTCATTGGGAAGTATTTGTTCTCTAGTTAATAGTTTCCTAATAACCATGCCATGACAAGCAATGGCCAAAGTGTGTTCAATCCCCTGCTTTGCAAAGGCATATGTAGAATTTTGTAAATGGGAGGGGTTCAGGGCCATGAAGATGAACACACACACACACACACACACACACACACACACACACACACACGGATGAGAACGGACATAAGGGGAAGGTTTTAACCCTCTAACTCCCCCTTGTATATGCCCCTGCTACTTAGTAATAGAAGACATACACCACAGGTGACTACACTGGATCTCCATGCACTGATTTTGTTAAAGTGTTGATAGTACACATGGTGCTGGGCATAAGAGGATGACCAGAAAGTAATGCTGATGGTCTGACTTTGTATCTTTCGGACCAAAGCTGAATATTTGGTGAGGAAACCCAGGGGTCAAAAAGTCAGTGATCATTAATGTTAGTGGCATGAAAATGCTATCAATCAACTGCCTAGATGTCATAATCTAACTTCAGCAAAAACTTATTACAGATACATACGTTGAGACTAGAGAAGAAAACAATAAGTTAGCAGATGATTATTTTGTAGAGAGAGAAAGCTGAAAAATGTTAACATGCTGCACTTCAACTGCTGTACAATATAAATAGCAATCAATATGGCAAAATTCATGGATAATAATTTTTTTTTATTATACCCAACTATTAAAGGGTTTTCGGAGATTAAAAAAAAATACAGGATGCATGTAAAATAAAGAAAAAAAGCCATACTTACTTTTCCAATGGCCACACCACTTCAGACCCAGACAGTCCAATCCCGGAAGCGCTCAACCAATTACTAACCTCAGCTGTTATATGTCATTCATGCACAGAAGCCTGCTTAGGCAAGTGATTGGCTGAGCTGTCATGTGAATGATGAACAGCATTTGATGGCTGCATTTGCTTCTAGGATTGGACTCAAGGGGTTGGAATGGTGGGACGGGAAGCCATTGAAAGGGGAGCATGGCTGTTTTCTTTAAATTTACACCTTTATCAGCCGCTTGTATTTTTTTTAATCTTTAAAACCTCCTCTAACACTTCAGTCCTTTGGGGTTGGTCATTAGTAGTTGATAAATGGGCATCAGTCACTTGGGATCTCCATCCATCCGCTGGTCGTCCGGTCCACTGCCAATGCAGCAGGGCCAGATGTGATCATCAGTGGACAGGAAGTGATAGCACCGCCTTCATGTATGATGGCTTTTCTTACTGGGGCAATTAGAATATAATGCATAAATACTAAAGACATATTAGGCCTCCTTCACACTGGTGACAAGGCATCACTGCGAGAAAAATCACGGCGATTTTGCATTGCTGGTCCGTGCGATATCGCTGCGTCTTCTCGCGGCAATACTGCGATTTTGTAGCACTACAAAGTCACGCGACTTTGTAGTGTCACATGCAAGGATTTGGGGGGGGGGGGTGCTTGAAATACAAGCCCTACCCCAAAAATAAGCTGTAGCTGAAGAAAAGAAAAAAGGATACATCCCCTCTCTTGCATAGTCTGGGGTGCCGACGCAGCTTCTCCCCAGGTCCAGGCACTTTTTTTCTTATTCATCTTCTGGCCGGGGATTCAAAAAATTTCCTCCTCCTGAAAGCACTGGCTGTGATTGGCTGACAATTAGCCAATCACAGCCAGTGCTCAATGAATGGCTGTAATTGAACCAATCACAGCCATTCATCGAGCACTGGCTATGAATGGCTAAGCGTCAGCCAACTACAGCCAGCACTTCCAGGAGGTGGGGATTTTTTGAATCTCCGTCCAGAAGAGAAGAAGAAGATCAGTGCTGGGACCTGGGGAGAAGCTGCGGCCTGGCTGACAGCGCATCAAAGGTGATGCATGGGGGTTTTTTTTCTGCAATTAGGGCTTAGATTATAGCTTTTTTTGTGTCGGGTTGTTGCATGCTACAAAACATCGCATGTGTGAGGGAACCCATAGGAAGGCCTGGGCTTCTCATACATGCGATTTGTAGCATTGCAGTAACGCTACAAAAATTGCACGACTTTCTCGCCCGTGTGATGAAGGCCTTAGGTCGATGTTCTGAGAGGGAATAAAGAAGAAAAATAGCAGGGTATACCCTAATAACTTAGTGACAGTAATATCTAGACACAGGAGCAATTTATTTGATTCCAATTGAACAATGATGTTTTGCAGGATCTAAAGGACTAAATTAATACTTAATTTTGAGAAAATTTAAATTGCTGATCCTATAATTAACACTACAAAAAAAAGCATAGCGTTTCACATAATGATGTATGAAAAACACCATCCTCTTGTATGTGCCACATAAGGTTTGTGTAGAGGCGGTGAGGGAATTTTTCTTCTTGTCTTTGCAATTTAATGCAATAAAGATCACAGAGGAATTAGATGACCTTTAAGTAATACCAGACTGAGGACACGCTAGGTATGATGATGATCCTGTATGCTTAATTACCATGGCAGTGATGCTGTAAATGTTTAGTCTAATAGAAGAAGTTCTTATTCTTCTTTAATTATGCCTATTGATCATTTACTGACTGCTAAAACACCAGTAAGTATCTTAAATCCTTGGTTTAATAATCTGTAAAAACTGAATATATAGATATGGTCATCCATTTCTTACTTATTTGTTATGTGGAAACGTTCCACAATGCCATACACAGACTCTGTTCTATTCAATCACATCTGTATGTCACCAATGGAGTTCACAGTCTAAATTTTCACAAGCATGTAAATCATAAATACACAACTGTAGACAGAGGTAAGAGTAGGTTTTTAGAAAAAAATCCCATTTGCAAACTTGCATTTTCTGCAGAACCCAGCCCAATAGGTTTTATAGACTGTGTACTATACTCTCCGAGATCTGTTCTCTTTGCTCATTTAACAAACAAAAACTACTCAACGATTTCCATAGCAGAATAGGCTGGAGAAAATCTGCAGCAATCCCATCTACTACCGACCATGCACACTGAATAGGGATAGACTCCTCTGCTAGAGGCTTTTCACCCAGAGAACAAAAAGGAACAATTATATTAAAAACCAACTGCTGAATTGATCCCTCCGTGACATCTGCCAGGGAGGGATTGGTAGATGATTCCACCAGGGAATACATATTGGAAGGTCAGCCGATTCCACCAAAATCGGTGGGTTTGGCCAACATTAATTTAATGTGTATGTCCAGCTTAAAGGTATTCTACATGACATGGTCGCCTGTGTGGATCATGTATGGTGGCTCAGGGTGGAGGTTCATATTAAAGGCCACTGTTCTGTTTCAGCTGGCCTAAGAGGAACTAGAAATATCTTGTGTCAATCTGACTCCTCACTTATCTCCTGTATCTCGGCACTGCCATTCCACGTTTCTAGAGATGGTCAAGACACTCAGCTGCTTTGGTTCCTATGAAAAATTCTACATGCATGTAAAAAGTAATAAGAAGGCAAAAGGAAATGAGTTCTTATTTTTTCCTAATTCTTCCTTATTTTTCCTAATTTGGTAATGCATTGAAAATCCATCCCGTGCAATCTCTTACTCACTGCACATGCTTCCAGCACTGTAAATTAGTCACTTTTAAACATGTAATTTCTTGCCCCCTCCGTCTATTCATTAGTACGTGTCCCAGGGGTGAGAAAACCCATTTAATTGGTGTATTTGTAAATCAAAACTTAAAGCGACAGCCAAATATTTGTAATTATTATCAATATTTTCACATTTGGTTTTGGCAGACATTTTTTTTGCAAAACGGACAACAGGAAGCGCAGCCATATTGGTTTTCACCTTTGGACTAGCTTCTAAGCAGTTGACAATGAACTCTCACTATACTATAAATACAATGTTGACAAAATGGAAAGGTTATCCATTTTATGAGAATGTAATTAAAAAATGACAACACATTTAGCTGCACTTCATATGGTCATGTCTGCAAAAATGTCAAAATCTCTGTATATAAAATGAACATAACTACTAGAGATGAGCGAGCATACTCGCTGAGGCAAACTACTCAAGCGAGTAGTGCCTTATTCGAGTACCTGCCCCCTCGTCTCTAAAGATTCGGCTGCCGGCGGGGAGCGGTGGGGGATAGCGGGCAGGAACAGAGGGGAGACCTCTCTCTCTCTCTCTCCCCTCGCTCCCCCCTGCTCACTCCCGCAACTCACCGCTCACCCGCGTCGGCAGCCGAATCTTTAGAGACAAGCGGGCATGTACTCTAATAAGGCACTACTCGCTCGAGTACTTGGCCTTAGCGAGTATGCTCGCTCATCTCTAATAACTACCAAATGATGGTTGTGGCTTTTAACTCCTGGTTTACTAACCAATGGATGATTTTACATTTTGGGTGAAAATGCTCTTTAATTCTGTATTTATTAGCCACATAATAAATGAAATGGATCTGAATGAATGAAATGTCTTACAAAGTCATGGGGTGACATCACTGTATATTGGAAAGTCAGGTCTTTTCACATTTTCAGCCCACATCGAAACTAAAATATTGACTATACTATTCATATATATTACCCCCAATCTAAATGAACCATTCTTAAAAAAATGTAGGAAATAAAACTTCCCAAGTCCCAATAAAAGATTTTTTTTTTTCCTTTCTTACATTTTCAATATGTCCCCCACAACAATTACTTTACAACTCTGCTGACAATGTTAGCACTACATAAATAAAGGCTAAGAATAATAGCTCCAGATTTAGAGACAAAGCTCACACGTTCAGCTCACAGCTCCACTGCAGACTTTACACGTTCAGTATTAGTCAGCACTAAGGAAGCAACTAGTGCTCAGATTACAAATTAGTCTGAAAACTGATTAAATAAGCAAGGGACTTGGAGTCTTGTACTTCCACCGAGCATGAATATTAAAATGCACAGCCCTTAAATTCAAAATGTATGGGAAAGACTAAAATATTCAGTATGGAAAAAGAACAGAACTAATGCAGAGTAATCAACATCCCTTTGGGGAAGTAACATATGTCTGCATCTATTGGTGCTACATCTATATGAAATTCGAGGATTGGTAGGAAAAAAAAAAAAAAAAAAAGGTCTTGCATGACCGTGCAGCACTGCAGCTTGTGAATTTGTAGTCACCATCTGCTGAACAGACATAAGGAACATATATTCCAATTAAAGGAACACTCATCAATAAAACTGATACACTGTGTCTAGAAAAGAATCTGAGGGACTGGGTCATGACACAAAGAACACCAAAAAGGAGAATTCCTAAAAGACAGCCATACACAAGAGATGTACAAATGCAGTAGTTATCTTATTATGTTGGCATGATAGAGTAGTGCACAGGCAATTCAAAGTGAATGGCAACACTACAGATATAGCATAGAGATCAAGGCACACCTATGCTATTTGCATATTACACTTCAAATAATAGGTGGTACTTGTTACATCTGTACATCAGCCAAGCCCACCAATTTTGGGGAGACCAACTGACCATGGAATGAGTATGTAGGCCTCTTTACCTTCCCCAGTTGGCAGAGATGATTGATCAGTTGGATTCTACGCAAGTTGCCCAATCCTTCTGTTTGCAGGGAGAGAAGTTGTCGCCTTAGGGGTCCGATAATTTGGATTAGATCACTCATACCTCCTTTAGACTGATATGCCCAAAGTTCGATGAACCCCATTAAAGTCAATGGAGTCTGTCTGGCTCAGCTCAATCCAGCATGTGCCGGGTCTGAGGATTCCAGTATTTTCGTTGTTTGTCTCTAAGGGCAGAGCCAAAACCTTTTACCTATTCAGAACACATATATGCTCAAATCTATAGTATATGTGGGGGTTGGGAAGGACAGCTGTCAGCTGAACCAGCGTTATTCCAACAGCTATCTAAAGGTTAATGGCCAGCATTAGTCGCACTTTGCTTCCTCAGTTGACCAGTTTTGTCCAGAGTGTTTTTAGAATTCCATTATAATACAACATTTTTGTATCTTGTTCATACCAAAGCAGTAGTGGTGAAGTTGTTGCATCTGTTTTTCAGCTATTGTAAAAGGCTGAGAAGTACTTACTTTTAATCTATTCTCACACAACATAATGTGGTGAAGAAGAAAACAAATTTGACTCCTATTTCCGCAGTTATGCACCACACTAGCTTACTGGAAATGCAGATGTTAAAAGGGAATCTGTCAACACCTTTATGGCTTTTGTATAGCTTTGGATAAATTTACATCTTATTAGTTGCAGCACTTGCCTCACCCTGTGAGAAAGAAGTTCTCATAGTCAAGATTTGCAGGCTGCCCAGCCCTCTTGCTGCTGATTGACAGCTTTCTCATCATTTCTGTGCAGAAAAAGAAAAAACTGTCAATCAACAATGGGTGAGTGGGGTTAGCCCACAGCTCATGAATAGCGAGGACTCCCCAATCATGTATATCATCAAGGGGACTTCTTCCACACAAGTTCTGAAACAACAAATAAGGTGTACATTTCTTCAAGACTACAGGATAGACATTTATTACATACTGAATGCTGAAATCTATTTGTTTGTCACTACTTGATGCTGCCGGGACTGGAAGCACATTGGAGACCAGGATAACACTGAGTAGATGCCCAGGATAGGCATCACTCTTACCTTCGCTACAGTTGTCATAAATGGGTCCAAAACACTATCCCTACTGGACTACATTGTGAAAATATGCCCCAAACCACAAGCAAACAATATTTTCATACCATTAGTTATATAATTATCTATCTATATATCCCTGGAGGACATGCATTAAACTGTAGTGTGTGAACCAGACCCAGTAGTGATTACAGTGCATTAGTAGCACACCAATATGTTCTACAGTGCAGTACTACGAATGTATTCATCCACATTGATCAGCTTTTTTCTGAACACATATGCAGAAAAAACTAATGAATAAATATATTTTTGGAGAGCGAGAGGAAACATAGTATCCATTGGAAATATATAATGCAGATGGTGTGAAGTACGTAACTAAAATTGGCCAAATACATAACAAAATGAATCCTTATTTCCTCCAGAATGCTTTCATCCAACAACTGTGTTTTTTTTTTTTTGTTTTCTTGGACAAGGTATACAATTGTTTAAAAAAACATCCAGGTTACAGCTGAAAAAAAAAAAATGTTTTTTCCTACATATGTAGTTCTGAGTGGCCTCCATATGTGGTACATATTTGGCCCATCTTTTTTTCCCGTGCGCCATCCATTTTTCACGCCCACAAAAAAAAAAAAAAAAGGAAACAAACCTCAATTTTTTTTTCTGCCTTTTTTTCCTTAAAGGCCAGTACATGGTTTGCGCAATTTTACAACTGTCCCATTCATCTGAATGGGGCTACGAAAATAAATACACACGCTGCAGGGGGAAAAAAAAAAGCCATTCAGGGGTATGAAACAGATTTTCAGTTACAGAAGTTTCTGCAACTAATCTGCTGTGTGTGAACATATCAGTAGACTACTTTCAAATAAGTCAGTGGAGTGCATATTCAATGTGACCTTGTGCTTAAGAACTACTCAATAAAAGCATACTGCTTGCCCACCCCGGAATGTGTTTGTCCATATTACTGGAAATGCACATTAATAATCCACATCACTCTGAGTCACAGTTTTCATTTTCTTACAGTTCCAAAGTAAAGAATGCACTAAATACAATGTACATCCCGGCTATAAAACGTTGCTTTGTCATCTATATTGATATTGATGCTTTGCCAATCCAAGTACAATTGTTCTGACAAGTCAGACACAAGAATGAATACTATTAGATTAGAATATTTTACTTAACAGCATAATAATGTAATAATAACAATATACAACCGCTGGAGACGGGGAGAAATTGCTTTTCCAACCAGTGATTAACTTCTAATTGTTACATTTCAAAGCGCATTGAAACAGCGTTTTACAATGAAGAGTTGTTAAAAACCTACAAGCATGACATTTCTCTGCCAAATGATATTTTAATGAATTCTTTGTCAAAATGCAATTTAATACAGCTATCTATTTCCTGCAGATCTCAGGTTTTCACAAGCTCGAATGCTCACCTCCTTGGATTTTTGCAGCTTTCTGCATATTCAAGTGGTTGTAATCTTCGACATTCACCCTTCATACGCAGACCCATATAACCTTTCACCAATGTAATGATGCTGCTTTGTAGACTCATTATAAAACATATACTGATACTTAGCAGAAGCACCAGAGCAAGAGGTCATGCTGTAGGGCTGGAATTTGGCAGACTCGTGGAAAAAGCGGGTAAGTGGCTCTACTGGGTGGTGGGTTCATGTAGCAGATTGCAAGAAAAAGTGCCAAAGGTTAACTCTGGAAGGACATTAAACTTGCTTGAACCAGTTATGAGACGGATTGCATTAAAATAAAGACCAGCTGTAGCTAATGTTGTGCAGGCCAAATAATAGCAGATTAAAAGCCCAGAACAACAAAAAGCACACAGAAAACAGAATATTAAAAGGTCATTAAAACGGCACCTGTCGAGGAGTGGAATACATTAGGCCAAGTGAATAGTCACGACATGTTGGAGGATAGTAGTTGACATGTTGGAGGATAGAAAATTAGCAAGCATAAAAAACCCGATTGACTTTGACAAGGGCCAAATGGGGAGGAGTAGACAATTGGCCCAAAGTATCTTCACAACAGCAGCACTTGTAGGGTGCTCCTGGTGTGCAGTAGCTAACACTTACCAGGTTGGTCCAATGAAGGCCAACCAATGAACCAGCAAAAGTGTCAAAGGCACTCAAGGATCTTTGAATGTGGAGAGTGAAGGTTAGCCTGTCTGATCTCACAGAGTTTACTGTAGCACCATTTGCTGAAAAAATTACTACTGCGTACGTCAGAACACAAATGATGTCACTGTGCTACTGAGGGGCCGCCATGGGGTGTCACTGTGCTACTGAGGGGCTGCTGCGCGGGGGGGGGGGGGGGGTCACTGCTACTGGTGGGCCGCTGCGGGGGATTACTGTTACTGGGGGGCCGCTGCGGGGGATCACTGTTATACTGGGGACCGCTGGGGGGGTGTGTCACTGTGATTCTTGGAGCCGCTGTGGGGGGGGGGTGTCACTGTGATATTGGGGGCCGCTGCGGGGGATCACTGTTATACTGGGGACCGCTGGGGGGGGGTGTCACTGTGATTCTGGGAGCCGCTGTGGGGGGGGGGGTGTCACTGTGATATTGGGGGCGCTGTGGGGTGGTCACTATTATTGCTGGGGCTGTTGGGGGTGGTCACTATTATTTCTGGGCATTATAGGAAGACAGCAAGCTGGGTCCTGGCATTGATGTGGAGGTTGCTTTGACATATACCACCTACCTAAAAACATTACACAGAACAAGGAAACCCCTTTTTCAGCAGGATAATGCTCCCTGCCACACTGCCAATTATAATGTTCAGGAATGGCTTTAGGAACATAAACATTTTTTGACATGAAGGCTCTACCTTGCATTTTACAAGCAGTAACTATTAGAGATGAGCGAACCTACTCATTTCGAGTATTTACTCGATCGAGCACCGTGTTTTTCGAGTACTTCAGTACTCGGGTGAAAAGATTCGGGGGGGCTTCGGGGAGAGGCTTGGTGGCGCGGGGGGGGTAGCAGCGGGGAACAGGGGGAGCCCTCTCTCTCTCCTTCTCCCCCCCACTCCCTGCTGCAACCCCCCACTCACCCACGGCGCCCCCTGAATCTTTTCGCCTGAGTACGGAAGTACTTGAAAATCGCGGTGCTCAGGCGAAAAGGGGGCGTGGCCGAGTAGGTTCGCTCATCTCTAGTAACTATCATTTTATACAACTTTTGACACTTCAAAGTAATATTCCAAAACTTTTGATATGCAGAGGTCCGTGTGCCGAGACTCCCACTGATCGATGAATCCAAGTGGCAGAAGCAAACAGCTGAGTGCTCACTGTGCCCTCTGGGCTTTGATTGGCTTTGCTTAAGTAGCCAGATTTCTATGAACTCGTACACCACTAATTCTCTGAGTTCATACACCGTGATCCCGCCTTTTTGAGAAAAGCTGAGCAGAACCAAACATGGCTGCAGCTACCTTGGGGGTCTCGGGTTGTGCTAGGCCACAGTCCACAGAAGCAAGGGGGAAATCACATGTTTCTCAAGTGCTCCTTCTAACCAAATCAGCACCGACCCCTACTGTACCTTGACTTCTATTGTCTCGTCTTTCTTTCAGCTCTGCAGTCCTCTATGACTGTGCTGGACTGGTAGCTCTGTAGTGTATACCCACTGGTTGTTGCCAGGCTGCCCTGCCCTTTTCCTAGTTGGGCTGCCAGTCTCTGTCTCTCCCTGGAACTATTTTTACTTTGTAGGTTCTTTTTCACAGCATTCAGCCTAATATATCACATGTAAAAACATTTAGATCACTCTTTGGGTTTGATTTACACGATGCATTCAAATTGTAGTTTATTGTTTTAATTACCACGAAAATGCTGTGGTTTTGCAATAATTAGTACAATAAACTGGGAACACTTTTTTTCATAGTGTGGAGAAATTGGAGGTAAAATGAAACATGGGAGCGCAGAAATGTAGCACTGTTGACTATAGATACAATGAGGTTGGGGTCAAGTTTTATGAACATCCCAGGGCCAATGGTATGCTATGGGTATGTTCATATGGGTCAGCAATGCTGTGGATTTTCGGCAGCAGAATTAGCTGTGGAAAATCTGCAGCATTTACAGAACAGGAATTGAGGATGGGATTTTGGAAATCCAATGTACACACTGTAAAGAAAATCTGCAGTGTGAATTAACATGCGGATGTTAAATCTGCAGAATGCCAATTTATGCTGCAGATTTCACTCCATCAAATCCATTTTGTGTGGATTTGCTACCCTGGATTCACTTCGGATTTTCTGCTGCAGAAAATCCATAGCAACTCTGCAACATATGAATATACTCTTACTCCACCACTGGGACTATACGGTGTTGAAACCAGAATGCCAACCATGTTGATTGTCATGTAAGCATCCTACAGATATAATGAAGACAAGGTTGAGCAAGAGAACAATTCAAGGACTTGTATATACGCGAAAATTCAAATTACTTGGTTTGGGGAAAAATATGAGAACATATTGGAATATATTCAATTATCTGTAGCTTGATATAACTCAAGCAATGCCTGTATGAGAGAATAACTATGTAATACAGTACAGCCCCATTGGAACATGGCACAAACTTTTTTCTATCCAAAACATTCTGTATACCTCTGCAAAAAATGGAAGTCATACTTATTGGAGACACAGTAAGGCCCATACACTTCTATGGGTGCTGTATTGTGCAGAGCTGTAGTACAGCCATGTGCATGGGACCTTACAACATTTCTGAGTATTGCCTCTTTCCAAAAAAAAAAAAATTCTTCTGCTAATATATCCATTTAAAATTGAAAATTTAGCTGCTGCAAACTTATCAAGTTTGGACACGGATGGAGGTTTTCAATAAAGTAAGCAAAAGGTCACAGCTGTTCAGCTTCATTATGGGACCCAGAACACAGTCTGAACAAAAGACTTTCAAAAATGTAATTATGTAATTCCTAACCAAAAAACAAGTAATACTGGCACTTGATAATCCTAATAATAAAATATGTGTATGTACAGACTAACATTACATATACACATGAGCACCATGAGTGGCATTATCTGGACCTAGCGCTGTCGTAGGTTTTACAGTTGTCAAACTGCTCTGTGAATCCCGATTTCTCTACCCAATTTCCTGCAACATGTTTCCAACTTGACGTAACTTACAGAATCCTTACCATTCTTCCCGACTGCAACCTTGAACTCAACAACACAGTGCTACCATGATGAGAATGATTTTCCTGTTACCACCTGTACGTTTGGCTTCCTAAGGAACATCTGGACCTTAAGGAAGTTTCCCGAGCATTAAAAAAAGATGTGCGAATGGATTACATGCAGTAAGATTAGTCACTTACTAACTTACTGTTTGCATTTAAATGCCTTTGCAAGCCAATCGCTCATGCAGGCTCCCAATTATGTTCCTTATGTCCCGTTAGTATGACGTTGTGTACCCTGAATATGCGATTATCCTCCCTTTCCTCCTTACTGTAGTACAGGGAGGGTACACATCGCTTGCCACTTATCGCCACTGCTCCTTGGTTCTCCCCGTGCCTGGATTGTATTTCACATGCTGGGCACCACATAAGGCAGAATTAGTGAGTGACAGAGTGCAGTGCAGACAGGGATCATTACCTAAGAAATAGTGATAGATGGGCATGCCACATGCAGTAAGCCGAAAATAGGGACATCATCATTGAGAGGATAGAAGAAACAGGGGAACTGTAGTCCTTCTCATTTTAAATTCCACCCACAGCAATCCCTGGCAGCATCCAAGTAAAGGTGTTTTACATAACAGGGAAGGATAAGAACAATGAAAAATAACTAATATTGATCTATGGCAGCATTATCTAGCCCGTATTCCATAATATTTTTTAAGCTTGGAAAACCCCTCTGAAGGGGTTGTACTGGATAGGGCCGTCCGGATTCCGCAGAAAATACCGCCCATTGCATGCAATGGAAAAGTGATTTTTTCCTGCACATGAGCGGAAATCAATTGCAATTTTCCGCTCATGGAGGGGGGGGGGGGTCAAAAAATAATTGCAGCAGGCTCTGTTTTTAGGCGGATTCTGTGGAGATGGTTTCCACTGAAGTCAACGGAAGCAGACTGTCCTACGGCCCTTCCGCAATCATTGTGGAAATGTTGTGTGATCCACATCATCGCCTAGCAATGGTGCAGCAAAACCTGTACCGCGCATGTGCCGACCGGACCATCCGCAGTACAGATTAAGAAGAATCCGGACAGGTACGTGGGGTCACCAACCAGGCAGAGGGTCAGATTCTGCATTTCTGGAAGACAACGGCCATGTTTTTCTACTCCTGTACAACAGCTTTAGCCCCTTAAGGAAGCAACTATTTTAGGTGGTAAAGGGGTATTCCGGGACTTTAAAAAAAAATTTCTATTGCTAACCGACAGCTCACCATTAGCCACTTCCCAGGCCCACTGTGGTCATTGCAGAAAGCGCTACCATAGCACAGTGGCCTAGTTTGGTATTGTAGGCACAGCTCCCATTTAATTCAATCTCAGCTGCTGCGTTATGGTCAACGCTTTCTGCACCGACAGCGGCCACTGGAATTAGCTGGTCAGCAGGGAGTTCAGTGGCTGGTCCCCGCTGATTTTACAAAATGTCCTAAAAGGATATAGCAGGTGTTTTTCTGTCTTTCGTCACTATATTCCAAGAGCTATGACTTTTTTCCTTTTTTTATCAATATAGCCCTATGAGAATTGTCGTTTAGGAAGGGGGTGTTGTAGCTTTTAATGGCACAGTTTTGGAGTATGTACATTATATTGATAAACTTTTTTTGTCTTGGGGGGTGGGGATTGGTAATGAAGAAAACAGCAATTACGCCATTGTTTTAATAGACATGTTAACTTTATTCTGTGGTTCATTGTGATTATAGCGACACAAGATCTATATCACCTATATTCTTTATGATGCGGGAGGGCATCAGCTGTAATATACAGCTAACACTCACTGCAGATGGAGGGGCTACCATTCCTATAGCCTAGTCATCCCTGCTACATACATTTATGGTGCTTTGCTCTAACTGAAGACTATTCTTACTTAAAGGACTGTCTAGTTTGGAAAACCTTTTTTAAATTAAGAAGGTTCCCATGTAACTAGCTGATTGAGGAGGGTTCCAATCACTTGCGTAACTATAGAGGATGCAGGGGATGTGGTAGCACCCGGGCCGAGGAGCCTTAGAGGGCCCATAAGGCCTCTCTTCTCCATATAGGGAGCTCAGTACTATGAAGAATGCATTATAGTTGGGGGCCCTGTTATAGATTTTGCATTGGGGCCCAAGAGCTTCAAGTTACGCCTCTGGTTCCAATGCTGGGTTGTCCTACACTCATTATCAACGTGGGAACCGCTCTACGCTGATCATTTTCTTTGTAGAGTGAAATGAAGTATTATATGGGGCCCTTTGAAGTCCATGTATTTCGTGACAGGGATGGCTGTTGCTCTTTTGTGCATACTCACATTGGTCGGAAATGCTGCGCAGCATTTCCGTTCCGTGTGAACGTACCCTTATAGTGGCTCTCCATTCTGCAAAATAGTAAGACGTTCTGATCAGAAATCCTGTTCTACTAATTTCATATACTACATTACTGCATAAAAAGAGTATTTACCAAAAAGGGACAACACTTTTAATAGATTTGTCTAGGCGAGTAGGTGTGTGTGTATATATTATTTTATTTTTTTAAGAACAATGCCTCCTCTCAACACAGTGGCATGATAAGCTATTACAATTCAGAACACTTAAAAGGTCTTATATCTACAAGTAAACAAACTTAAAATCTTCCTGGAGCTACGCTGAAGAACTACTCAAGTAGTTCTCAAGTAGGAGAAGATGCATTTGTTATGGTGCATCACCAAGTACTGTGTTCACCAAGCAGCAATTGTGATATAAGTGGATTCACACTGAAGTAGCGATAAAATAGCCTTCTCTTTATCTCTATGACGAACACTTGATATTCAAGGGTTGCTGGACAGAATGCTGATTATATTCTTTCAGCATCCCATCAGCTTATAAAGCCACACTGGTATATACTGGTTACTTCTGAACTGCCTTCTCAAAACAGTTCTCTTGCATTTTTGAATTTCCATTTAAATTCATCAGCATGTTCAGTAAATGACAAATCAAAAATATAAAAATAGAGTTGAACTTCCTGTTGCCACTTTTGTAAAAATGGCCACCATAACAAAAGAAAAGTCAACATTGCTGTAAGTAAAGCAAATAAGTTATCCAAACTTTACTTCTCTAACTTATTTACTGGTATGTGCTTATTTTTAGATATTGGCTGGAAATCCTCTGAAGAAACTATTTAATATACATTTCTTCATTTTTTTTAAAAATCCATTGGCCTTAAACCTTCAAGCAAATGTTTAGCAACTATATCGAAATGTTGTAATTGCTTCTTGCAACTTCTTGCTATTCCTTCCTCTTGTGATAATAAAAGCAAGATTTGAACATTAAAAAGCCTAATGGAACATATTAACATTATTTTAAATTAAAGGGAAGGTTTACAACAGGTCATTGAGACACATCAGAAGGGCCCCAGTGATCACAAGAGCAAAACACAACCATTACAGTCTCATTGTAGTGAATGGAAAATGTCTGAATGTGTCACTAGCACAAAGATAAAAGTGCATGGTAGTCAGAAAGTGATCATCCAAGTGAAGAGCGGGAGTAACAGGGCAAATGTATGATGCTCATAGCAGCATGTTAGATATCTAAAAGTGAACATTCCCTTTAATATCTCTTTACCATGGAGTCTTAACAGTCCACAAGTTGCTTAATGCAGCCATCTCGTAATTTCTCCTGGCTACATCATCTTGGTAATTATGAAATCACAAGGATTTATGTATGCTGTTGCAATGTAGCCGTCTGGGTCATCTTGGGAATATAACAATGGAACAGCCGAGTTCTAAGTGAAAGCTCTAAGTTTAAAGGTCATGGTGGATTTTGTTCTAAATTCTTCATATCATTGTTCATATTAAAAAAAAGAAATCCTAAAATGCTGCAATCGTCTTACTTGTCACTAAGCTTCACAGTAGACTAACAAGTCCTGTTCTGTAGAGACCATTAGCAGTCATCTTACTATCCTCACAGGTAGGATTACAATGAACGGTAACTCTTCTATTATAAAGGTCACATCTAGGTGATGGTCACAGATCACATTCTCCTCCTGGAACACTTTCTCATAGAAGTCATGAAAATGAGTGATGCAATAATCCTTTACAGCGCCACCTATTGGAATGGTAGCTATCCTACTAGTCAACATTCAACCTTTTAACAGGCCTTGTAATATGAAAAGGATATAAGCCAAGCCAGAATATCTAGGTTATTGCCCCTTATCAGTGTGCAGTCGGATTCTGGCTGGCTGGGTGAGATCCATCAATGGGAGTCCAGGGGGGAAAAGTTTTCTCTTTGTAGAAAGCACCACAAGGATGTAGGGAGCCTTATAAAGGTCATGTAATGTTCCCCCCAAAAAAGCCACATAAATGAGCAATGGAATGATCCTCCACTGCGCCCCCTATTGGAATAGTAGCCAATTTATTAATATCTGACCTTTGAATAGGCATAGACTCTAGGACTTAAACCAAGCACATTAAGCCAACTTAAATAGTAAAAAGGCCAGTTGTCATTTGTACGGTCATTGAATAGTTGTACTATTCAGCCACTAAATAACTTCAGCTTCATTATTGCTGAGCCAATGTCATGTCTTGTTAATCATTTCAGAATCCAATCCATTATGTAAACTATTTACACAGTTTTCTACAAGCACACACAAGTTGTCAGTCTTTGTCCGCACATTTACAACTGAAGGGACATTATCAGGAGGCAACAAAGACAAGCAATTACTTATCTGAGAATTCTTTCTTGAGAACAATAGAACCTTACCCCCTTATCAGGCTCTGCAAGTTGGCCCCTGTGGTTTAAGGCTCAGTTGTGCGACTACCTTAAGGCCCATTTACACAAAACGATGATCGCTCAAAATTCGCTCAAATGACAGTTTGAGTGACAGTTTTTCGTGATCATCTTTGCATAATTAGCTACTAAAGAGTTAATGCAGGTGGAGCAGGATACCTTTGCAATAGCTCCGAGAACAACGCAGCTGTTTTGTATATGCAAACAGCTGCATTGTTCTTGCCGCTTTCAGCTGGCTTTCTTGCTGGCTATAAATGAACGATGAACAAACAGTGCACCATGGCCGCGCATTTAGACGCAACGATTATCGCTTAAAGGACGGCTTTTGATCAATAATCGTTATGTCTAAATGGGCCTTTAGGCTAATGGCCCTTCTACATGGGATGACAGTCAGCTAAACAACGTCACCACCAAGGTCATTAGCGCACATGGAGAGCATTTAGACAGACAGACTTCGCCGCTTGATCGCTGGCTTCTCCTATGTGAAGTGCTGAGCGGGGAGCATTTACACAGAACGAAAAGCCAACGATCCAGTGATAGTTTTTATATTGACTGAAGGTCAGCGAAAAACATTTGCAAACGAACACTGAGTTTTTTTGCATTTCCACTGCAAGGTTATTGCTGAAATTTGTTCATTTTTTAACAAATTTTGAGCAATAATCCATGTTTAAATGGGTCATATGTAGAGATGAGCGAGTATACTCGCTAAAGGCAATTGCTCGAGCGAGCATTGCCTTTAGCGAGTATCTCCCTGCTCGAGACGGAAGGCTCGGCTGCCGGCGCGGGGAAGCAGTGAGTAGCGGCAGTCAGCAGGAGGGAGCGGGGGGGGGGGGGGGGGGGGGAAGAGGAGAGATCCCCTCCGTTCCGCCCCGCCCTCCCCCCCGCAGCTCGCTGCCCACCGCCGGCACCCGAACCTTCTGTCTCGAGCGGGCAGGTACTCGCTAAAGGCAATGCTCGCTCGAGCAATTGCCTTTAGCGAGTATACTCGCTCATCTGTAGTCATATGGCTACATGGTGACTAACTACAACAAGGGTCACGCAACTAAGGATTACCATGTATCCCTGTGACCTCACACTCTAATTTAAGTCAATTGAGTTGTAGTGCAACTCACAAGTTGCCCCAATCACGAATCACAGATCACAAAAAAAAAAATCCAACTCTGTGGGTTGTGGCAACTTGCTAGTCACACCCACTGACTTCAACAAAAGTGAATGGTCACAAGGGCATACGTTGATCTTTGGTCATGCAATCCCTGTTGTGGCCAGAGTTGCCATGGAGCCCTAGCTCAAGGCTTGCTGCACACAAGTGCAATTCACTGTGTGCCACCCGCGACAGTCACCTGGCATGCAGCAAGTACGCAATATCATTGCGTACTTGCTGCGGGCCACTAATTGCCATATATTATCTTGGTGTGTATGTGCGCATAATATGCGCCAAGATAGAACATGCTGCAATCCTTACTGCGTGCAATGTGTGTGATCGGCCGCATGGGTGCCTATAGCATTGGTACAGTGTATTCCGCACACAAAACCCATGCAGAATACGCTGTACTAACACAGTTGTGTGGAGGAGCCCCAACAAAGTCGCACTCATGAGCTAGCTCATTCAGACAACAACTAGCTCTCCTGGATCCAGCATAAATATGCAGATGGTTGAGCCAAATGTCAATGTTTATTTTAATGGGAATGTCAAAGGATTGGCATGATAAAAGCCAACATGTCTGAACTTTTTTTCCCCATTAGCATCTGCCATCGGAGTCAGTAGGAAGAACTTCATATACTTTAGATTCTTGGACTGCTACAATTGGTTGGTGTAGTTAACTTTTATCAAAGTTCTTTAGCCTGTTTTTTTTTTACTTACATCTATTTTACTTTCATATCCACATAGTTTGATACATATAGACATCATCACTATTTATGTTTACCCTAGATTTTAGAAATCTCTCCCTTTGAGCTTTATAGTGCATTGAGGATAGTCATATTTTAGGCGTTGTATATATTTTATAATAACAAATATACAATATAATATACTTCTGAAGGGAAAATGGCATGACAGAGTGCCTACTGGAATGGGTGGCATGTGGTCAATGTAGGCAGACAAGTCAACAGCTATGAGGCCCGTGGGACATGGGGACTTGGGGCCAAATAGCCCTGCACCCTGTCCCACTGCTGACTTGCCTCCGCTTTCCCCTGAATGTCCAGCAGTATAAGCTTCACTTACATTGATTACTGCTCTCTCAGTCCATGCAGGCTGCTCTTCTATTTCCATCCAACTCTCAATGTAGTACTATGAGATGGGGTGGGGTGAGGGGCACCTGCACTGACTGAGAGCAGTGTGAAAGCAATTGAAGGTTATTGTGAGGGTTATGAACATATTAATTTATATATGTATGTATCTTTGATATACGTTTCCGGAGGCTGTAGGCCTAAATTGTACATTCTATTCTGTGTCCTATGAAAAGCTCTGCTAAATGAAGTAGACGTGTAATCTTAAGTGTCCATCATGTCTCCAAGATCTCGTTTAGCTTTTGTTTACAAAGGTTGTGAGGAATGCTTTGATCATTGTCTGCTGTCTAGGTCCAGACACGATGTCTAAATACAAACAAATAAAGCATTGTTTATAGAGAAGACAAAATTATGTACCAGTAAAACAGGTCGACCTCTGTAAAGCAGTTCAACCTCTGATACGCCTACTATTTTTTTTGTATAAGAAAGACAATGTACACAATAAAACTCAGATTTGCTCTAAGACACGACCGTGATGCCTGTGTCTATTGCTTTCTCATGGTGGCTGCCATAACCACCTTTGATTTGGAGCCCCACAGCATATTAACGTAACATGGAAAAATCCCTATCAGTAATTGGCGCCCGATCGCGGGGCTTGATGGAACAAGAGGACCACCTACACCTCGAACCCCCCCGGACCCAGATGGGATAAGGAGCCACTCGGAACCACGGATTGACAAAAACTGCGCAGTAAGGTAAGGTTTTATCTTGCCACAATCTATCCGTGCTTCCTGGCTGCTCCTTTCCTGTCCGAGGGGTAAGAAGTGCATGCCTCTTATAAATCTTCAAGCTTTTTAAGAATTCATATGGTGGGCTGAATATGCTGTGCGGGTGTTTAACTGTTATTGTCTTTATTTGTTACTTTGCATGGTCAGTGTACAGAATATGATACCCTATTGCCAATCTCTGGAAGGCATGGTATAACTTATACCAGGGAAGCCTAAAATTTTCAGGGGATAAAACCCCTGATGGGATCCTCTTATAAACATAAGAGAAGTAGTAGAGACAAGGTAAAATATGCAGGGTGAGGAAGTACAGAATATGAAACCCGCTTGCCGATCTCAGGAAGGCATGGTATAAATTGTACCAGGGAAGCCTAAAATTTTCAGGGGATAAAATCCCTGAATGGGAGCCTCTTATAGGTATAAGAGAAGTAGTTGAGACGGGGGGAAATAAGCAGGGTTGGGAAGTACCGACACTTTTAGACAAGTGAGGAAGTACTGACACTTAAAAAAGTACTGACACTTTAGTAACTGACATGCAAATGTTTTTGTCTTTATGTGTGTGTATAAATGGAAGGACCTGTATGAGAGTTAGACTGTGTTATATGGTGTATACTGTCCGGTAACCAGAAACGAAATGAAGCAAAAATGACCAAATGCTGAGCCAGACCATAGGGGGTGGAGCTAGGTGATGTAAGGAGATGGGAGGGAAAAACAATAGGAACAGGTCTTGCTCCACCCTACACACAGTCCAGCCTAGGTGAGAAGTGTGTCTCCATTTTAAGTGGATGTTGGTGTATATATATATGTATATTGTGGTAATGTATAGAGTGAAGGTCACTCTTAGACTCCATGTTAAGTCTCTCACTTGAACAAATGGAGTGACCAAAGGAGGGGCATCTAATTTTATTCCTGAGACTAGTTGTGTGAGATAATAGCCCAGGATTACCACAGTGTATATATGTATATACAGATTCGTGGAATATGTGGAATTCAAAAATATTGAGTTGTATTAATTTGAATATTATTGAATTAAGATATTAATATGAGATAATTGTGTACTTGAAACACCTGATAAGTACTTTAGTCAAATTAATAACAAAAGTTCTATTTAAAGTGTATCCCATTTCCAATTAACAACAGTATATTATTTGAAGAGTGTATAAAGAAAATAATAATAAAAATAATAAGCCTCTTGGTGTATATAAACCGCCAGCCATTGGCCATAGTGCTGGTAAAGAGGATAAGGTATGGAAGACTGCATAAGAAAATAGTGAAACAAACAATCGTTTTATGTGTGTGAAAGAATAAAAACAATAAGCCTCTTGGTGTACATAAACCGCCAGCCATTGTCCATACTGCTGGTAAAGAGGATAAGGTGTGAAGGATGGCTGGGGAGGTTGGCGGATGAGTGTTGGTCCCCATCCCACTTGTTGGGGTCCCAATCAACTACAGTATGGGCCTTTTGTGGTGTCTTATTCTCTTTGAGGCGTAATTTGAACTAAGTCTTGCTCCTTGCAGCAATATATATTAATGGCGCTGTGAACAGGATTACGCAGAGAGTAATACACTAGTTTGTTTTAAAGGAAAATTTTGATAAACTGATAGTTGAAGAATTTCTTGTGATAATCTGGCATAGTGTGAAAATGTCGCCGTTTAAGAAAATCCGAAATAGTACGAAAATGTCGGTAGCTAAGAACAAAGAAGTGTCCGATGAATTGTTAATTATGCCAGGGTGGAATAAAGCCCCCTATAATATATTGGCCGCTGAGTGGTCGCAGTGTGGTGAATATCAGTATGTGAGTAGAAACGGGCATAAGTTGTATTGTGTTTGTCATTGGGTAGCCTATTCTGAACGAATTGTGTAAAAACCGCGGTACTAAGAGTTTTTCTTATCTATACATAATTCGCTCATTATTGGAAGTCTGGTGTACAGTAAATACAATCCCAATTTCTACTTCACATATTATCAGTCCGTATAGGAATGAATAAAACCCCCCCTTAGTGAGTGTGAATTTGCAGTTTAGAAGATGTTTACAGGCAGTGGAACCAGTTATACAGCTATTTGTCTGGAGAAGTTTCTGTGTTCTATAGAAGATAAGATACATTTCAAAGGGTGGAGTACTGGGCTTTAGAAGACCTACTTGTCTTTGCAAAGAAATCTGAATTAAGAATTGGTTATATTTGGCTACACAGGAAGTATGTTGTAATATATATATATATATACTGTTCAGTAGCTGAAAATGAAATGAGAAAAGAATTCAAAGATGTTCTCTCATTGTCGGGTTAGTTCCCTCTTCCATCTTCACCCCCTCCTTCATCTCAATTCCAACCGTCTCCTCCCCACCCTATGCCAAGTCATCCACTCCAAGGTCAAACATTGGACTGGAGGGATGGACCTGCTGGCATTGTGGACAACAGAACCCGGATTGGAGAGAGCTGCCCTGCTTGCGGAGCTCCTCGGTGCAAACCGGTTATGCCTATGCTCACTAGATCCTAGGCTAGTGAGTGGAAGCATGAGAAGGAGGACAAGGAGGAGATGCAGGAGTATATGTAGAACAGGGAAGGCAGCGGGAACTATAATCTAAAATTATGTGAAAGACTATTGTGGCACAGATTGGGATAAAATTAAACATAGAGAATTGAGAAGTGGTAAAATATTTTTAATTTGTCTGAAACATTGGGGAAAAAGAAAAAAAAAAAAAAATTTGAGAGAATCCTCCTTGTCTCTTTCTAATATCACACAAAGAGAAGGAAGAAAGTGTAAAACAATTCTATGCCCCCCTTCAACAACGTTTGTCAGATCTGGGATATAGGGGCATAGAAGAGATGGGTAAACATGTACTTAGTATGGCCTTTGTAGAAGGTCTATTGAAATCCCTAAGGTCATAGATAATAAGCCAGAGTGGAGACAGTCTGAATCTCCGGCCCCTTTTCAGACAAAAGGGCATTTATGTAACTGTCCTGCAGGCTTGGACTCCGCCTGAGGGGACTGTGCTGTTGCAATATGTTAATGACTTTCCAGCTTTGTGCTGAGGATCTGAAACATGTCAATCTGCATCTATTTCTCTTCTAAAATTTTTTTTTAGCAGAAAATGGCTGCAAGGCTTAAAAAGGAAAAATTACAGCTTTGTAAACAAAAGGTTGTTGTCTAGCTCAAGAAGGCAGACATCTCACAGAACAACGCAGGGCTGCAGTTCAAGCCATTTCTGTATCTTCTTCTGCTGCCAAAGCTTCGCACCTTTTTGGGACTTGTCTCATACTGCCGTCCCTGGCCTTTCATGCGACAGCAGTATTGACGCAAAAACATGGAGGACGTCCACGGTCACTTGGGTATTACTCCATGAGATTGGATCCGGTAGCCCGAGGAGCCCCCTCCTGTGTCTGTGCGGTGGCAGCAGTACAAGCAATGGTTGACAAATCTTCTGAGTTGGTCCTGGACTACCCCCTAGTGGTTCTCACCCCTCATGACATCCAGAGTATACTCACTCAAGTACAACCTAAACATCTGTCTCTAGCTCGTCAAATAAGGTTGCAATGTGCTTTGCTCATGCCCCCCCTTTAATATTTCTTTTCAATGGTGAACCCGGCTACTCTTCTTCCAATCGAGTATCCTGTTTCAAATGGGGGAGGGGGAGGCATAGGTGATCAAATGGGGGAGGGGGATGCATAGGTGATCTATGTACTACAGATCAGCTATTTTTAAAAATTTTTGCAAATAAGAACGTGATCTATTTGGAATAGAATATCAGCATGATTGTCTAGCATTGATGCAACAAGAAAGTTTAAGTTTTAAAGAGTTATTGAAACCCCTTGTTAATACATATTTTGAGTTGTTTTTATAGATGGTACCAGGGTGATTGATGACTCCACACCAGATATGCAGTGTTCACACAACAAGATCTCTAAAAGCAGAATGCCTCCGCATGTCTCAGTACAAGAAGCGGAACTGAAGGCCCTCACTGAGGCGTGTAGAGTGACAGAAGGTAACCATTTACACTGACTCCTGGTATGTATTCGGCATAGATCATGGTTACGGCCCAATATGGAAGGCCAGACATTTTTAAACTTCTGTAGGACAACCCATTGAGAATGGTGTAGCAGTACAGAACCTTATGAAAGCCCTACTCCTACCAGACAAAGTAGCAATCCTGAAGGTGAAAGCTCATACTAAAGCCAACAGTGCAGAAGCAAAAGGCAACGCCCTAGCAGACTTCAGCGCAGACAGCGGCCCTCAAGCCGTGGAAGAAAGAAGAAAAGAAGATACTGACCGCACAAGTCAGAGACTATGATTTGGACTTTGATAAAAATTTGAACATTGATGTACTAAAGACATTACAGTCACAAGCCAGCAAAGAAGAAAAAGATAAATGGACTAATATGAGAGCAGTAGAACAGGGTGGCGTATGGCAAACAGTCAGTAACTTGCCTACCACGATCCCTGTACCCCATGATGGCCCAGCTGATCCATGAAAAGACTCACCTATCGGAGGCAGCTATGTTACCTACGCTTGAGAGAGAAAGGGTTGCCCCCTGGGTTCTTTGTAGCTGCTACATCATTTGTCCAGTTTTGCATGAGCTATGCCGTAAGCAACAGGGTAGAAGTAAATTGACCACAAAGGCACTTGCCAGGACCACTCTACCCATTTCAGGGATTGCAAATTGACAACATTCAGCTCCCACGTGTTGGGAAGTATGAATATGTGCTTGTTGTTGATGTTTTTCAGGTTGGAGGCGTACCCTGTTACAAAAGTAAATGAGCAGGTAACCGAAAAGAAGCTCATGAATAAGGTAATCTGCAGATACGGGGTACCAGAGGTAATCGAGTCAGATAGAGGTACACATTTCACAGGTGAAATAATGCAACACTTCATGTCTGCCCTGGGTAACTCCCAGGCATTTGACACCCCTTATCATCCACAAAGAGCCAGAAAACCATATTGCATTATAATATTTCTCTTCAGGCAATGAAACCCTGCACCAGAGGAAAACGAAAATGGTATGATACCCTATTAGGGGGAATTGGTACAGGTGTAGGGGTTCTAAACTCTATAGATTTAGAGGTGATGAAGAATAAAATGGCTGGGGTAGGACAGGATGTTTCTAGATTGATAAATGTTCAGGCACAATGCATGCCTTCCTTGTTCCTCCCCCGATGTCTTGCATTAGGATATGATAAGGATGTATTAACGCTTTTTAATCTGGTTTTGCGGTTTAAAAGGATTTGTTTGTAAATATGAGTAAATTCATGAACTATACACAATGTAGCCTGCAATATGTATATATGATTCACGAGAGGGACAAAGCAGTCAGATGTGATGACAAATAATGAAAAATTGTGGAGAAATATTCTCAATAATGTAATTCCAGTAGCATCTTGGATACGGCCCGGGGCTGATGGTGTAGAATGCTCTGATGAGTATAGCACTGGGGAAATGATTTTATGATGTAAAGGACACAAGCCTGATGTGTAAGTCTGTAGTACTACCTGTGGTGTTCGGACCGCCTCTATATGCTTTACAATATTGGTTGCCCAAGTTCACAGGTATGATGATTTATAGTGAAAATAAAACCCATGGTATAGAGAACTGTGAAGAAACACTGGATGGCCTAGCATGCGGACGGAGTACAGCCGCATATGAGCCATGTTTCCAGCAGCCTTCAGTCAGCATATGTGATTGGACGGTGTTACCTGCTTCATCTATATGCTGATAGAAGTTGGCCCCCAATATATATTCTTTGTTGCCAACCGAACTGGAACCACCAGTATGTATAATCTCATCACTCCATTGTCTGGATGTATACAGAACATATCGGTGATACATTGGTTTACAGAAACTTACACATTTTTGCCAGATGCTGAAGCAACATTAAGGTACTACTGGTACCCAGATGCTATCCCTATGTCAACTCTGACAGTATCCTTGGGTAGAATTGTAAGACTAATGATAGATACTGAACACCTTTAAAAGCATTTGGATGTTACTAACCTCTCCCTTATGGAATTAGAAAAATGTATGGGTAGGAGATAAGCTAGTCAGCCTAGGTACTAAGATCCAGGTAGACACAGAGTATAACTAGTATGATATTTTTACTGGATGGTCACCTACAGCAGGAAAGATGATGGATTTTATGTTTCACCCTTTACTAATACTGTTTCTTTTGTTCATTCTTTTGAGTGTTTGCAATTTATGGACATTCTGTGGGATACGGAAACAAGCAAATTATCTGGAATCGCTCCCTCTACGATATCGTTAAAACAGTCATACGTAAAAGAGCAACAACAGTGGGGATCCGGCGAAGAGGATAGAAAGACCGGCAGGGGTGGCTTAGCACCCTTGATAGTACCACTACAAAGGCTCTTTTCAAGATGGACTGTTTCAAAATGGGGGATTGTGAGGGTTATGAACATATTAATTTATATATGTATGTATCTTTGATATACGTTTCCGGAGGCTGTAGGCCTAAATTGTACATTCTATTCTGTGTCCTATGAAAAGCTCTGCTAAATGAAGTAGACGTGTAATCTTAAGTGTCCATCATGTCTCCAAGATCTCGTTTAGCTTTTGTTTACAAAGGTTGTGAGGAATGCTTTGATCATTGTCTGCTGTCTAGGTCCAGACACGATGTCTAAATACAAACAAATAAAGCATTGTTTATAGAGAAGACAAAATTATGTACCAGTAAAACAGGTCGACCTCTGTAAAGCAGTTCAACCTCTGATACGCCTACTATTTTTTTTGTATAAGAAAGACAATGTACACAATAAAACTCAGATTTGCTCTAAGACACGACCGTGATGCCTGTGTCTATTGCTTTCTCATGGTGGCTGCCATAACCACCTTTGATTTGGAGCCCCACAGCATATTAACGTAACATGGAAAAATCCCTATCATTATGCTTCTAGAGGAGGCTGAAGAGCCACATAGGGGACACTTACTATGGGGTAGAGGATACTGAGCGGTTCATTAGTGGTAGTGGCAGTATGGTAAGAATATGCAGAGATGAGTCATGGCTGAAGGAAACCTTCATGGTCATCTAGGCCCAGATAAGTAACAAAAGGAGACTTCACTAGTCAGAGAAGTTGTCACCTGTGATCACTATGGCCGCCTGCAGACGGCCGGGTCGGATCCCACTGCAAGAATGGATGCGGACCTGTGCCTCTGCACAGCCCTGCGGCTCACCCGCTCCCGGCATCTTCTCTCTGCCCTATGTGCCGGCTTCCACCCAGCCAGCGCATGCGCATAGCGGAGTCGGCCCGTCCATAGTGACGTTTCTGTGTAACAGTAATAGAACATGCCGCGATTTGTTTTCCACGCGGGCAAATTGCGGTTGTGTACATAGGATTGCATTTTATAATGCAATCCTATGGCAGTGGGCACGGGCGGAAATTCTGCGGGAAATCCCGCTGTGGAATTTCCGCCCCTGTGCAGGGAGCCTTCCACTGTGTAGAAATGCTATCTGACTATTATATGGTGACTGCATTATTCTTGAGCTGAACTGCTGTATCTAATATCATTTTTTTTAATGGAGGATAGAAGGTAAACTCTACGTTTTGCCGTAAATGCCATGATTTATATGTATGTCCTTGGTGGGCATGACACGCCATACTCTGTTAGCTAAACACACCCTCATAGGGCACATGGCAAGGGACTGCTATCGAAGGCATCCTCTAAAATAGTAAAAGGATGATTCTGGCTAGTAATATATCCATAATATATAGTAATACTCTAGTGCAGAATGTTATTTTGCCTTTTCTTTTGCTTATTCCAATGTATCTAAATTGATCGGACTAAACTCTTCCCCAGCTCTGTGAATAGACGCCTGTGTGTGAGAGACAACTGAAAAACAGGCTTATGAACTGCTGACAATATCATTTCTGAAGGACTCCCATATATCACAGCCAACAGCATGTGCGTGACACTGTCAGGAAGTCTCCCTCATAAATAGCTGAAAGTTTTCTCTATGAATAAGGCTTGTTTTCTATATTGTGGATCCTTTAACCTCTTCATTTCACCACTTATATCCTTGCTTACACATAGCGAATGCAGTTTTTTTCTGTTTTTGTGCTATATTCCACTGCTACTTGCTTGCTAAACGTTTGGCTTGGTGCCAACGGCAACAACGTAGCATTAATATGTTGATAGATATGTTTTGCAGAGAAGGAGGCGCCTTAATTGTAGTTATGTAACACAGTAAGTCTTACAGAAGATTACCTTGCAGAGCAGATTTTCCTTGTGAACTTTGACACAATTTTCCCTTCCCAGAAACATTAACACCTGCCCTCAATGTGTTTACTAGAGTTCTTCTTCGCTGTCCTTTTCAGTAATTTCTTCCTTCTGTTCTGTAGTGAATAATGTTGCTGACCTCCTACCTAGAATCAACAAGAGGGATTACCTAGCATCACATTTTAAAGACACCACCTTGCAGGGAAAATATGGGTCTCATGTATCAATACCGACTCCGAGAATAACTGTCCTTATAGCCCACAGAAAATAATCATAGATCACGTTTAATTTGACTAGTGCGACATAGAAAGTAAAAGCTAAACTTAGGTTGCTATTGGCAAGATGAATATTTGGCTTTAGTTTTGATACATGATTTCTCCTACTCGCCCACCTCCCCACCTATTAAACTTTAAAGCCTCCATACACATTGCGGGCTCCTGCTCACGGATGGATATTTGCTGTGGAATCCCCGGCGGGCTTCTGCACTGTGGATTCGCAGCAAATGGTATGGGAAATCAAGGGGAAAAAGAAAATGTAAAAATCGCAGCATGCTACATTTTTTCGTGAATTCTGCATAGACGGCTTCCATTGAAGTCATTGGAAGCCATCTGATCCACAGCCCTTCTGCAATCACATTGCGGAAAGGTTGAGGATTCTGCATCATTGCTAGGTGATGACAATATTTAGGCAATGTCAGCAGCACTCACTGAAAGTCCACAAGATAGCGGAGAGGTTAATGCACTCCAGTGAAGGATCCGATCCTGATCCTTATAGACCAGCACTTGAACAAAAGGATGTCTGGCAGCATCAGCGCTGCAAAGTCATCCCAACTGGGATATACTTTATTCTTCTACAGACATTAAACAGGCAGTAACGTTACAACTCCCGAATGTGGAGGTTTTGTCAAGCTTGCCTCTTTTACATCTGTAGAAGAATAAAATATATCCCAGTTGGGCAGATTTTGCACCCCTGATGCTGCCAGACATCCTTTTGTTTAATCGCTAGGCGATGAGGCGGGTAAAGCAGGAGTTCAAAAGAAATAAAATCTGTACTGCACATTCCCGATAGCTCGCTGTGCGGACCATCCGCAGTACAGATGAAAATGAAATTGATCTGGTACGTGCCGACACCGCTGCTGGCAGAGACGGATTCCGCTGCGGGATTCTGCATGTGCCGACACCGCTGCTGGCAGAGACGGATTCCGCTGTTGGATTCTGCATGCGGAATCCGGCTCGGCCATATGCAGGGGGCCTCATAAAAAGTTGCCCAAACAAGCCGATTTGAACAGAACCGGATGACTGTCCAATTTGTATGGGGATTTCCGTCTTCCCTCAACAGGTAATGTTGGAAATGTAAGGGGAAAGAATGATTAGGCAAGTTGAATTTCAACACCCAATCCTCTTGTTCTCTCTAGAGATAAATCACTGCCAGGGCCTAAAAGCGAGTATTTATGTGTGTGGGGCGAAATAGCTATGAGCAGAAGCGGTGTTCAGCTAAAGGCTTGTGAGGTATACAGGCACCTTAAAAAGGGCTTGTCCAACTTTTTAAAAAATTTAGGCAGTCACTCATGCAATAAAATATCCTTTCTTCACCTGGAAACTGGTGCAGCGGATCCCACAACAATCCCTTTATGTACTGGTAGCAGAAGTCAGATGACTGTTACAGATTTACTAAGTGAAATGCATCAAATTCTGGAAATTATGCAACAAACCCTAAAAAGCTGACACACGTGCCATGCACCATATTTGTTATGAGTTTCAGGTACTTTTTGCACCTCACTAGTCTTCAAAAGTCATAGAAGTCATAGAGTGAACTCCAAGAAGGGGAGTCTTAAAGTGCAGCAAAATTTATTAGCATGCACCAAAATTTTTTCTTATATAAACCAGTAACGTTTTGTCAATCAAGAGATGGAATAACTAAGAGAAAAGTGTCTAACATGGTAAATTTGATGAATCTCCTCTTAATTTATGTGGTCTTTATTATTGAGAATATTAAAGAGATTTTCCAGAATTATCATAATGATGACCTATACACAAGATGGATCATCAGTATTTGATCAGTGGGGTCTGCTGCTCTTGACTCCTATCAGCTGCTTGAAGTGGCAATGACACTCAAGTGAGCACGCAGCCACTTCACTGCATACCAGGCACAGAGCTGAACATTTTATAGCAGCTCAATCCCATCCCTTAGGCCATCTAACTGAAAAAATTATGATGTCACAGGCCTGAGATGACGCCAGAGTGCTCACCTGTACACCGCAGACTCTTCAATTAGCTGATAAGCGGAGATCCCGAGTGACAGACTAATATTGATGACATCCTGAGGAAAGGTCATCAATATTTTAGTCCAGCGCTAACTACAACTATTATATATATATAATATAGGTAAAAAAAAAATGTTGAATTCACAGAACCAAACAAGATAGACATAAATGAACAAAGTACAACATTGATAAATGCCTTATTTGTGCATTGCTTTCTATATCAGAGCAGATCATATGCTTATCATGAGACTAGAATCTTCCAACAATCCTCACTAGTTTTTCTTAAAAGGAGGCCTCTATTCTGAAATCTGTGTCAAACCTGAGTGAAAGTACTATTATGCAATGAATAGAGCTTCTGATGGAATAGTTATGGCAACCATCCTAGCAGCATTACTAAATAATACTGGAGCCATAGAATAAATCAGCACCCCATGGAACTGCAATCTAGGCACAGGGGACTCCTGATCAGGCATACTTCGTTGGAAGGAGTTGGAGATCTGATCCCACTCAAATACTTGGTCAGCAATTTTGGCTGGAGTCTAACATTAAGGGCTCATACTACTGACTTTATTTAGGCTTTATACAACCTCCAAATTGTACCGAGCCATCACACAAAGCCCATACAAGTATACAAAGCTTTACTATACTGTACGCATCTAATATCACACAAAAGTTTCTTTTTGCCGAATTCCGGCACTGAACTGTAAGCATGGCATCTAGAGAACAATCTCTCCATACATATACTGCCTGATGGAGCCTGCACAGAGGCCTGCAGCTCAATACTCGGGAGTCATATGGCCTCCATGAAGTGCCATATTGGTTCTGTGTACACAGCTCGGTCATGTGGATAAACCCAAAATATATAAAACATATACAGCTCTAATAGCAGAATCAGCATTGTTCGGGCATGTTCAACACGGAATAGATTGTCCACAGCTGATATTCTGCAGCACATCGTAGTAACATAGTAGGTGAGGCTGAAGGGAGACAATGCCCATCTAGTTTAGCCTGTTTCTACCACCCTCCCCCTTGTTGATCCAGAGGAAGGCAAAAAAAACAAACAAATGAGGCAGAAGCCAATGTAGTCCATTAGGGGAAAAGTCCTCCCTGACTTCATAATCACAGTCAGAATAAACCCTGGATCAACGTTTTGAAAGTTTCTACCCGACTCCAAGACCCGGATTAACAACCCTATTGGTTATTTAAGGTCGATATTTGTAATATCACAGTGCTCTAGAAAGGCATCTAGTCCCCTCTTAAACTATCGATTTTGCCATCACCACGTCCTCAGGCAGAAAGTTCCACAGTCTAACTGCTCTTACAGTAAAGAACCCCCTTCTGTGTTGGTGATGAAACCTGCTTTCTTTTAGACATAGTGGATGCCCTCTTGTTACTGTCGCAGTCCTGGGTATAAACAGATTATGGGAGAGATCCTTGTATTGCCCCCTAATGTATTTATACATAGTCATTTGTTCGCCCCTTAATCATCTTTTTTCCAGGGTGCATCGGCAGCTGAAATTCTGCCTCAAACCCTACACCATTCAGCTTTTAAGGTGGACTTCAGTGTGGAAGTCACCCTGTCATTTCAGAAGAGATGGATTCTGCAGCGTATCCAGTGACATACTGCAGATTTAAATTCCACATCACATGTCAATTTCTGCAAAGGTTTTGTGCAGCACATGGACATTTGAAAATCTCTTACACTTTGCTGCTACTGTAAATGCCACAGATTTTCCATGCGGCAAAGCTGCCCTGTGTGAACATGCTTTTATGTATATGCCCATGTGGGCATAACATATGGTCATTTCAGGGGTCAAGACAGGCAAGTAATTGAATTTGCTGAACTTTCAAGAATAGAGGCCTGTATTTCCTAAACTTATGATCGCAATACTTATTTTAATGAAAGATTTTTGAAGTCAATGTGCAAAACAGCTCGTTTCATAATACTACATTTTTCTGAATTATTGCAAATAATGTTGATAAGGAATATAAAACATGACCATATATCCATGGTTACACGCCCCCTCTTGTGCAAAAAAAAAATCTATTTACTGTAGATAGTAAATTTATAGATATTTTTAAATTAAAGAGAACACGGTTTATATAGCAAAGCACAAAATGAAAGAACATGGAAAAATCAACAAGTTATTTTAGAAATGTTGAAGGTGTCCATGTTTTGTTCATTGATGGATTAGCAGCTACATGTTTGCCAAGTCTGCATCCCTACTGGTTGATTCTGACTCTCCGGGTCTGTTAATTTAATTTCTATAGCTAATCAGCTAAGTTAAAGCTCTTAAAATACAAATCTGTTTTAGAGTCCTACAATAACTGGATTTAAATTATAAAAGTTTTACAAAAGTAAAGTATAAGGTTTAGTAATGACCGAGTCATATCGAGTACTGCTCATTAACTCTTACATAGGGCCTACTTTACATGGCAGCAATTAAATTGGCTTTGAAAGTTAAATTGTATTGCCCTAAATCACCAAGTCAATGAGGCTTAAGAGTTGACTGAATAAGATAACGGTTTGCAATGGAGGTGACACTTCAAAACTCATTAACAGCTTTATGCATACTCTAATAAATACAGAATAATTGGGGTTCAGTGAAGCATTAAAAGTGCCATTTTGCCTTTTACATTCTAGTAGGCATATTGAGAGGGATACTAGGCCCCGCTGAAATATCGCTAACACTTTTTTTGGTGCAAACAAAAATTTATTTTTCTCTCTGTGTGCACAACACTCAAATGATACATACGTGTAATGGTTACAGACTCCGAAGAGGTATAGAGCTTGACAGTTTATCTCACACTTGGTTGGCATGTTCACTACAAGAGAAGGACAGGAGAACTGTTGCAGCAAACTTGTACATCCTCTCGGTGAGGACTAGAGGCTAGTTTGCATCTAAGGTGGATGACGACTCTTACAAGCAACCTTCGGTGCTTCCATGCATGGCTACTCCCAAGCATCAAATCCTGCCTATGGGTTAGTTGGGTTGCACCAACCCCCTGTATACAATGCCCCGACATCTCTAATGGTCTCTGTAGTCATTACCCATTTCTAGAATCACATGGACCAGACTCTGCTATCTGCATGGAAGCCCTCTGCTGTCGGTCCTCAGTTTCTTTTCCTTTAATGGAACCTCCTGCCATTGGTGGAATATGAAGGAAGTAAAGCGATAATTTTGGAATAGCCACTTATCCGTTAGGCATATGAGCAAAATAGTTACAGAACTGGATTACCAACTATTAGAGTATATATAACTTCATGTCCAGTGCCAGGTTATCATGTCACTAAAACAACAAAAACAAGCTAACTAGCATATGCATTACCCAGTCAATTAAACGTTAGATTTCTGCAAATAGGAGGGGAATTTTTTTTTTTTTGCTGGGGGATCACCATGGACACTGTACACATCGGTCAATGGCAGCAATTAAAAGGCATTAATAGAATGAGGTTTAAAGGGTTCTTTTTTCAAAATCTATTTACTGTAGATAGTAAATGTATAGATATGGTAAAATGAAAGAAAACACTGTTTATATAGCGAAGCACAAAATGAAAGAACATAGAAAAATCAACAAGTTATTTTAGAAATGTTGAAGGTGTCCATGTTTTGTACATTGATGGATTAGCAGCTACATGTTTGCCAAGTCTGCATCCCTACTGGTTAATTCTCACTCTCCAGGTCTGTTAATTTAATTTCTATGGATAATCAGCTAAGTGAAAGCTCTTACAATACAAATCTGTTTTGGAGTCCTACAATAACTGGATTTAAAATATAAAAGTTTTACAAAGTAAAGTATAAGGTTTAGTAATGACCGAGTCATATCGAGTGCTGCTCATTAACTCTTACATAGGGCCTACTTTACATGGCAGCAATTAAATTGGCTTACATTGGAGCAATTAAATTGGCTTACATTGGAGCAATTAAATTGTATTGCCCGAGGAAGAACCCTGAGAGGTTCGAAAGGTCGCTACAACATTTTGTTAGCCATTAAAAGGTATCATATCTACAAGATTACTTGGCTTCTTTTGCTGGGAACAATCACATTTTGCTCTTCAAAACAAAACACTTTCCCAATGACACGCAGACGTTAGAGGATATCCACCAATTAAGACTTTTTTCACCCTAACAGACTCCATTCAGCCATGTATTACATGGCTGACCATTTATTTGAATGTTTGGCATGCAATACCCCAATTTTCCTGCAGCAGCCACTTACAGGAAGTGCAAGATTAGCCATGATATATCAGCTGTTCAGAGGTTTCAGAAACCTGACCCGCAGTGACCAACTGAACAACCGACTGGCTTCATTAGAAAGAAGGTTTTTCTAAGGCAGACTAAGGCCTCATACCCACGGATGTAATGGATTTTGCATACGGGAGCCCACAGCAGAATCTGACCCTGCCCATGGTCGAGGACACTGCATACCTGTCCAGGTCTTCTGCTTACCCATCCGGGTCTTCTTGATTTTTCACTGTGCGGAAGTGCCAGCTGGCACGCTACCGCACATGCACAGCAGAGTTTTTTCTTATTTTAAACTCTTGCTTCTCATGGAATTCGCAGCCCATCCACAATTCAATTGCGGACAGGTCGCGGATTGGACTGCTTCCATTGATTTCAATGGAAGTCACCCATGCAGGAACCGCACTAAAATGCAGCATGTTACGATTTGTTTTCTGGACCAAAAGGTCCGTAAAACAAATCTGCATGCTTGAATACATGCATAGATATCCCTGCTTCCCTATGGGTGGGTTGAGTTGCGCATCATCCACACGTATTCCACAAATCAGATCCGCCTGTGGACATTGGGCCTTATAAAGAAAGGATATAATATATACACACATATCCTGTGGCTAAAACAAATAACATTTAATTCCTTTGTTTTTTGGTTTTGTTTGTTGTTTTAAAGGAATCAGTCAGCTCAAATATGCTATCCAAACTACAGGCATGATGTAGTAGAGCAGGAGGAGCTGGGCAGATTCTGCACCTTCTGAGCTGAATAGTCCAATGGATGGTCCCATCAGTGATTGATAGTTATCTGTATAGGATTGTACATACAGAGGTAGCTGTCAATCACTGACAGGACTGCCCATTGGACTGTTCAGCTCAGTCCAATTAGAAGATATGTAAATGAATAAAATGCAAGTAATATTGAATCTTTCCCCATATCAATCTGCTCAGCTCCTCCTACTCTATAACATGCTGCCTGCAGTTTGGAGAACATGTTCAAGCTGACAGACTGTTAAAGCAATGTTTAAGTTACTATATGTCTATCTGGTGCCACTAGTGTGTACAAAAAAAAGCATGTACCACAGGTGAAAAAGTCTCAGTTTTTTTAGCAGATGTTGTGGTGCCACATCATTAGGGTGAAGCCATCAATATCAAAACAATCGCAGTTGTAGGGTGCTTTTGGCCATGACTTGCCTAAAGTGGAAATGGGGCCCACTCAGATCCCCTGATTGAGTGCCACTTTCAACTGGATCGACATCTTCAGGACATGGATTCAGTTGAAAACTAAAAGTAGTGCAAAGAGCCATTGGCTCCCTCCCCCGCTCCTTGCTCTTGGTCGGGAGTATGGAGGAGTCAGAGTCTTAGTTGAGACAACACAAAGAGATCACTGCTTTGCATTGCCTGTGTCGGGTTGCAGTCAGCAGGCAGCAGAAAGAAGACCCAGCTGCTAATCTTGGGAATGGGTTTAGAGGAGTTTTAATTTTCCTTCAAATTAATTAGCACAAAGAGGGTACAAGGTTTGCACACTATATAGGTTTTTTTGTAAGGGGGTGGCATATAGGTTTATAGTGCCCAAGTGTACAAACATGGTGAAGTTGGGAAGATAGAAAAATAACCATTGACTGAATGCTATGTTCATCTTAAACGGGTTGACAGATTCAGACATAGACCCATGAAGATCTCATATTCTCACCACTTTCCTTAATGAACGTACATACTACTATATAATAGTCCCACCAGGATGTGAAAATCTGGAGTCTGGTGGCAAAGTTAAAATATGGGTGCAATGGTTTCTCTCTAAGGTTATGGATGATCATCCAACCTCATCATCAAAATCATTACATATGGTAGTAAACAAATGTCACAAAAAGCATGTATTGTACCATTATTACCAATCTGTGAGGGGCATTTGTAATGGCTTACTCCACTGTTGAAGGTTTACACTAGCAAATTGCATTTCCATTAGTAAAGACACTGATACTTTTATGTGGCTTCATATGATAATGTTGTTGCAGAAAAGTCTGCTGTATATATCCACAGTTGCAGAAGTCTTTGAATGAAGCTTTTCTCATGAAATTTGTGACCCCATCAAAGTCCAACCATATCTAATAGTTTTATAAAATATGTAGAAAATCCCTTGGTCAGTTTCCCTTTTACTATATGCTGTAGTTTAGGGCTTTTAATATACTAAGTCATAAAAAGCCATGAGATGCAACGCATTTCACTTATAAGATTTAGTTATTATGTATTTTTTATGAGCATGAGTAAATTAAATCTATATATCTCGTAAAACCAGTCCAAAACACCACCTTTTTGAGAAGACCAACCTGATCTAGACTACATTTTTCTATGAAGAATCAAAACTCTATATCCTATGTATATTTGCCTCTTTTTGAGAAAACACACCCCTCTGGAAGACCATTTCTCACTGCAATTTAAGGTGTTCATTTCAAAGAGGTTTTATTACAGATATATATAGATCTGCTGGCATCTAACACTTTAAATTGTTTTCTCTGAATATCACTGAAAGCTCTCATTACCAAGATTAGAAAAAAATAAAAAATCAAACTGTCTCCAAGTTTATCCGGCTTCTTAAGGAGCCAATATTTTCTCCACTCTTTATATATCCATAAATATATGCACAGAACTGATGGTCTAGAATTCAACCAATTTGTGGTTAAAATGTGGAATGAGTAGCACTAAATTTACCTTCCAAAATGTAAAGAAAATCTCAGCTCGCCAGAGTTAAGGTCAGAAATGATCCTTGCAGTGTCTTTCAGCTTATTATAGAAATGCTGCAAGACATATTTCCCAATGTGTGGCTGACTTTCCAGGAAAATCCTGGAGGAGGGGGGCACAAATTCCACCAGTTTTTCTACACTGGGGCCCTCTTTTTCCTCTACGGGCAGGCTCCAGGTCTAGATTATGCAGAATATATAACAGAATGGATGTTGTAATCCTTAGCAGAGATATATAAAAAGTATAAGTAATTTAAGGAGACATAAATTAGCCGCTTACAAAATTGACTCCTAACAGAGTAACGTTTTCTTATACTTGAATTTCTTATAAAGATCCAGGTATTATATATTCTAGAATTTTAGTGAAAGCAATATTTTTCTTGGGTTGTCTTTTTTTACTCAGATTAGCTCCACTTTTGGATGTTTTTGAATGCATTTTGCATTCAAAATAAAAATGTAATGTTTTACTATGTTTGTACATATATGTTTATTAGCAAAGATATTACATCTTTAGACAAAAGTAGTAGACTGTCCTAAAAAGACCTAGAAGATCGTTTAAAATATCATGCAGGATATGCTGGTTTGACCTCTTTATTTAATACTGAAATAAGATATCTCACACTTAAGCAAGAAGTAGTAAAGTATGATGGTGTTTGTATGCTGCAGAAGATAATTTTTTTGCAGCTCAACACTATTTATACTGAATAATACATTTTCCCTAAGCTTCCATGATAAGTATATGCATTTGGAGTAATTGCACCTAAATTCAACTTTAGTGCACTACAGAACAAAGGACTGATAATCAATGTGTGCCATTCTATCAACTTCTATGCCCAAGGCCTCAAAAACTCATACTGCAACTATACCACTGAATCTAATAGCTATGATGCAAATGTAATATAACTCCAGGAACATTGCACAATATAACACATTGCTGCACCCTGTAATTGTTGAATAATTCTTCAGACTACAAAGCAACTAAAATATGGATAGATTGATATATAGACAGACAAATGGATAGAAATTCACAGATAATAAAACTATTGATCTGTTATGCTTCTGTTTTACCAAATCTGGCAATATACACTCAATTTACCCCAAGTTTGACTAGTCATACAATGTTTTACACTATTTGGTGGGATATATGTTTAAGGGTGTGCACACACACTATTAAATATTTGGGATTATGGAGATTTTTTTTCCATGTGGAATATAATTTGCACTAAAGCTCATTTGGTATTTGCAAATTGCTGCACATGTATGTTCTTGTACAATAGCTGAATAAAATTATAATATTTCATCAGCAATGATCAAGAAATCTGATAGCGACGGCAATAGTTAAACGTCATATTATGTGTGTATATATATATATATATATATATATATATATATATATATATATATATATATATACATACATACATACATACACACACACACACACACACACACACACCTAATACTAGGACAAAATCCTTTACAGCCAAACCTGTAAAATAATAGCTATGGTAAATAATAAAGAAGCACTACCTACAAAGTTAACAGCAAGAGGTATCATTACACAATCCTAGTATCTACCTGTGTTTTTATTATCTATCAGAAAGAAGCAACTATTTCTCCAACATTTTCTCAGAAATAGGATAGGATTGGATGGATTGATGGATGGATGATAGATAGAATCGAGTTGCCAAAAAATTGTTTGATATGGATACTATAAAATGTTTCATTAATGAATGCCCTAAAAACCTGATTAAACCGTTCAAGTCAATCAATAAAACATTTTATATAATGGACCAGAGGTGTAGCTAGACTCTTTTATTTAGGCCCTGTACCTAAACACCCTGGTAAAAGAGCCCAGGGCAACTCCCCTGCAAGCCCCTACTACCTCTTGCACGCATGAGACTATGGTAAAATGTATCTATTATTACTAGCAAAAATGTAGTCAATGTCTGATTTTCTTCCGTTCATAGAACATGTTCTCCTGCCATACAAGATCATCATCACTGGGAATGTGCTGCTCATCTGGAAATACAGTCAAGTGTAATATAAAATTACAAGTCTAAACTGAAAGACTAGTTTATTTTTTTATTATTATTTCCTCCTTTTTTCATGTCATCAGTCTGTAAACAAAACAGAGAGAAATGTTAAGTACATTCCATCTAGAAATTGTACAAATATTGTGGCAGTATATTTTAGTGAAATGTATAACTCTGCTAAAAAGGAAAACTGTATTTTCCCAATATCCCACAGCCACACAACTTGTTGGAAACTTTAATAAAATATGATATTTGGTTAATCAATGTAAGAGAATGTTGCATGTTCTAGAATATGGAAAGATCATGTGATCTAGGTTGATTCTAATTTTATAACTGGGTAGACAAGATACTTCATTCACTTCTTAAATATGATCCAGCAGGCATGTTTGAAAGGTTTTAATATGGACTGTTCCAAGTAACACAGCAAGTCTACACTAGTAAAAATTCCAATGTCAAGATGAAGAAGCCAAAAAATTAACTTACACATTTAGACTGTTTTAAAAAGTATATTAACCCAATCCCTTTATTTTCTCATAACACAGTAAGAAAATGAGAAGGGGGAACATGTGTTTCTTGACTAGATGTTATAACCATTTAAAAGTTATATTGAATGATAATATTATTCAAATTCTTAGTCCGCCACATTCAAATTTCTGCAAGTCTGTGGCAAAATCCAAATGCATGACCTACAGAAAGTGCTTAAGATTTCACAAGAAGGTTGAAAATTCCATGCTTGCCCCGAAATCTAGACAAATTTGTTCCGTGGCATGGTCTTGGCGTTTTGCAAGTGCCATTCACTTTGATTGTGTGGTATTTGTTGTGGAGTTTTGACTCCTCTTCTATTACTTTTGTTGGTATAAATGAATTTTTATTATTTTCAGTATATATATATTTTTTTTTTTTTTTTTAATGAACATCTCTGCACCAAAACAAAGAAAACTTTTTGTGTGCGATTTACACAGATAAGACTGCAAAAAGTCTGGGTATTAACTAGTTAAAGACTGAAAACAGATCTGCTTCTGCTTTTTGGCCCTAGTCAGGGCTAGGAGATGGGAGCACTGAGAGCCAGCAGGAAAGTAGTGAGACATCAAACAATGCTCATTGGAAAGACAGGGAGTGTTTTCTGAAATTCTCCTTAAAATGAGTCAGTATTCCAGTGAGACTATTCTTATTCTATTAAACAAATAATCATTTTCAGTTATGGTTATCTTCTAGTCTAATATTAAAAATAAAACAAAAGCATGTGTTAAAACATGGGACTAATTTATTGTCAAATCCAAAGTACTTAATAGATAACAGGGATAAAAAATAATGGCGCTGAAATTCTGAAAGTCGAAATAGAAGAGTTAATTGAAAAATCAGAAAGCCACTGAAGCAGCTAGAAAAAGATAATGAAAATAAAAAAATATAATCCAGCGGGTCCACACGTTATTGAAGTGATGCATATCATGGATTCGGATTTTGAAATCGCTATAATCTTGTTTTTTTTTCTACTAGCGTTACAAGTAGTTTTTTTTTCATGGAAACTTACAGTATATAAAAAATAGAAAAGGTCACCTCCTACTGTGGAGTATAAGGATATTTGAAGTTATCACTTGGCTTTGTGGCAATATCAAAGCTCAAGGTGCTGTCGGAGTTAAGATGTTTTGATAAAGATAGGTCCCCCATGGCAAAAAAAACAACAAAAACATAACAAGTGAGCTCCTGCTCACCTCTCCTAGCTGCAGCCGATAAGCATATCAAATGGGATACCAGGAGCTGTCAGCGGGGTACATGCAGGGAGCTGGACGTGGACTGTAGGGGCTTGTTTTTTAATTTTTCACAAAAACATTTTATCGCACACTATCCCTTTAAGTGAATTTAAGCTTTCTTTGGCAATATACTTTTTACTTTGTAACAGGGTAACAGGGTACAAAATTCCTGACAAAAATCACAAACTACACTTAATTTTCCATGATTAAAGAAAAGGTCGCACTAAACGTCTAAAGTGACACCTCTGTGTCATTGCCATTAAAGGAGATGTCCCGCGCCGAAACGGGTTTTTTTTTTTTTTAAACCCCCCCCCCCGTTCGGCGCGAGACAACCCCGATGCAGGGGTTAAAAAAACCACCCGCACAGCGCTTACCTGAATCCCGGCGGTCCGGCGTCTTCATACTCACCTGCTGAAGATGGCCGCCGGGATCCTCTGTCTTCATGGACCGCAGGGCTTCTGTGCGGTCCATTGCCGATTCCAGCCTCCTGATTGGCTGGAATCGGCACGTGACGGGGCGGAGCTACACGGAGCTACACGGAGCCCCATAGAGAACAGGAGAAGACCCGGACTGCGCAAGCGCGGCTAATTTGGCCATCGGAGGGCGAAAATTAGTCGGCACCATGGAGACGAGGACGCCAGCAACGGAGCAGGTAAGTATAAAACTTTTTATAACTTCTGTATGGCTCATAATTAATGCACAATGTACATTACAAAGTGCATTATTATGGCCATGCAGAAGTGTATAGACCCACTTGCTGCCTCGGGACAACCCCTTTAATGGTTCATAATTCTAGAAGATAGACCTGTATGGACCTGTGCTCCTATAGCTGACAGATTTAGTACTTAATAAGGACCTGTTAGCTCTGACATGTCTGTTTTAGTAAATACTTGCATTCCCAATGAAATTATTCTGGAGCATCTTTTCTACATTGTAGTACGGTACATTTTTTCTGCATTATACGGTTTTCTATTATTCCTCCTAGAAATTAATAAGTAAATTCACAACTGAGCGTTACCATTCTCCATAACAAAATTCCTCACACCAACTAGACAGCTTCACAAGGAGAAAACAATATTCCTCCCAACCTGCACAGTCTGTCAGAAGTAATTGGACAATGACAGAAACTGTAGTGAAACATCCATGGATAACAGAGGAACGAACGACACAACATACAGTTCTAAGGCCTCCCTCACACAGGCGTTTTTGTACAGCGTTTAGCGCTGTGTTGTCAGAGCCGGCAAGCTCTGATTGACCGAGACAGTCAATGAATGGCTATGATTGGGCATCAAACCAGCGCCCAGAACCAATCACAGCAATCTATTGCTGGAGGTGGGGTTTTCAAACCTCACTTATAGCAATAGATCATCTGTCAGTGCAGGGGAAGCCTGGAGCAGCACCAGAGATGAGCGTCCGGGACCCGGACGGCAGCTGCTAGATGAATTTTGTGTTTTTTTTCAAGCATCCTTGGCTGCGTTTTTAGCTGTGCTGAAAATGAAGCCAAAACGTTGGCATGAAGAATGGCTAAAACCGGGCTGAATCTGCAAAAAACGCTGCGTTTCTGCAAATACCTGTGTGAGCAAATCCTAAGAGTAGATACTTTTGTTACAGCGTGCAAATAACCATTATTTATAGGAGAGCTAACAAATCCTCTATAAAATGGGGTTAGCCCACCATAGCAACTTATCTGTCTCCGTAAAGATAAAAGGGAGTGACAGTGCACATGTGTAACCACATACTCAAGTCCCCCTTCACATGATCAGTGGACATCTGAGCAGCTGACCACTCACTGATCAAGCACTCATCACCTATCCACTGAATAGGTGATAAGTTGCTCTGGTGGGCCAACCCTTTTAAAGGAAACATTTTTTGTGTTTCTTTTTTATTCCGCTCATTCAATTTAATTGTCTTTCTCCTCAATAGCGATGTATCTGTTAAGCTAAATGTTTTTGTTTTTCCTCTTTACTTCATAGCTACCACAAGGCCACAGTCAAATCCAAACCAGAATGGTGGCCATGGATACAAAATTTGACCAACACAAACTTTTATATGTAACCACATACAAGATTTTTTCCTTATGCTTTTGCTAGAATTTTAAAATCTAGCTGACATTTTCTGACTAATAGGATTAATTTCCATCATTAGAATTAAAATATTTGTTATCATATACACAATTAGACCCATTTAGTAAATCTGTTTAAGAAAAAAAAAATGACTGTTATCCTTAGCAACCAATCACAGCGCAGCTTTCATTTTACCAAGGCAGTTTAAGAAATGGAAGCTGCGCTTTGCTTCGTTTCTGTGGGTAGCTAGGACTGGTTTTCTGTTAGTATTAATAAATGAGGCCTAATGACAGCTCTTACTTGGTCAGAAGTGATGGATTGCTGGCGGTTTTACAACTACAAATATATATATTTTCAAAAAAGTATAAACCATAATTACTTAAAGATAAATTCCTTTAGTATTAAACTAATGAAACTACTACAGGACACCAATGATGACTGAGCACCAAAACGTAATGGATATTTATAAATATCGTATTATTTTACTTTAATTAGGTCATATGATCTCTTTCTGCTCTGAGCAGTGTTTAGTTGTCACAAGAATGTGTTCACTTATCAACTGACACCTGTGTCAGGAAAGATAATAAACCTGCGCCTGACACATTTCATAGTGTGGGAAAAAGGGAAATAACAGCTGCAAACTGCTACAATGTGGAAACCATGTTGCAACAGTTAACACAGCTTAAAGTCTTTTCAGATGACATACAAATGCTAAGTGACAGATAACTTAAAAGCAACTCCAATTAAAAAAGTTAATCGTATAATAGGTTTAATCAGCCATTTGTAAAGGTGGCCATACACCTTAGATATCAGTGGACAACTAATTCTTCTGACCACTTCTCCTTCATACTTCTTGCTTGGCCAAGCATGCAAGTGTTCTCCAAAGCGAAAGAACAATATGTGTAGCTTTACACGGGTCGATATTTGCCTGACTAATCACTGAAAACAGCAATTATGGGCTGTTGTTCTGTGTAAACATGGGAGCCAACAAGGTAAGCCTGGCTCACAAAGAACGTCCTGATTCCGTCTGCCGAATCCTACACGGAATCCGGCCCTGACTGCAGTGGGTGAGCCTGCGTAACTGACGTCTTCTTCACCGGCGTCCGCGTGCACCGGTCTTCTTCCGGCTTCTCTGTACTGCAGATGGTCCGCACGGCTCGCTGTCGGACACCCGTAGTATGGATTTTTTTTTTGGTTAAACTCACTTCTCCTGAGAAATCTGCGGCCCCTCCGCAATGTCAATTGAGGAAGGGCTGCAGGTTGGACGACTTCCATTGATTTCAATGGAAGCTGTCCATGCGGGAACCGCAGGAAAATGCAGCATGCTAGAAATTTTTCACCCGCGAGCGGAAACCAGAATTGGTTTCCACTCGTGTGCATGAAGAATCAATTTTCCATAGTATGCTATGGAGGGTTATTGCTGCAGAACCTGGAGGCGGACGCCAGCCTCGGATTCCGCAGCAAAAATCTGCCCATGTGCATGAGGCCTCAGTAAGTGAGAATCTCCCAGATGTCGGAATAACTTGGTTTTTAGCGCACCTAAAAACCAAGACACTATTGGTCTGAGCAAATAGGCAGTTGTTAGTCTACAGATGACTGCCCGCTTACTCTGAATAGAAACTGGCCGCCAGAAGAGACCTCCAGCGCTCTACGCCTCCAATCATTGAATGACTATCGTTCCTTTTATAAAGCACACGAGTGATAATTGTTGAAATGGCTGTCAGGTGCTTAAGCACCTCATGTAAAGCCACCATAAGCCGCTGCCAGACACAGCAAGAATCAGAATGTTAATCATTCACTGTAAAAGGGCCCATATATGCAGGATGCCTTTTACTACAACATATGCTGTTGAGGGAATGTCAGCACACCATCACACTGGTCAGCTGATCCTCCTGAAATCAGTGGGTTTGACCAACCTTCATCTAAAGTGTATGGTTAGCGTAAGACTTCAATATTTGACCAATTTTAGATACGCTGTCTTGCATGACGATGAAGAAATCAGTATTAACCACATCACTAAAGGTCAGGTCTAAAATAATTCCTTCAATACTTAACATGTAAATACTTTTTAAATTTAACCAAATAAAATATATTTATTCAGTAAATAAAAAAAAGTTATAAAATGTATCAGTCCAAAGTAACTATAAGAAAAGTATCCGAGAGTCTTTTTCACAACATATATTACAACATACACAGACTAGAATTTGGCTTGGTGCTTCCTAATACATGACCAGGCTGTGAGAAATGGACATTTGCCCACTGCTTTTTGCCTGGCCAACTTTTTCAACCACATCCTTTCTCCAATGCAGTTTAATGCTGTTGCTCTAAGAGGACTGGAAAAGTAAACTGTTGGTTATTGCATAATCGTCTAATACAATATGTGATCAGCTCAGTAACAATAACCGATAAAAAGACAGGAAAACATTACGTCAGCAAAATGTGTTTTCATTTAACAAAGAAATAGAATAAAGACTACGAAACCTTAGAGCTGATGTCATATACTACAAGCATAATAAAGGGTCTGAGCTAGATGACGACTGTACATGGAACAGAAGAAAAATATTTTTACATTTTGTGTTATATTTGGACAACCTATTCCAGTTCATTATAAGCCTGCAGATTAGATTTCACAGTAATATGGCCTAGCAGGCTTTATTCTTATTAATGGTATTCATTTACTATTACTGTACACCCAACTAAACCCCCCACCAGCACCGTTTTGCATTATGTCAAGTCTTTAGCTTTCATATTCTCATGTACAATGAAGAAACTATTTTGGACACAATTAACATGCATGCATCCTAACTAATTAAAAGGGAAGCTTTTATCAGGAAGATGGGAGGTATAATGGAGGCTCAAATTCTATCACTTATAGTTCTACCTAAAATAGTGCTTGGTACAAACACGAAGTGGCTAGTGGTACCTTGTCTTTTAAATTAGACGGTAACGACAGGGCATCCGCTACGTCTAGAGGAAAGCAGGTTTCATCACCAACATAGAAAAGGTTCTTTACTGTAAGAGCAGTGAGACTGTGGAACTCTCTGCCTGAGGAAGTGGTGATGGCAAAATCCATAGAGGAGTTTAAAAGGGGACTTGATGTCTTTCTGGAGAGGAAGGATATTACAGGATATAAATCTTTGGTTAATTGTTAATCCGGGTATACAGGTAGGTAGGAACTATTAGGGGTTGAGCCAGGAATTAGTCCGATTGCCATTAGGGAGTCGGGAAGGAATTTTTCCCCCAAAAGGGCTAATTGGCTCCTGCTCTTGTTTTTTTTTTGCCTTCCTCTGGATCAACAACACAGGAGGATAACAGGCTGGACTAGATGGACATTGTTTTCATTCGGCCTTACATACTATGTTACTATGTTAGTGTCTATAGATAGTCCATTTTTTCTATTTTTTCTATTTTGGGATCTCAAAGTTCTATTGTGACATTCTAGAGCATTAAGCATCACTTTGCTTCATCTAAATAGATCGAAAATTCATTTCTGGATAGTTTCATACGACCGGTATATGTTCATAGGAGTCAGAGCTCCCGAGCAAACTTTGTTCCAGTGTCTAGAGGATCACTTTAAATGATTAAATTCTGGTCACCTGCAGCCACCACTAGATGGAGCTTATAAACGTATTGAAGACAAACTTACTTTTAAGTTCACTTGGAGTTACATGATGAAATTATTTAAAATAATTTATGACTATGACTGACTGTAGAAGAGAAACTCCAATCTCTATAAAGATATAGTTAAAAAATTAATTAGCATACAATTTTTTACCTTTTATGATAAAAATAAGGAAAACACACACTACTAGTCTAAAGGACTAAATAACCAAATTACATTTTTCTAGTCTGTTTTCATTTTCTGATTGTAGTTTTTTTTTATTCAGTTGTTTGTACATGACTATGGGGGCAGCCATCATTCCTGAGTTGTATTGAACAGCATTTAGAGATATGCTTTATGGCAGCCTCATAGTCACACAATGCTCGGGAGCCGACCCATTAATTTGTATAGGAGACTCTTCTACGCAGTTTCTGTCATTTGTGCAGAGGTCATTTTGTAGGGAGCAGAGTAGATAGTCACAGCTCATACCTATTATGAATGGTGGCTCCTGTGCCATGTACATATACATGTTTACCTTTCAGTGTAATGCTACCTGTGATGTTAGTGCGATTACTACTGCAAAGCTTTCTCTGCAGATCAGGAAGTGACAGACTAGTATTAAACTCTGTGCTATGTGGGAAAAATGCAGGATTTTATTTTAATATTAGATTGTGACCGAGATTAAAAAAATAAAAAAATTAAAAAAAACAAAAATTCATGTGATCTTTAGCATATTGTGGTTTATATAAAAGGTAGATTTCGGATGACACATGACCTTTAAAATGTGACATGGTATGAAAATACCAGGGAAAAGCAGCCTTAGTGCTTGTTTACATCAGCATTAGGGATTTCCATTTCCCTGTTCTGTTCGGGGAGCAGGAAAGCCGCACTCCCTGGTCAAACTGAACAGTCTTATGATGGGACTGAACGGTGCCGAACGAATCTCCATTGACTAGAACAGGGTCCATTCGATTTCCAGCCTGCAGCTTGGCATTTTGCTGGAGTTTACAGGATAGAATAGTGCAGTTATTTTGTCCTGTTTTCTGGTGGAAATCAGTGACAGGGGTTTCGAATGTCACCACCGATCCGAATGAGCCCCAACATATAAAATAGCATAGCTTTTCCTGAATAATGGCATGTTCCACCAAAGGACTTCAGCTGCTGGCTAGATAACCGAACAGAACAATAAAGAGACCTTCTACCGACCCAGATATCATAGCCAACCTCTTCCTACAATGCAGACACAATATAACATGACACAAACTTTTAATAGTTTGAGTAAATTCCATGAACTGCAACTTCACTGACAGACAGACAGTTTGTCTGGAAATTCATATGCAGAATTTTACAGAATAGCCATGTTGTAGACCATGCAGATGGACCAAAATATAAATATTACAATCTCCGCAGGGCAACCTTTCACCAAATGTTCCTAAGTGATGAACCTCTACTCTACATGTGCTGCTATACAGCAAACACTTATCAGAAAGAAAAAAGGAGTCAGCATAAGATTTTGCACAAGATTGTAATTCAAGTATGAAAGAAAAGTCACGAAGTATGGTCTCCAGCTGGGGGCACCTGTAATATACATATAGCTACTGCAGGACTTTCTTCCTCATCACAACAGAACTCAGTAAATCAGATATATACATGATACACCATATTCAAACTTATGTGCCTCCCTACTGCATAATAAAATATGTAACTGTGATCAAGTTATATAAATTAACTTGGGGCTATGACATGTTAAGGAATGCTCAAATATGGACATATCACATTATGTGCCATACTCCATCCATGACATGTACGAAATGTTGGAAGTTAGGAATTTCACAAAAAAAAAAAAATCTAAAAAGTGTAAAATTAAAATGAGTAAATATGGAGTTAGCGAAGCTGCCATTGTTGGACAAGAAGTACAGCCATATTGCTTGTCACCTTTGAATTATCTTCCATGCAAATGGTTAGGCTGTCCATATGCCTTATAGTTTCTCAAACAAATGCGTGTTTGGCTGACAGCCATCTTACTCCACCCCATCCCCCCCAAACGCACACATAACATGCACGCTCAGCCGAATGTACAGACAGGAAAAAGTTGTGGGTTTAGCTGCAGAGAAATAAACGATCGGGCAGTTGAAATCCATCTGCCATTGGAGGATAGTTGGGAGGCCTCCATACACATTAGAGAATCAGCCAATCTCATCAAAGTTGTGTGTGGCTACCATTACTTTGTTATTAATTGAACAAGTTGACAGAATGACTGGTGGCTATGAATCTGCAAGAAATTAGTTTAAAAGTGGCAGCCAATGTGGCTTTTGAGATAATGGACACCACCACAAAACAGAAGAATGACTAATATGGCAATTTTAAATTGCTTGGCTTTTCTAATCGCAATAGATTTGATTTGGAGAAAAGATCTACTATTCATATTCCTTAAAGGGACTGTCCAGGATTTTTAAAAAGTACCTTGACAACGGGGAATGTGATACAATAAAAAATAATCATTACTTACCTGCCGCTCCTGTGCTGATGCCCCAGTGTTCCCTCCTGGTCTTTGTTTATTTTGATGCAGCGATCACATGCCGAATATCCAGGTGACTACTGCAGGCAATCGTTTGCCTCAGTGGTCTTGTGCTGTACAGGCAATAATCAAGGACAGTGATTGGCTACAGCAGTTACGTGAATGTACAGGATGTCATAGCTCCAAAGTAAACAAAGACTGGCAGGGAGCACGGGAGCATTGGTGCTGGAGCGACTGGGAATTTAACAAATCAGTTATAGCTCATTCTTTTTATTTAATCACATTCTCTGCTGCTGTGATAATTTTTTTAAACTCCCAAACAACCCTTTTAAAATGGATCTGTCAAAACACATTTTTGTCATTTGGCTAGTAAAGCAGATAATATTTCTCTACACCATTTAAACTAGGAAGAGAGCAAACATGCCATAGTTCTATACTGCTCTTAAAGGGGTTATCAAAAATATTTAGCACCTATCCACAGGAGAGATGATATATGTATGATCACTGGGGATCTGATTGCTACCCCCCCCCCCCCACCCATGCCCCCCGAGATGAGAACAGTGTAACTCAAGTCTCCCTAGTGAATGAATCGGTGGTACCTCCTCATGACCTGTACTTTATTCATTAATTTATGGAGATAGCCAAGTGCAGCACTTGGCCAACTACCCCAGTCCAACATAAGTGACTGAAGTGATGGTCAAACATGCACACTGTTGCTTCATTCACTAGGAGGATTGAGCATCTGTGGCTCTCGTGAACCATGAGGTCCCAGCGGTTGGACCCTCAGTGATCATAGAGGATAAATGTTTATTGTGGTATTACCCCTTTAAACAAGGCAGATCTGATTTAAAAAGGGTACCAACAGAATTCTAAGTAATCCCCACAGGATAAGTGATAACTTGCTTATTGTCAGGGTTTCACCAGCGAGACTGCCACCAATACAGAGAATGGGGGTCCCATGTCCCCCTCTGCCTGTCACTACAGCGCTGCTTCTCCCACAAGTGAATGAAGTGCTGGCCAATTATGCATAGTTGGCGCTTCATTCATTTGAATGAGACTGATAGAAATACTCGAGCACTTTCTGCTTGGTTATTTCCACAATCCCATTGAGAGTGAATGGAGCAGCACTGCGCTTGAGCAATCAGCGCTCCGTTCATTTTCCTCCGCACTGTGGGAGTGCAGTAAGCCCATAGTAAGGAGGAATGCAGATATGGGTTCCCCATTCTCAGGATTGGTGGTGGTCTCAGTGGTGAATCACCCACCGATCAGCAAGTTATCCCCTATCCAAAGAATAACTTGTAATTCTGGTAAACCCCTTTAACGGCTTGCATTAGGCCCAGACCAGACCTGGTACAGGCGTTCTACTATTCTCAGCCTATATACTCAACTCTCTCCACTTCCAAAATGTGTTGGAACTGAAGGGATAAATTACCTCTAAAAATGTAGGAATGGGATAATTTAATCATTGACATCCAATTACCATATCATCAGTCTGGTTTACTGACAAATAGAGGGAAAGGTTAATATAGAGTACTTTACTCACTCCTATTATTATATTATGTTACTCTACTGACGATGATCCGTGTTTCTAGGGGAAATATTACGCTGGTGTCTAAGAAGGAGAATATTTGCAACAAAGGTGTTAAAAGTAGAACAGAGAAAGCTGAGCTGGATTTATGGACCCTAAACCATCAAGTGACATTTTCCACATGGCAGTGCAATTATTTAGCCTGAAGTATTTAAACTACATTTAAACTATATTTCTTCTGTGCAGCAAAAAAAAAAAAAAAAAAAAAGGGAAAAAAAAAAATTCTGGCGAAAATGAGAATCTTTAGTTAGTGGTTAAAAAAGGCCTCAGCTCTCAGTCTTGTAAGATTCTAACGTAATCATGCAAAGATGCAATATTAATTAGAGCTCTCACTTACATACACAAGTGTGAAAACCCCACAAGCTGCTCTATTACACTAAATAACAACTCAACGAAATCGGATCCTTCACGTCTTTCTTGTCTCCAAAATGCACTTTAAGATTCTCAGCCTGAGCAGTCGTTCAATTTTTTTTTTTAACCAATTTGAGGCTAGGATTTTCCTTTCCAATTAGAAATTAGACACATCGTTTAGTGTACTGATATAATATTATAAAATGTGGTCTTTAATGGCTAGAAGGAAACATACTAGTGTGCCCTCATTGTACCATCTGCATAATCTTCACAGTGATGGAGCACAGTAAATAGACTCTCAGAGACAAGAGGATGAATCTAAATTAGTGCTGGTGCTGTCATACCACCAGACCAGCATAATTACTCCCTACCATCGATACCAGTATTTAAAAGTTAATTACAGTGAGTGTGAAGAAAGTAAAATTAGCTGAACATTAGAATGACAAAACAATTCATTATTTTAAGTTAACGACCAATATAAAAATATTCGGAATCACTTTGACTGTACGTCTCTCTCTCGATTTACTTTATTAGTATCCCCAACCCCCGCCAAGATAAAAAAAAAGTAATTTGTGCCTTTTTTCTCCTCTACAGAAAACTGCCTATGTATAAAACAGAGGTAAAATTAAATTACTATATAATAAAAAAAATGCTTAATCTAGTTATGACAACTTTTATACTTTTTTATATAATTGTTTGAACACATTATTTGTATATTTCATTGTAAAAAAAAAACAAGTCGGATAAAAATACTGTAAAAGTTATTATTCTCACAATTCTTTCTTACATTCTGTGTAGCCATGTAGAAGGCTAACAGATATGTCCACAAGTAAAAGTATGCACGGTAATATTATGTAATGTTACGCTAGAACTTTTTTTTTTCTTTGTAGCAAATTACAAACATGTGTCATCCATGTCTCCATTAGCAGCAGCAAAATTCAGCATGCAAAATAATGTTAGGAGTCCTTTAGCCGAAGTGAACGCCTTGATTTGCATTTCTTTTTGAGGCTAAAAGTGGCCCCCAGAAGCGGGACTTTGCGGGCCAGTTGGATAACACATTAGCTCATCTCGCCCCCAAAATCCCGATTCTGAAGCCACATGATGATGAAAGGGTTATCGTCAAAAATCCATACCTTGTGTTGAAAAGTCATGGAAGCAAATGCTTAACTTTCTATAAGGTTCTGTTACATGGATATTGCTCCTAATCTATAAACTTTGTACAAGCTTCATAACTGCAGAATCTCTGTTTTACTCCCTAGTCTTCCTCCTTAGTGTCCTCACATATAGTTGAGAGAGAACACCAAAATGAAAAAACATTTACAAGGCATTTTTTAAAATACAAGAAGGAACAGTTTATTGTCAGAACACTGTTCAATAGTTCCCTTTGGCAACTTACCATGGGCTTCAGCAGCAACATATGCACTGCTGAAAATGCATGAAACGAGGCACTGCAGGGTTAACTGGAGAACATAAGCCATAAGATTCAAGTTCTTTCCAAATGTAGCTGTCAACCCTTATTTTGTTAGCTTTGGCTTGGCTCATGGATTGCAGGCGCCTCGGACAGAACCCAAAAAAGTAACAACTGGTAGAATAATAGGATGATATGAAATGTATAGCAAATTGTGTCTTTTTTTTTTTTTAAACAACTCCCTCCTACCCTAACCACCATAAAAGTTAAAGGTTTATAACATATCGGCAATTTAAAGAGTGACTGCAAGGCGTTATTTAAACATGATAACTTTATAAGGGATTTTGAGAGTATCAGTTACAACCAGAAATGTGAATTCAGGGACCTTTTAATGACCTACTGTGAAAGATTTGACGGCAAGAATTCACAACTGTACGGTATATGTGTCAGTTGCCTCTTTAAGTACTGTCATGTATACAAACCATATGCGAAGATTTGCTGCAATGCATACATAATGGGACAGGAATTTTTAGATATATTTTTTGCATACACGCATCTCTGGTTATGATATACTTCAGTACACTATCAGATTAACAAGGTGATCATTATAAGGGACGTGCAGAATATTTCTTCAAAACGCACCTAGAGATGCAGAAAATTCACATATATACATGTGGATTATAGGGCGGAAATCCACAGCAGCAGATTAAGCTGTGCCTTTAGATGCGTGCTGCAGAAATATTCCACATGTGTGAAAGGTCCCTTGGCCAAACTAAACAGTTTTATGCTTTGACCTCAGCATTTGATTATTAAAAATAAGGGACAGTGACAACTTTTTAAAAGTACTCTACACATGCTCAGATAGGACTCGAGGCTAAAAAGGCCTGCCAGCCCCATCAGAGGTGCAAGTTACTCTATTCGTTTTTATTACATGCACTCAGTTATAACATGATCAATAGTTTTAGAGCCGTTTTGTACATACACAATTAAGGCGCGACAGGACTGGGCCTCTATGTTCTATATTTCCATACATGTAGCACTACTAATCGTTAGGGTACAGTAGTAAAGCAAATTAATTTCAACAATAACGAAAGCGAATTCTCGCTTTAATTTTTTTTTAAGAAACTTTACATTTTGGCTCTTTAAAATGTTGAGGAACTTGACCTAATAAAAATATTACATGTTCCCCATAGATTTTTTTTTTTTATTTCAGCTCCATCTGCAACTGACATTTTTGGAGCGAACACACAAAAATCGCACACTGTAACCCTGTTGCAACACACAGGACAGCGTTCCATCTTAGTGGGTGTGTTCCCATTATGTGCACGCCATGCTTCTTTCGTTAAATCATTAGAGGACTATGTTTTACAGTGGATTTCATAAATCTAATTCTTTCAGTGCCATTAAAGACATACACAGATGTACAAAAAGTTCACCATGTCCTTGCCAGGCAGCTTACAAACAGTTATTCATTTATTATGCAACTTTTTAAACAAACATATCCAAAACAGAACACTATTTGCAAATATTAAAAAGGTTACATGTAAATGAAGAGCAGTAAAGAGGGGAAAAAAGCAGGTTCCATAAGAGATGCAGCAGCACAAATCAGCTGAGATCTGTTGCTTTAGCAGGCAGCACTAATATAGCAGACTGCAGCTGAATGTCAGACACTGTCTATGGCAAGGTCCCCTGAGAATACAGGTACTTAATCCATTGTCTTCATGCAATCTACAGCAGTAGGGGATAATAAAGTCTTACAGTATATCCACACTCTATGTTCCAAAATACAAGGTCATACTATAAAGTAATGATCAATAGCAATAAATGAGCTATGAATCCCCCTTTATATATACACGCACACACCACACCTGCATATCCAGGGCATGCATTGTACCATGTGTATGTGCCATGCACTAGCTGCCTCTTGTGCCCATGCTGATTACAGGCTGCTGCAGTCTGTATTATTTATAGAAATCAGGACAAAAGGAGGGTAACTTACAGGCTGTGGAGATAGCAGGCAGAGCCCAGGCTGCAGATCTCCCTCCTGCTTGTCATTCCCTGAGCTGGGGAAGCTTGATCCTCAGCCCTGCTCCTTCCCTTAGCGAATCCTGACTCATTATATAAAGATCACATTGCCAGGCTTCTGTAACATTTCTTCATCATCATCATCATCATGGTCACGCCACAAGAGGCCAGATCAGGGGTGAAAAAAAATCCACTGGTGACTGCAGGAGCAATCCAAAAAGTGACTGCAAAAATTCACATGTATCTAGTGAAGTATGTGATCTCCACAAGTGCCATTTAGACAAATTCAGCTGTGCACAGTAACAATGTTGCAGATCAGGTTGTGGCTCCATACAAAAAGGCTGCTGCAGAAAAAAAAGATCCCGAAAGTGGTTCTGAATATGGAGCTGTGCTGAAGTCCAGATCCTCTGAAAATTATTTTCCTAGAAACTACCTCCAAATATAGTAACAGGGAAGGGGCATTCCTAGAAATTCTGGAGACGTCAGAGAGTTAAGTAGCTTCTGTGCGCAGAGCTCCTGCAGGGGGCGCTGCTGCGCTGGTTTCAGAGTACAGCAGCACTCAGCACAGACAGACCTACATGCCTTTTGTATCAGATAATGGTTATACTAAGAGGGAATACTATTTAAACCTGCAGTTTGCAGATTAGATCCGGGACAGTCATGTGAAAAGCCCAGGAGGTTGAGGTTTCCTTTATTATTATGTTATTGTTGTGTTTATGTAGCTTTTAGCAGTGACAAACAGGCAGAATATTTATTATGTGTCACAAAATCTTTACAGATCAGAGAGAAAATAATATCTAATGTAAATAATGTGGCTGGTATATGAATGCGTCATGTTATGGAAGACAGTGGAAAAGGTGACACTTGCAGTATGTGTTATATTTAGGAGGAAGTGTAACAATTTTCTGAGACACCTATTGATTTTGATTTCTTCTTTTGTGATTGCAATGGATGAAATTCACTGAGTGGTTACTTTATTAAAGACACCATTCTGTTCCGGATTGGAGTTTCCCTGTATGGAAATTGGATACAGAGTGCAGCATAAGATCAAGTGAGCCAATTTTCCATGAATCAGTGTCAGGGCTTAAACAGACGACCCGCAAAACAGGACGAAACTAAACCATTGATCTCAATGATTAGCAGGATTCTCCCATGATATTGCTGCGCATGACAAAAGATAGGTCCTACCCTAGATATGGCTAGTCCTATCTTCCTGCTTTTCTTTCTTAAAGGGGTTGTCCCGCGGCAGCAAGTGGGTCTATACACTTCTGTATGGCCATATTAATGCACTTTGTAATGTACATTGTGCATTAATTATGAGCCATACAGAAGTTATCAAAAGTTATTCTCTTACCTGCTCCGTTGCTGGCGTCCTCGTCTCCATGGTTGCCGTCTAATTTTCGCCGTCTAATGGCCAAATTAGACGCGCTTGCGCAGTCTGGGTCTTCTGCTTTTCACAATGGGGCTCCGTGTAGCTCCGCCCCGTCACGTGCCGATTCCAGCCAATCAGGAGGCTGGAATCGGCAATGGACTGCACAGAAGCCCTGCGGTCCACCGAGGGAGAAGATGCCGGCGGCCATCTTCACCGGGTAAGTAAGAAGTCACCGGAGCGCGGAGATTCAGGTAAGCGCTGTCCGGTGTTCTTTTTTAACCCCTGCATCGGGGTTGCCTCGCGCCGAACGGGGGGGGGGGTTGAAAAAAAAAAACCCGTTTCGGCGCTGGACAACCCCTTTAACTCGCATGCAATAGCAGAGTTTGAATAGTCAGAATACACTGGTACATACGCAAATATGCTCAGTAGGGCGAGCGTATTTGAACATGTGCCCATGTGTTTAAGCCCTCAGTGTTGTCAATCCATGTTAGGCCTCATGAACACGCAGGTCCGGATTCCACCTGTAGAGTCACACGCAGAATCCGTCCCTGACTGTGGAGGATGACCCTGCACACCTGTGCGTCAGGCGGTTTTCTTCGCTGGCGTCCGCACGGATCTGTCTTCTTCCGGCTTCTCTGTACTGCAGATGCTCCACACGGCTCGCTGTCGGACATGTGCAGTACAGACTTTTTTTTAACTCCAGAAGCGCCGGAATATTAGCCGCAGGCGCATATATTTAGGCAGCTCATGACAGGGTTAACGGGGAGGCTAGGGTTAACAGTAGTTTAAGAGGTGGGGGGGAGATAGGGAGGAGTAAGGGGGGAGGCAGTTAGAAAGTGCGGGAAAAACGGGAGGAGGAGCTCTTCTGGCGGCAGCAGAAGGAAGAAGGAGCAGAAGATAAGAAGACGGAGACAGCGAGGAAGAAGAGAGAAGACACCGAGAGAAAAGAAGAGTGAAGACGGCTGGAAGCACCGAAGAGCCCGAAGAGGAGCGTCTGGAAGAGCCCAGAAGACGACTTACCGGTATGGACGCCGTCATGGAGAGGGTCCGGGCAGCGGTGGAGGAGCGGGGCTTAGACTGGCTGGTGAGCATACTGGACGGAGGGGCCCCTGGCCCGGGACACGTGGGAGCGGGTCCGGCGCAGCCTGCGGGAGCAGAGGGAGCGGCGCCCGTTGTAGCAGCAGCAGCTCCGGCTAGAGGAAGAGGACGGAGCCCAGCTGCTGCTGCGACCCGCGCGCCGGAAGTGGCAGCGGGACGGAGCCTAGGGACCAATAATGGTCGCATTGCCTCAGCGGTAGGGAGGTGCGGGGCACCGGCTGTGGAGAGGAGAGAGCCGAGGCCACGGAGGGCTCGCGCTCCGGCGCGTCTAAGCCCCGACTTGACCCCTCAGCGTCGGCGCCGCATTGAGAGTCCCTCACGGGCCCCTCCGGGCTGGCTCCCAGCAGTTTCCACATCAGCAGGTGGGGAGCGCAGGCCCGGGAGGAATCTCACCAGGCAGGTCGGTGCAGCGTCTGGCTCCAGGTCCCGTGCTGCCAGGGGGGCGGGGCCTGGCACTAGACTGACGGCAGAGAGAGCTGGAGCAGCGTGGGGCCGCTCACCGGGAGAGGTGGAGGTTGGTGAGCAGCCTCACAGTGTTCTTTTAGTTTCGCAGGACGTGCGGCCCGCGGGAGCCAGTTCGAGCAGCAGAGGAGCGGCTGTGACTCCGGTGGGGCGACTGCAGCCAGATGAGGACCTCGATTGCCAGCGCGGATCACCGTCTGACGAGGATTCGGATCCGCTGGAGGGAGGATCGGCGGCTGGTGGGACTACAGCCCCTACGCAGCCAGGTGAGCGAACACACGGGGACACACATATCGCAGTTAGCCGCGTTGCGCCAGCGGCAGATAGTGCGGGGGGGGCGGATAGGGGGCGGTGGGGCGACCGTAGGCACACGGGGCGCAGCGAGCGAGTTGGGGTTAATTTTAGGTGGGTTATTGGAGCTTTGGCGCAAGCAAGAGACAGGGCCAGGGCCGTCGCCTGTATCTGCCTGGACTTTACCATCCAATGCGTTGAGCAGTCGCGATAGCGCCACGGGGGGAATTGCGACGGAATCGTCGGCGGGGCAGCAAACAGCTCCTGTTACGGTAGGCATTCAGACAGAAAAGGATGGGGACGGGATTCGCCTGGATGACAGAGCAAAGGGGGAGGTATATGTTTGCTTTGAGGGCCCACTTGAAGAAGGAGGTTAGAGAAAAGATCTGGCGTGACGAATATGTCGAGATCTTTTCCCTTCTCCCTTTAGAAAAATTTAATTTGGATAAAGGGAAAAGGACTGAATACAAGAAGGAAGAGGAAGAGAAACGTCGGTGGAGACTTTCTCTAACTGGATGCAAGCCTTCGCTATTCTGGCTAGCGTTATAGGTGAAAGGGCGCCGGAGAATTGCTCCGGCCTCTTGTTACCTCGACGCGATAGGTGAGGCGTATAGGGTTTACGGGGGCCAGACGTGGCTTAGGTATGACGAGCAGTTTCGTCAAAGAAAAGCGATAAGACCGTCTATTCGGTGGGATCAGAAAGACATAGGGCTTTGGTTGAGAGTAATGGCCCCAGTTAGGTTCGGGCAGCCCTTTCAGGGGGGGGGGGGGGCCGGGACAAGCAGCTCGGCCAGCGGTTCCCAGGGAGGAAGTCAGGGAGGACAGTCAGGGAGTCATAGGCTCGGAGTGTGTTGGCAGTTTAACGACGGCCAATGCAAATTTGGGAATAGCTGCAGGTTCAAGCACGCCTGCTCCCTGTGCAATGCTGCGTCACACGGAGCAGCAAAGTGCTTTAAAAAAGGAAAAGGAAAGGGTTTCTGGGCAGCTGGAAAAAGGGATGACACCAGTGAAACTGGCAAAGATGGTGCCGTTTCTAAATAGGTACCCCGACCGAGATAAGGCGAGTTTATTGTTAGAGGGTTTTAGGGATGGTTTTAAAATTCCCGCCCCAGTTCATAGGGTTCCTGTTACTACAAAAAATGTACCGTCAGCGCTCCGGTACTCGGCGGTTGTAACAGAGAAATTGCGTAAGGAAGTTCAGTTAGGACGCATGGCGGGGCCGTTTAGCTCCCCTCCGGTTGCGGATTTGGTGGTGTCACCGCTTGGAGTGGTTCCTAAAAAAGAGCCAAACAAGTTCAGGCTCATACATCACTTGTCCTACCCGAAAGGGGCGTCAGTTAATGACGGTATCGATCCGGAAATATGTTCCGTGGTGTATACCTCATTTGACGCCGCTACAAAATGGGTACGCATGTACGGGCAAGGGGCTAGGTTGGCGAAAGTGGACATTGAGTCTGCTTTCAGGTTACTCCCGGTGGCCCCAGAAAGTATTCGCTTGTTAGGCTGTTTTTGGGAAGGAAGTTACTTTTGCTGGGGTCCCTTCAATGGGTTACCTGTCAGTTCGGGGTGCCTTTGGCACCAGGGAAGACCGAAGGGCCCACAACGTGTTTAAAGTTTCTGGGCATTACCATTGACACCGTGGCAATGGAATGCCGGTTGCCCGAGGACAAAGTGGCGGAATTACAGGTGGAGGTGAACAGGGCAAGGGTTGTCACAAAAGTTACGTTAAGAGAGCTGCAGTCGTTGTTAGGCAAGCTCAATTTCGCCTGTCGCATAAGGCCGATGGGGCGGAATTTCAGTAGAAGGCTAGCATCAGCTACAGCTGGGGTTCGATTACCCCACCATTTTATACGGCTGGGCAAGGGCCACAAGAAGGACCTGGCAGTATGGGCGGCGTTTTTGGAAACCTATAACGGGAGGTCAGTAATGATGGAGGAGGTGGTGGACAATTTCGATTTGGAATTGTTTACTGACGCCGCAGGTAGTTCGGGTTTTGGAGCATACTTCCAAGGCCGGTGGTGTGCGTCCGGGTGGCCGAGCGAATGGTTTTCGTCAGGTTTGGTGAAGAACCTGGTACTGCTTGAGCTGTTCCCCATAATAGTAGCCGTGGAGTTATGGGGAGCTCAGTTTAGAGACAAAAGGGTGCGCTTTCACTGCGACAACCTGGGGGTAGTGCAGGCAATAAACAGATTGTCTGCATCATCCCCTCCCATGGTGGCATTATTGCGCCACCTGGTGTTGCAAGCATTGTCGCTGAATGCTTGGATTGGGGCAGTACACGTGCCAGGGGTAAGCAACTCAATAGCGGATGCTCTTTCTCGCTTTCAGTGGGAGCGATTCCAATGGTTGGCCCCAGGAGCGGAAGAAGAAGGGGTGGCTTGCCCGAGACACATTTGGAGCGTGGTCAGCGAGCAGTGAGGCACCTGATAGGTGACTCCTTGGCTCGGAGCACATGGGCGGCTTACAAGGCAGCATGGGTAGAATGGGAGGAGTGGTTGCGGCAGTGGGGCGATGTACGGACGGACGAGGACGCGGTAGGGGCATTGTTGGGGTGGCTGGGAAAAAGCTCAGAGGCTGGTTTGTCTGTGGCTAGAGTTAACAAATTTATGGGGGGGGTGGCGTTTGGCGCTAAGTTGAGGGGTGTAACTGATGTAACAAAGAACTTGGTAGTGAGGCAGGCGCTAAAAGGGTTTAGAAGGGGACGGGGAGGTCCAGATACGCATCGCCCAGTTTCGTTTGAGTTACTACAAAAATTGGGGTTCGCGTTGCAGGAGGTTTGTGGGAACGGGTTTGAGTATTCGCTTTTTAAGTTCGCTTTTTCATTAGCCTTTTTCGGGGCGATACGAGTGGGGGAATTGGTTCCCCCAGCAAAAATATAGGGGGGGGGGGTTTGAATGCCGAGAACACTAGAGTTATAAAGGGGCGTTTGGAAATAGTCATTCGGCGTTCTAAGACGGATCAGGTCGGAAGGGGTCGGCGGGTGTCTCTTGGGCGTGTTCCAGGGGAAAACATGTGCCCGGTTAGTTGTTGGGAGAACTACTGTTCTCTAGCAGGGGCCAGGGTAGGGCCCCTGTTACAGCATCAGGACGGTCGTTTTTATCAAGGTTTCAGTTCGAGGCGGTGTTCAAAAGAGCGATAAGTGTTCTGGGACTGGATGGTTCGGGTTTCGGAACACATTCGTTCAGAATAGGTGCGGTGACAGAGGTGGCAGCGAGGGGTATGGATAGTCAGGCGGTGATGGGAATCGGTCGTTGGAAGTCGGAGAGGTTCAGACGGTATATTAGACCGCATTTGCTGTAAGGGTGGGTAGGGGGCACATGTTGGGGCGTTATTTACGGTTAATTTTGTTCTTTTTGTTTTGTTACAGATCTGCGTGCTGCACTGGTGTGGATAATGGGCCACTCGTACGTGTTTTGGGGGGGGGGGGGAGGGCAAGGGTCAGGCCTAATGGGAGGCAACTTAGACTGAGTGAGGATGAGGCGCTAATTCGCTGGATAGGAGTGCGGGGCATGGCCTGGTTCCGGGTTTTGCAGGATGTACAGCGCCTAGTCTCTCTAGACAGGACGCCCGACATCCTAGTATTGCACGTCGGGGGCATTGATCTGGGGCGTAGACCCTTCAGAGAGCTAGGCAGAGATATACGGTACGATATGCTACGGTTGTTGCATATGTACCGGGGCTTGATCTTGGTATGGTCCGAGATGGTCCCCCGTAAGGTTTGGCGGAACGTGTGATCGGTGCAAGGGATAGATAAAGCAAGGATCAAGGTGAATCGTGAGGTGTCCCGCTTCGTGGTACGGAATGGAGGAGTCGCTGTGCGGCATATTGATCTCGAGAAAAGGGTGGGAAATTATTGGAGAGGCGATGGGGTCCACCTCAACGAAATTGGGACGGATCTGTGGTTAGAGGGGATCCAGGAGGGGATAGAACGCGCGCTAGTTCTGTGGGGGGCTGCGCAGGCATGAGGTGTCATGCCATGCTGGCTGTGGCAGTTGGAGGGGGGGGTGGAGTTCTCGGAGCCAGTTCGGATGCGGGGCGGGGGGGGGGGGGGGGGAAGCGGAGGGCCGATGGCTACCTTTCCCCCCTTCCCGCCCCATTGTTGGTATACAGTGTGTGGTCAGTCTGTCGCCTCCCGACTCTGTCAGGCCGGAGTCCCTGCGGAGACGGGTGGGCTGGCCCAGGAATGGCTAGCGGGTCTCTGAGTCGGGAGGTGGGCGACTAGGGGCAACCGGGTGTGTTGCCTCCCGAGTCGGCGGTCTGGCGACGGGAGGGCGGTAGTGGGAGGGATCTTCGGTCTCCCGAGTCGCATAGTGGGAGAGCGGCGGGAGGCAGTACGGAAGATCCTTTCCCTGTTAGTGAGGCGACAGAGGGGGTTGTAGGCTCCGGGGACTTCCCCCCTTTTCGGTGGATTGTTTATTCTTTAAATGTGTTTTTTACCCATTGTTAAATTTAAAGTTAAATAAATGGCCGCTGTGGCCAAAATTTATCCAAGCCAGAAGTGGTAATGTATTGTTTGGTTGGTAAACAGGGAGGTTTGGGGTTAGGTCACAGAGGCTCACTCCGTAATACTCACGTCATGCTTTTCCCGTGAAATTTGTGCTCTTTCCAGAATGACAATTGCAGACAGGTCGTGGGTCAGAGTGCTTCCATTGACTCCAGTGAAAGCTGTCTATGCGGGAACCGAAGGAAAATGGAGCATGCTGCGATTTTTGGCTTGCAAATGAAAAATCACGATTTTTCATCTGCGAGCCAAAAATTGCATTTGATTTCCACTCGTAGGCATGAAAAATCATTTTGCCATAGCATGCTGTGGAGGGTTATTGCTGCGGAACCCGGAGGTGGACACCACACAAGCTGAGGAAATTCTACTGTGATTCCGCTAGCAGAAATTTCAGAGCATTTGCTGCCTATGTGAAGGTGGCTTAAGAGAAACTGAGAAGCAAGACTTCAGTGGGCAAAAAGGGTGCAGTGGATTTTTGCAATGTAGCTCCTCCCCACTGAGTATGTCTATAAGGCCGGTTTCAGACAAACAACAGGTTTCGACAAAGACTTATGGCACCCCGTGCGACCCCTCCTTTTGCGATTTCCAGAGGACCGGTACCCCTTCTGTTCGACTGAGCAGGGGGGAGCGCGATGGCTATGGCAGGACGGCCCCCACTGGGTTAGCTCCCCAGTGGCCCAATCGAATTGGGGGTTGTGCAACGCCAGCCACGGCATCCCTAGTACCATGTCTACCGACATTTTCTCCATCACCAGGAATGATAGACCTTCCGAATGGCGACCCCCCACCATGAGTTGTAACACTGGGGTCCTCCATCGAACCAAGCCCGAAGCAAGAGGAGTAGCATCAATGCTAGCAAAACGAATTGGCGTCTTCAGCGCCACAAATTCAGCCCTCAGGGGCTCAACGAGACGCATGCTTATCAGGTTAGCAGCTGCTCCGGAATCAATAAACGCCTGCCCTAGGCGGGAGAAGTTCCGGAATCTAACCTGGCAGGGTATCAGAAGTCTAGGACGTACCTGAGGTCCTAGGCGACCCTCCCTGCAGTCGCCCAGGACTGGAAGTCTTTCTGCCGATTCAGACTGTGGACGCTGAGGCCTCCAGGGGCAAGTTATCACCCGATGTCCAGCTTTCCCGCAGTAGAGACAGAGATTATGTAATAACCGAATCCGGCGTCGCTCCTTGGGGTCCAGCGGGTCCAGTTCCATAGGTTCGGGAACAGAGACTGGTACGGACGGGGAGGGAACAGGACAAATGACCTCCCTGACTCTATGGGTCGGTCTATCTTGCTTCCCAGCCCTGAGCCTCCTATCTGCCTTCACTGCTAACTCCATAGCCTCCTTTAAGGACCCGGGAACGGGATGGGAGATCAACAGTTCTTTGACCGCGTCTGAGAGACCTTGCATAAAAACGTCTTTCAGGGCACTATCGTTCCATGCAGTATCACCCGCATAGCGTCTGAAATTGGAGCAATAATCCTCCACACCAAGCGACCCCTGATGCAGCGCCAGCAACCGAGAAACCGCCAACCCCACTCTGTCCGGTTCATCGAAGATGCCCCCAAGTTCCTGAAAAAAGGAGTCCACCGAATGCAGGGAGGGGGAACCCTCGGGAATGGAAAAGGCCCAAGTCTGGGCAGAGCCCCGCAGCAGGGACATTATGAGCCCGACCCTCTGGACCTCCGAGCCGGAAGAGCGGGGACGCATCCGAAAAAACAGGCGACACGCCTGTTGAAAAACAAAAAACTTGTTCCTCTCCCCAGAGAACACCTCGGGAAGAGGGCACTTGGGTTCGGGACTGGTAACGGCATTCTGCTCCTGCGACAATGCCCACTGCTCCTGGGCCACCATGCGAGCTGACAAATCCCGGATCACCGGCACCAGGTCTTGCAGCTGGTTTGCGAGGGCGCTGATCGCCGCCATGAAAAGAAAAACAGTATTTTAAGGGCCAGTTATTATGTTACGGCACTCTGCCCCCCGAGCGCCAGTTGGGGTGCCCTGATCTCCCGCACCCCCACTGTCCCTGCCTACTTGCCTCGGCCCTGGCTAACCCCAGGCGGACAACTGGACGGCGGTCCCTGCCCTGGCTAGGGACCTGGCGACTGACAAGCAGGAACCTACCTAATGGGGGGAACAGAGTGCCGACAGAGGAGGCAGATGAATCAGACCAACAAAACTGACAAGGCTGGAGATGGAACTCACAGGCAAACTGGCAGGGTGCTGGATAGCAACTAGTGCTGACTGGGCCAGACTAGATTAGAGGCAAACAGAACCAACTAAAACAGACTGAGTAACAGGGGACCAGAGGGAGCTGACCGACAACTAGGGACTGACTGAGGAGAACCGCAGACAGACTGGCTAGGTGCATGCAGAACCAATAACTGGCAATGAGCTCAGTTCACTGCCAGTCTTTTAACCACAAGGTTCCGCCCAGGGGCGGAGAGTGGGAGGAGGCAACTCCACCCACTGCTGTATAAGAAGCACAGAGGAGTGCGGGCGGCACCCTACGGGCGGGCACGCCCACGCCGCCGCCCACTGGCCAACCCAAGCTGCTGGGATGACCTCGACACAGGGCTCCAGGCTGCTGGAGCCGACCGCGGGACCCCATGCCGCACTGTATGGTAACACATATCATAACACATCTACAATACGGATCCATATTACAGACGTGTTACAGATGACATTATAACTGTATGTCATCAGTATTTGTCTCTGTATTTTCTGTCATTGGTTTTATTTAGTATTGGACAAATACTGATCTGTATCTGTCCAATAGGAAAGAATAACAATATGAAGGCAAAAACAGAAAAAAATAGCTCATGCTGAGTTTAAAAAAAATAGGCTTTGTAATTTACAACTGTTAAAAGTATCAGGGTAAGAAAAAGTGGGCGCCTCACATGAAAAAGACCTGGCACGGGGCAATTATTTCCTTAAACAGTTACATAAGGCTCTAAAAACAAGACTTTGGCAATGTTACAGTACAGGGACATTCCTGTAATCTGGCATTCAGCATGAATGTCTGATTATCTGGAACTTCTTTTCCAGTACAGAACTGCAAATTAATTAGGAACTTTGCAAAATTAGAATCAGTACAGGGAGAAACAATGATGAGACTCCTCTGATTAAAAAGCCCAGTGAAAGAAGGTTTTCTTCTTCCATCCTCTCTGCTATTGCTGGAGAGTTTTATACAGAGGCGAAACTTGAAGCTCCCGGGCCCCAATGCAAAATTTGTAACAGGGCCCCCAACTATAATACTTTACTCATAGTACTGGGTTCCCTATATGGGCCACCTAAGGCTCCTGGGCCCGGGTGCAACCGCATCCCCTGCATCCTCTATAGTTACGCCCCTGGTTTTATATATTTTCCTACAATATTTGATAATCCAGAATGCATTATGACTAGAGATGAGCGAACGTACTCGGTAAGGCCGATTTCGCAATTGAGCACCGCGATTTTCGATTACTTCACTACTCCGGTGAAAAGATTCGGGAGTCACCGGGGGGTGGGGCGTGGCGGTGCGGGGGGTAGCAGCGCGGAACAGGTGGGAGCTCTCTCTCTCTCCCCCCCACTCCCCTCTGCAACCCCCCGCTCACCCACGGCGCCCCCCGAATCTTTTCACCCGAGTAGTGAAGTACTCGAAAATCGCGGTGCTCGATTGCGAAATCGGCCTTACCGAGTACGTTCGCTCATCTCTAGTTATGACCCATGTAAAATTAAAAAAATTGGCTGTATGCCTTTTCTGGTTTGGAACACATAAGAGAAGACAGTTGGGGCTCATTCACACAGACGTATTTTCTATTCATATTACATCTGTATTGCATCCAGACATAATACAGACAGCACACATAATACAGACAGGCTCCTGGGCCCGGGTGCAACCGCATCCCCTGCATCCTCTATAGTTACGCCCCTGGTTTTATATATTTTCCTACAATATTTGATAATCCAGAATGCATTATGACTAGAGATGAGCGAACGTACTCGGTAAGGCCGATTTCGCAATTGAGCACCGCGATTTTCGATTACTTCACTACTCCGGTGAAAAGATTCGGGAGTCACCGGGGGGTGGGGCGTGGCGGTGCGGGGGGTAGCAGCGCGGAACAGGTGGGAGCTCTCTCTCTCTCCCCCCCACTCCCCTCTGCAACCCCCCGCTCACCCACGGCGCCCCCCGAATCTTTTCACCCGAGTAGTGAAGTACTCGAAAATCGCGGTGCTCGATTGCGAAATCGGCCTTACCGAGTACGTTCGCTCATCTCTAGTTATGACCCATGTAAAATTAAAAAAATTGGCTGTATGCCTTTTCTGGTTTGGAACACATAAGAGAAGACAGTTGGGGCTCATTCACACAGACGTATTTTCTATTCATATTACATCTGTATTGCATCCAGACATAATACAGACAGCATACAACACCATTGATTTACATTGATGTATGCAGATAAGGATTTTTTTCACTGACTGATGGATAAAAAAAAACACAGCATATCCTATTTTTGTCCTCATTTACAGACTGAAATCGCCCATTAAAGTCTATTGGATTGAGTAAAAATGCAGCGAATACTCAGCAGTAGGGATGAGCAAGCGTACTCGGATAAGCACTACTCGCTCGAGTAATTGGCTTTATCCGAGTATCGCTGTGCTCGGGGCTAAAGATTCGGGTGCCGCTGCGGCTGACAGGTGAGTCGCAGCGGGGAGCAGGGGAGAGCGGGCGGGAGAGAGGGAGAGAAAGATCTCCCCTCCGTTCCTCCCTGCTCTCCCCTGCAGCTCCCCGCTCCGTGCCGGCACCCGAATCTTTAGCCCCGAGCACAGTGATACTCGGATAAAGCAAATTACTCGAGCGAGTAGTGCTTATCCGAGTACGCTCGCTCATCTCTACTCAGCAGCATTCTTATTCATTGCGTTTTTTATGCATGTTGCCAAAAGGCAGTGGGAATAAAAGTGACATCAATTGGGCCTTCTTGCGCTTTTTTTTGCGTGCCTGATAAACGCAGTGAATACAGATGCAAGAAAACATGCACATGCTTGAAAAATGCAAACACCACGCACATACAGTAAAAACTTTGTGTTTTTTACAAACCCAAATTCTGTATGCCCAAGTGAATGACCCCTTAGGCTAACCCCAGATTTAGCAGAGCTTGTCTATTAAATGTGGCAGTCATTGTATATTTTCAGTATTCATTAACCTGTTCTCAACATCTGCTGTATACCTATAGTGGAAGTCACAAGGGAGTATCTGGAACTGGTTCAGGAGCTGAGCCCACTCCATACAAAATGGGTGGCTGTGTTATATAGCTGACACCTGCCTGGAATCACTGGGATCAGAGACAATGCTGATCCCAGCCATTTAACAGATGTCACAGTCAATAGCGACTGGGGTATCTAAGCTGTTAAATAGAGAAGCAGCCCTCTCTGTCACACCATCAAATGAATGATGATCATGATGCGATTGCAGGATGTCGATGGGTTTGTATGGCATCCAGGGGCCTAAAAATGTGTTACAAAGCTTAGTGTACCAATAACATCCTGCCAGAGGCTTTAATACCATATCATCACAATATGCTGCACAACTTATTTTTGGACATGCAGGACTAAAAAAAAAAAATTAACAAAATGTTCAAAATATTTAAAAAACAAACAAACCCAAGATTAACAATTCAGGATAAATGTTTTTTTCCCCATTTTTTTTGTAAAAATATAAACATTATAAAAGCATAATTGGTATTGCCAAGTCAGTAAAAAGCCAATCTAGCAAAATATGACAATATTTATCCTGCAAAATAAATACCATAAGCAATAATAAATAAGTAAATATATAAATAAGGTGAAAATTGACTTTTTGTCAACTCGCCTTCCAAAAAGTACAGAATAAAAAATTAACCAAAAGTTTGTATGCGCCTCAAAATTGTACCAATAAAAACTACAGCGGGATCTCAAAATATAACACAAAGCAATGGATTTTATTTTTTTATTAAGAAAAGTTTTTTATGTTGTAAATGTAGAAAAATGGACAAAAACTAAATAGATTTGGTATCTCTGTAATCATGGCCCTTTGGGGTTTTCCAGGCACAATTACTATTCCTTAGGATAGATTATCAATAGTGGATAGGCTGAAGACCTCTGTCAGCACTGCTATGCACAGGGGTCTGAGTGGAAGCTGCTACTCTGCCCCCTATGTAGTGGCTGGCGCTTGTCACTGCAGGCGCAGCTTCCATTGATTTCCATGAGCGCCGGCCACTACCCAGGAATTGGAACAGCATTTTCCACTTTGACGACTGTGTATAGTGGTGCTGGCAGTTGATCGTCCAGGTACCCAAGTGGTGGACCTGGCCGATCAACTACTGATAGATCATCATTAGTGTTTGCAACTGGAAAACCCATTTAACTACACAGTGTATGCTGCACAATGAACACCATAAAAACAAAACCTGAACAATAACAGCATGATTGTCTTTTTTTTCCCTTTTCAACCCACAAACATTATTTCAAGTTTTCCAATATTAAATGGTATGCTTAAAAAAATACAGCTCGTTCCACAAACAAGCCTTCATACAGCTGTACTGATGGGAAAAATAAGAAACTGATGGCACTTGGAAGGTGGGCATGAAAAACAAAAATTTCACCACCAAAGCTGACTGTATCAGGAAGAGGTGGGGTTAAGCAGTTTTAAACAAAAAATGTTCGATTTTACATTTCCAGGTTAAAAAAATGCACCTTCATAAAGGAGTTTCCCATTTTAGTCATTTATGGTGTGTCCTACAAAGTTGGATGCCTACCTCTCAGGAAAGCATGGGTGACCTGACCCCTATTCTTCTAAACAAGATGCCCGCATCCAGCAGCAATTAGAATGGAGGGCATTTTTATTCCATTCTGCAAGTGAAGACATCAAGCACATTCAGGCAGAGACTGAATGTGAAAGCAATGAGTTCTCCAAAAGTTACTGAAACAGCCAAGAAAGCTTTGTCTACAGGATTAGATCAAACGCTGAAGATAGCAAGATTTTTTGGCATGCTATGCTAGGTGGACTCCATTCATTTTAATTTAATGTAAATATATTCTCACTTGTGCAATGAGAAATACCTTGCCAGCAAAGGTTCACCATGAAGAATCCAGATAGGGTGTAGCTTCACTATGCACGTAGCAGGCGATGCGTAGGCGTCCCTCTTAGGAGTCATTTAGGTGATTTTCTTTGATCTATTTTATAAGACTCTGACTACCTATTTATTGAAAGGGCTAGAAAACCTGTTATATTAAAGGACAGATTTACAAAGCCTTGAAATGAATGGGTCAATTAACATAAATAGCAAAAGACACCAATATAAACAGAGTAGACCGGAAAAGCAAATCAGTGATTGTTTATATTCACTAATTTTTTCCTTGCCTTTTTAATAGATCTCATCCAAAGCTCCATTAACCCTTTAATGCATAGTGATGCCCAGTACATACACATACTGATGGATTTATACTGGCCCCCTAGGGTTGTCCAGTATTAGTGCCTGTTATGGCATAAGATATGCCCTAACAGATGCCCGTGCATTTAACATGCATGGGAAATATACAGGCAATCGTGTAATGTCATATAAACACAAGTTATTTAATAAAAAATTAATTAAAAATTATAATACGAGTCACTAAACATTAAAAAAGTGTACATATTAATTATCTCCGGACCTATAATGATGCATACAATAAAGTTATGTCATCTACTAACAGTAAAGGCTATAAAATATGTGTTTATTAAATGCTAATTTATACTACACACTAGTAAGATATTGCTTATAAAAATGCAGGACTCGGTCTGGCCTCAATTAACTATACAGCTCTAAAAACCATTTAAAAAATGTTTATAGCAGACAGAATACAAGGAGACAAAAACGAAAAAAAAACACTGCTTTTGAAGTCAACACTGGCTCGTTCTTTAAGGGGTTAATCATATAATCTGCACACGAAGGCCACTAATCTGATATCTACCTTTTATAAGTGAGAGCTATACAGTAGATCATATACAAAGCACACTGGTACACAGAACAGTAATTCCATCTTCCTTTACTGCCATACATCTCATTACAAGCCCGTATATCCTCCTTTATATTGCAGGACAGAGAGTAGACTTGCATTACATTATTAATTCAATATGCATTAATATTAACATTCCCTTAAAAAAAAACTACAGTAGCTAGACTATCATTCTCCAGGGGCAAGGATTCAGTTTGTAGCCTGAGCCATATATCTAAATACCCTTGCCAAGGCAGAGTAGTCTGTTGCCCACCACCACTTCCTTTTATGCCCATGCACACATACATCTGAAAGGGGCACTGAAATGGGTGATGCAGCCCGCAAGAATTTTTTTGCTTTTTTCAAACTTGCTCAGTGTGTTACAAAAACGTTTAAAAAGTCTTATATCACCTGATCTCCCAGTGGGGGCCAGGTACACTTGATACGTGATATGATGATAAATTGAATAGCCACCTATCCCTGACACATGCCATCTAGTGCTGCAGTCCCAATGCCTGCTGCATGGATTTCGGATGAACGTGACTGCTCAGCCACTCACAGGCTTCAGCGGTCATAGAAGAATCACCGCTGAAGCCAGTGAGTAGCTGAGCAGTTACATTCACAATGAACAGCATGTGGGCATTAGTGTAGCTTGACGCCACCGGAAGCTAGGGGTTTGACAGGAGTAACGCCCCTCTCATACCCTTAGCTCCCGATAGGGTCAAGGCAGAAAGGTCCTTGCAGCAGAGTGGGGATAGATTTTCCCAGTGCTGCAGCCTTGGCCTGAGGGTAACTATAGTTCTTAGGCTTACATTACCTGTAAATGCTGCCATGTTACCGCTGTAAGATGGCAGCATTTACATCTCGTAATGTAAGCCTAAGAAGTATATTAACCCTCAGGCTAAGGCTGCAGCACTGGGACAATCTATGCAGACACTGCAGCCTCTGTGCTCCGTCCCGGGTGGCATTTGTCCCATGCGGGCTATGCGCCCGGCCCCTCACCTCTCAGCTGTCACTGTCGCCTCCCTCGTGCCCAGTAGCAGTGATCTCCATCCCTTGGCCGCTCACTTTGGCGACAGGGCCCAGCTTTTCTGCTGCCATGGGGGAAGGGGTGTTGTCATCTTTCTGGTTCCATTCCGCCACCGCCGGGTAAATCACTTGCTCTGGGCGGTTTGTGGCTGCAGCGCTGCCGGCGGCTGTTTTTTTTTATGCTTCTTAACTGAGCCAGCAGGACCTGCTGGCCAACAGCCTGTCCAGTCAATCAGGTACAGAGGGCGTCACCCCCTGTCAAACTTGTCTCCACCAGGAATACCTGGTGGAGTCAAGATACACTAATACTCAGCGTGTGACCATTCCAGGTTCCATGTGGTAGGCACTAGGGCTGCAAGGACAGTTGAGTATTCAATTTCTCGTTATTTTAAACCTGTGTCATTTTTTGAATGCCCTGGAAAACCCCTTTAGCCCCTATCAAGAGGATAAAGAACAAAGACAGTTCCAATGTCTTTCCCCTCTTAAGTCAATAAGAGGATTCATCAGGGAGAAAACATTATTAAGGTTTTGGTGGTGACATTCGATAGTTTGCACACCTCCCTAAACAATGCGTAATATCTAGCCAACACACTGTGCAAGTTTAAAAAAAAATAAGGCTTGATAATCCCTTTAACACTAACCACTATACACATACACATATATAGCTGTACTCCTCTGTTATGACAGGGCTATAAAGAAAAAAAAATTCTTTGAGAAAAAGACGGAGGACTTTAAAAAAGTCATTAGATTATAATAATATATAGTATAGTATTATATACAATAGTAGAACTGTATTTCTAGATTGTTTTAGGACATATTTTTTAAGAAAAGGTTTAAATTATTAAAATTCTGAAATAAAATCAAGATTGGCATAACGCGCCCCTTACATCACCTCACAGGGCAAACATACATAAATATAAAAGGCATCTGTTACTTTAAAAAAAGGGCTAATATAGAGTGAATCCAAACATTAAAGAAATATGAATAAGATTTTAAAATTTGATGCAAGAAGGTATAAAAATATTACTATAGATGAATGGGTCAATTCTGACTACAATGCTCACAGTCACTATTAAAGTAGAACACCAGTAAGCTGGTGTAACAGTAGAAAAAAGGTACAACAAGACTAACATATTATTTGGGCATTAGGGCTTATTCACACAAGTGTATATCCTCCGGTCGATATACGCTACCGTGTGATGCACAGGGCGGTGTATACGTTATTGGGCGGTGGGAGACAGCCCTTCCCTCCCGCTCGCCAGCTCTTTGCAGTGGGGGAAGGCAGGACGGGGTGGGAGCTTCCTCCCCTCTCTGCTGTTTGCAATGGGGGTACAGGGCTTAGCTCCACCCCGTTCCACCCCTCCCATTGCAAACAGCGGCAAGGGGCGGAGAGAAGAAGAGAAGGGGAACGAAGTTTAGCAGTCATGCTGCTAAACTCCCTCCCACCTTCCTTCTCCTGCAGCTGTCATTGGCTCCCATAGGAGTCAATGCAGCTGTTGCCGGTGACGTAGAGGCGCCCAACTGGGCGCTTTTACGCTGCGGAGATATGCCCCTTTGCACTAATGCATTGTAAACTAATGCATCAGAGGGGCAGCGTATATCGGCCGGGGTGTGAAAACCCAGCTGATATACGCCCATGTGAATAAGCCCTTATTGGTAAAGGATCATAACAAGGATGGTAGAAGGAAGAACCTATAGATAGAAAGACAACATTTATTGAGACATATTGTCCATGGTCACGGTGAAGGCTTAAAGGAAGTGCAATATTGAAACCAAGGTTCCCAATTAGGGCCAAAAGAATCAGGTTTGGGAATGTTGGTTGCATGCGTCCATTCCATATCCAGTAGTTGTTTACTAAGCAGAGGGGATCTGGAATAGATGAAGAATGGGGATATTTTCAAGAATTAGCAATACTCAAATGAGTGACAAGTATTATGTAGCTTACTACTACGTTTGCATGGTGCAGAATGTCGTGAGATTATGAAAACAAAGGGCCATTGCTGGGCTAAGAGGAATTTATTGTAGAGATGGGGGCATTGCCACTCCATGTAGCGGTAGATACCTTTGAGGCCACAACCTCCCCAGCACTGATCCGAGTAATATATTTTGTCCAGCACAAAGCTGTCTTCCAGTCTGAAATGGAATATTTACTATCCAAGTCCGATTCCCATTTTGGTTAACAACAATTTTTTATTAATTTTGGAATGATCAAAACATATTAACGGATTCCCACTTGTTTGATGGTTTATCCATTTGGAAAGTCATAGAATCATAAAAACCTGAAATACTCTCAGGAAGTTACCTTTAATTTTTGTAACATACACATTTTCCTTCTTTTTACTAAAATGTTTAATACGCCCTATTGAACACCCCAAATGTAACGTGTCACCTTTAGGCCTTAGTCACATGGGCGTTTTTTCACGCAATTTGCGGATCGCATGACGGATGCGCATCCGCAAATCGCGTGACCGGTGCGCGCAAGTCGCCCGCAAATCGCCCGAAAATCTGCTCCTAGCCGCGTTTCATTAGAAACGGGCTGGGCCGGAGCTGTCCAGCGCATTGCATTCAATGGAGACGGCAATAGAGCCGGCTCCATTTAAAGCAATGCGCTGCGGGCGAGCCCGGGATGAATTGTCGGTAAGGGCTTAAATATATAAGCCCTTCCCTGCAATTCATCCTAAAATGTGTAAAAATAAAAAATATATATATATACTCACCTTCTCCCGGCAGCCGGAGCTCCGCACGGCCGTCCTGCAGTGGGTGTGAAGGGGGTGTGAGTCAGACCTGCCCCGATTGGCTCAGTGCTGAGCCAATCAGAGGCATGCCTCACTCACACCCATTCATGAATTCATGAATGGATGTGAGTCAGACCTGCCCCTGATTGGCTCAGCGCTGAGAGGCAGCAGTCACTCACCCATTCATGAATTCATGAATGGGTGTGTGAGTGAAACCTGCCTCCGATTGGTTAGGGCTGTGACCAATCAGAGGCACATCATTCAGCAGGCGGGGATTTTAAAGCCCCGCCAGCTGAATAGTGCCGAGAAGCAGTTCAGGAGAACTGACAGCGGCCGCGGCTGGACTCCGGCTGCAGCGGAAAGGTGAGTATACAATTTCTTTTTATTTTAACACATTTTAGGATGAATTGCAGGGAAGGGCTTATATATTTAAGCCCTTCCCGACAATTCACCCCGCGCACGCCGGCAGCCCATTGCTTTCAATGGAGCGGCTGTATTGCCGGCTCCATTGAATTCAATGGGCAAACATCGTTCTTCTCTGTCACAGCTGTTACAGCTGTGGCAGAGAAGAATGATTTGTCTTCTATATGTTCTCAATGGGGTCAGCGCTGCTGCCGCCGGCCCCATTGAGCGCATATACAGAAGAGAACAGGAATCGCAGATCGCAGATAGGTGCGATTTGCGATTTCTGTTCTATAATTTATCGGACGAGCGCATAAAAAGCGCTCATGTGTCCGATACCATTGCAAAGCAATGGTTTTATAAAATCGCCGGACGCATGCGCATGCGCAAATCGCGGCTAAAAACGCCCGTCTGACTAAGGCCTTATAGTGTAGCATGAAAGAGTTCAATATATGAAAGGTAAGTGACTTCATAACTGAGAACTCCGGGTTTACAGTCCTCCTGTAATGTTCATTTATGGTTACCAAGGCTTTACTTATATGTTGTACATACCGGATGACTCTGGGTAGATCTAAATTGACCTGCTCAGCAACATTATGAATTATATATGGCGTACAATTCTACTACATGTAGACGTCATGGTGATAGCTAGTGAAACTTGCAGCCATGGCAGCAACATCAGGACTTTAGCATCAGACAATTTGACATTGCTTTTTACAGGAAAAGCTGGCTGTGTCCATTTGAATTACATCAGCAGGTGACATTGTGTCATTAAGTCACCTGCATTAGCTTTCTCAGGGTAATTCTAAAACTATGGGTACAGATAGGATGCAATGTCAGATTCCACTGTGCTATGAAAACTATTGCGCTTCCCAGACGCAGAATGATGGGTAAACATAAAACAGATATTGTTAATAATAATGTAAAATTATTCTTGTAATTACTACTATTTTTTCATTAAATCTAGCTCATATGTATGTAAATCAATGTTATACAAGTTTTCTGTGCTTGCCTAGCCCTTAGGACATATTTAGAGAACTTGCTTGGAACCCGAAAGTGTTCTCCTATTAGTAATATGAGGAGGTATGACTGTGTACATATAAATAACTCATATCCTCTTTTACCTACTCTCAAAATTATTTGAAACTAATTCCAAAGTCCTATGATTTAGAACATCAGTGATTATATATTCCTAGAATCCAAATTGTACTTGAGCGTTATAGATAACTACAGAGCAATGATACCCGTGTTTGTATGTACAGTCTCTCAGATGGGCCAAAATTAATTTCATCACTGCTATTTTAAGTACACTGGTAGGTGACTGTATTTCTATGCAGCTGGTTCAAAGCATGTATATCAGTAAAGAGAAGTAGATTGTGAATGGCAATAGACATTACTGAAGTAAATAGATAGATAGATATCTACGTAGATATATATCTATATATAGATATCGTAGCACTATATATAAATAGGAAAATACAGAACTACTTATGCCACAATGTCTATAGGTGGATCTAATTGGCGGAATCCACATGGGTCACCTGCGGGAAAAATTCACAAATGAAGCCATCCATAGGAAAGCATGTGAGCCTGCATATGAATTAAAGCATGCAAATTTGTTTTGTGGACCTTTTGGTCCAGAAAACAAATTGCAGCATGCTCCATTTCAGTGTGGTTCCTACACGGACGGCTTCCATTGAATTCAATTGCAAACGGGCCACGGATTCTGCTGGAAAACAGGAGCTTTAAAAGAACCTCCACTGTGCATGTGGGGCGACACGACACGCGGTGCTTCCGCACACATCCGCAGTGAAGGAAATAGAAGACACAGACAGGCACGCAGAAGACCTGGATGGGTAAGCAGTGTCCTTGGCCACGGGCAGGCTCAGATTCTGCTGCGGGCTCCCTCATGCGGAATCCAATCCGCCTGTGGACATAAGGCCTTACTTGAGCTGTTCAAGAAGTGGTTTCAATTACTGCACATATGTTTTGCATACAGAGGTGGGACTCAAAGTGGCTTAAAGGGGTTCTGTCATTAAAAAAAAAAAATTCTATACTCACCTATTCTTCCTCAGGCAGTCTACTTACCTCATCTTCTCCCCACTGATCTTCTCCTGTCTCCTCTTCTTGTTAAGAAGTGTTCATTTCTAGTTGTTCATAGCGTTTACAGCCTAGCAGGGAGTGCCGAACTACTGCAGAGACTGCATTTCTTGCTAGCCAATGAACACTACGACACAGTGACATAGTGTGCATTGCCGGGCAGGATGAAGAATGTGAGGAATGCATGCTTCATAACAAGAAGAGGAGGATCCGGCCGGTTGCAGGTGATGTGGCCCAGGGGACTGGAGAAGATCAGCGAGGAGAAGATGCGGTAAGGAGTCTGCCTGGGGAGGAATAGACGAATATAGAATTTTTTTTCTTTTATGACAAAACCCCTTTAGGTAGGGCTTTCAAAATCCACCCCTCCAGACCCTCTATTTTCAGGACAAAATTCTTTCCCGGGACAGGAAGGGGAGATGGATATATTACCTGCAGTTGTTCTTCTCTGTTGAATAAGTTCCACACTCTGATTTTGTCCATCCAAGATGGCTGCAACAATTTAATGCACACTGAGAACTGATTTCTGACTGGCCATTGCCGATCCTGTGAGCAGGACTGCCCAATCGGAGACAAGTATAATACATTAGTAGTCTAACACTGCCAATTCACTGTGGGGATTAGCAAATCTGCAGATTGCATCAGACATTGAAGATGGAACCTGGAACTGTCAGATTGGAGGGATGGCAGAGATGAACAACTGCAGGTTATATATCCCCATTCCCCCTTTGGTCCTGGGGCAGAATTTTGTCCCAAAACAGGAGTATTGCTATAATATCAGCATACAAGCTGTTGGACAGAGAATCATTTCTTTATTTGCCCGGGTGTGTGTCCCTTCCTCATCAATCTCTAGTGTTCTACATTATAATTTCACATACTCTCTATATATATATCTATGCCTCCATCCCCTCCCCAGTGGTGCAGTTTTCAGTACAGGGCCAAGAAGCCACCCTATCTATGTATCTCTAGTATGGTCTGCCAGCTCCGTCAGTTTTATTCCTAAAGGGCCTTCTGCATGGGGCAATCATCGGCCAAACAATGATTCATTCCCGATGCTTGTCAAGTGTAAACATACCAAATGGTCAAACAACAAACGATAATTTGTTTTTGTTGATCATATTTTTTAGGGCCCTTTTACATGGAACGATTATGGTTCAGATTATCGCTAGATCGTGCAAATTTGAATAATTGTTCAGTGTAAACGCTGCCAATGACTGAATGACGATCAATAATTTGTTCACTTATCTTTCGCTGTACGGTTTGTGCAGGCATAAAAATCAAGCAATGATCGGCTAGTGTATAAACCTATGAATGGCTGACTGTTTACTGTGAATGGAGGTGGGCGGCTGCAAGAGATCTCCGATGCACTCTGCTCCCCCATTCACTGGACGACTGTCACTCTTGAGTGAAACCACAGGAGCGATGGTCGTCCCGTGTAAAAGGACCCCCAGGTAGACACAAAAATTACTGTTTGAAATTACCCTAAAAGATTTTTAGCTTGTTTTTCAATGGAATTGTACAGATAACGGGTCACATTGAAGGTGGAAATAAATCTGAAATGATTCATCTTCGTCTTTTTTTTTTTTTAAATGACAAAAACATGGCATTTTAACAGGAGTGTGTAGACTTTTAATATCTACTCTACCAATTTATCATCTATCCATCTGTATTGTTGCTATTTTTCATCAATCTTATATTTATCTATGTAGCTATATCTAATCGATGTCATATCTATCTTATTATCTGTGTAGCTACAGTGTTTTCCAGAAAATAGGACCTACCCAGATAATAAGCCCTACTCCAGTTTTCAGGGGAGGCTTGAAATAGAAGCCCTCCCTAGAAAATAAGCCCTAACAAACCTACATAAAAATGTTTTACAAAAATCAATAGTCACCTGGTCCGCAGCGTCCCGCTGCCTCGCGATGGTCTCCGGCGGCGCTGCAGCAAACTGCAGTGTCCTCCGTTCCGACATCTCAGCTTCTTTCTAGTGACAGGGCTTTGAATACCCCACCTCCAGCAAAGCGAGCGCTGTGATTGGATCGAGGGCCAGCCAATCACAAGCGGCGCTCGATGAGCCAATCACTGCCATTCAGTGATGTCATTCACTACAGTATCAATCTATTTACCTGTCTATCTATCATCTACGTATCTATATATCATCATTCTCATGTTTATCTGTCTACACTATCATCTATGTAGCTATTTATCATTTGGCTCATATCTCATATTTATCTATCTATTACGATCTTTTTTTTTTTTACATATTAAACTTATAATAATTCCGGTATCATGTTTTTAACTCAATAGAAGCATTCTGGTGATTATCAAAGAGCAATAGTAGACTGAGACAAAACAACTAAGTATGAGCAAAGCCTTAGATCTGGATGGGTTTTCAAACTCTAAATTCAAGCTAAATTTTCATTCTGGAAAATCTCTTTAACTTCCAAACTATCATTTAATAAGAAAAATAGATAATATTGTTTTTTTTTCTTACATCTGAATTATGATACACTCAGAATCACAATATTCTAATGGTAGGAGTGACCATCTGGTAGCAGACATACATTCACATACTTAAATAAAGGAATACATCCAGAACATGTCAGCAGATAAATATACTGACACTTGTACTCCATATTAGAACTTTCAGCAGGTCTTGGCAGTTAGGTGAATTCAATAAACATAAGTTATATCACATAATCTAGGTTGGAAGTTATTAACTGATATTTGCAGTGAAGTCTTTTTCCAGAAATTAACTGCAGCATATTGGTTTGTGCAAGTCTGGTCCCCAAGGTCTTCAACTGCTTTCACTGTCTGCTTGGTGAGCTTGCTAGGGCAAGCAGAGGCTGTGTTAATGTATCTTGTGTCTCAGCCTGTACTCTGTGTATTCCACTGTATTTTGCACAGATTCCTGTGGGTACTTCGGCCCGTAATTTTGAACTTAAAATAGTGTTAGCACAGTTTATCGGAATGAGGGGGCACATTGTAAGCGTTTTACCTTGTTTGTCAGGTGAGTTTTTTTTAGTTAAGAACATGCATTAAATAGAGAGCATAAATAAATAGGAATCATACAGTACAAAGCAATACATAGAGCCCGCTGTAATAAATAATGACTTGTATGTATGTTTTAGGTACAGTGTGGCCCTTTAATACATCTTCAAATGTAAGGGATACTGAGGGTGAATTCACACGTGGCAGATTTGTTACAGAAATGTCTACAAATGAATATCTGTTCAAATCATTGGGATGGGATTGTTTCTGCAGCAAGAACATGGATTTCTGCACATCCCATTTAGGACATGGACATCTGCAAAACCTTCTTCAATAAATCTTCTGTGTGTTTATTAAAAAGGGAACCTGTCAGCTCGAACGTGCTGTCCAAACTGCAGGCGTCATGTTATAGAGCAGGAGGAGTCGAGCAGATTGATATATAGTTTTATGGGGAAAGATTCAGTATAACTTGTATTTTATTCATTTATATCTCTGCGCATTCTGATCTCATGTACAATCATACACAGATAGGTGCCAATCACTGATAGGACCGCCCATTGGACTGTTCGGCTTCAGAGATATTAATGAATAAAATACAAGTTATACTATAACATGATGCCTGCAGTTGGGACAGCATATTTAAGATGATAGGTTCCCTTTAGGGGTAAATATACGCAGAGTAGATTTATTGCAAAAAAAGTTTTAAGCGGTCCATGTGAACGTAAGAGAATGCATCACATAATAGTTAGTATTTATTATAAATATATACTGAAAATATATATATTATTTGATTTTGTTTCCTGATTATATATCCATTGAATTTTATGCATATGATTATGGGGACAATCATCTTGTCTGAGCTATTGCTCTGAGCTGTGAACCTCACTTCCAGAGATTTGCTGTACAGCAGCCACCTGAACGTACGAAACTTGAGTGACTTCTATAGAAGTTTTCAGAGTATTTTTTGTGACCTTATTGATCAATAATCCCCAAAAAATAAGACATGCAGTGATTTTTCAGACTTGGACTATCAGTCAGCATGAAAAATCACTTGTGAAATTATTTAATCAAAGTGCTAACAACCACTTGTCCGTGAGTCCATGTGTGTTGTGTGAGTTACATGCAGAGCCTGACAGCACCTGTGATGATGTCACCAACATGTAATCAGTTACCAACTCATAGCTCCGCCCCTGATCACATGACAGTGACATTCTCACAGGTCCTTTATCCTTGTGCACTGGATACAGCAGTACTCAGTTTGGAAGTTTGTAGCTGGTTGTGAGACAGCTGCACATCTGTGTGGAGACTCCAATAAATGACACTCCAGAAATGTACATATACATAGCTGGCGGTGCATATTGACCAACAGCAATGAAGCATAGTCCTTCACCGCTACCTTCACATCTCCTGAACATGATATCATGTCATTTCAAGTGATAATGCCGCCAACACTAGTCGAGCCTTCATCTAATCATCAACTGTTGCCCAGTGTTCAAACAATCCCTTTCACTATATATTATATTAGTAAGTAGCGCATTGCGCCACCAGAAACACTGGTACTACCAATATAAATAATACTAATAACTAATCCAGTCAGATGAATGGGTTCATTTCCCGTGTGAAATCTGACCATCTCAGAATCGGACAGAACTAGTGCAGGAAAATTGCTTGTGTGAATATACCGTAAGAGCTGATTCACACAAACGCATTTGCGCTTTATATTACGCATGTAATATTTGTGCATGCAATACGCAGTGAATAGAACCCATTGACTTCAGTGGGTTCGGACACATGTCTTTTTTCAGTCGCGCAAAAAAAACACCCACGTTTTATTTTTGTGATTATTGTGCACGAAAATAGCACATATTAAACTTAATTGCCCGCTGAAATCAATGGAAACATGGCTGCATGTTTTTTGTACACTCAAATACACAGGGCAGGCACAAGCAATAAAAATATAGTAAAGTACGCACACATGCGCGCAAAAACGCAACAGCTGTCACGCAAATTCACAGCGCAAAACCACACGTAAATACACTTCTGTCCTTGTGTGAAGCCGGCCTTACCTTTCAACATAACCCTGATCCCTGTAATATTATCGTCCAGTGTTTACAGCCCTGCTCATTAACACATGAATATCTAGTGCAAGCATTGGATTAAAAATCAAAGGAAACAACAGAAAAGTAATGAGAATTGACAATATCACAAATATATTACATGTAATATACGTAGACTTTATGGGACGCCACTTTAAAAAACGATTGGTCCTGTTTGCACCCAAACTCTGTCCTTGTCTTTATAGATCATTCAGATGCTACGTTTGTTGTAGACGTTTTTTTTAAAACTAGTATCTTAAAGGGGTTGTCCCGCGCCGAAACGGGTTTTTGTTTTTTTTAACCCCCCCCCCCCCGCCCCCCCGTTCAGCGCGAGACAACCCCGATGCAGGGGTTAAAAAAAACAAACCGTTCAGCGCTTACCTGAATCCCGGCGGTCCGGCGTCTTCATACTCACCTGCTGAAGATGGCCGCCGGGGTCTGCTCCCTCCGTGGACCGCAGCTCTTCTGTGCGGTCCATTGCCGATTCCAGCCTCCTGATTGGCTGGAATCGGCACGTGACGGGGCGGAGCTACACGGAGCCGGCATTCTGCACGAGCGGCCCCATTGAAGACCGCAGAAGACCCGGACTGCGCAAGCGCGGCTAACTTGGCCATCGGAGGCCGAAAATTAGTCGGCACCATGGAGACGAGGACGCCAGCAACGGAGCAGGTAAGTATAAAACTTTTTATAACTTCTGTATGGCTCATAATTAATGCACAATGTACATTACAAAGTGCATTAATATGGCCATACAGAAGTGTATAGACCCACTTGCTGCCGCGGGACAACCCCTTTAAAGGGGTTGTCCTGCGCCGAAACGTTTTTTTTTTTTTTTTCAGTAGCCCCCCCGTTCGGCGCGAGACAAACCCGATGCAGGGGTTGAAAAAGAAAACGCGATAGTGCTTACCTGAATCCCCGCGCTCCGGTGACTTCTTACTTACCTGGTGAAGATGGCCGCCGGGATCTTCTCCCTCGGTGGACCGCAGGTCTTCTGTGCGGTCCATTGCCGATTCCAGCCTCCTGATTGGCTGGAATCGGCACGTGACGGGGCGGAGCTACAAGGAGCCGCTCTCCGGCACGAGCGGCCCCATTCAAAAAAGAAGAAGACCGGACTGCGCAAGCGCGTCTAATCGGGCGATTAGACACTGAAAATTAGACGGCACCATGGAGACGAGGACGCTAGCAACGGAAAAGGTAAGTGAATAACTTCTGTATGGCTCATAATTAATGCACAATGTACATTACAAAGTGCATTAATATGGCCATACAGAAGTGTATAACCCCACTTGCTTTCGCGGGACAACCCCTTTAAACTATTTTCTGCATTTTTCCAAGGACTTTGAAATGATCCTTTGAAAATCCGGGCAGTGGATAAAATTACCTTAAGGGAGGAACAAACATACAGGATCCTCTGGGTAACTTGTGACACCAGTATAAACAGCCACATGTTAGAGTATCAGGTGAAGACTGTATAACTTAACTGCTTACGTTTGTCAGCTGACGTCTTTCTCCTCCAGAGTGTTCTTGCTCAAAATAAATTCAAACTTCATCATAATGTTAATAATACAGTGATGGGTAACAGCGAAGGTTGCTACTACAGAGAAGAACATGTTCTGCTCATCCCACAACAGCTCTGCTTGTGCTGATTCACCAAAGTCCTTCCCATTAGTCAGGGTGCTACAGACACCTTGCTGGCTCCAGGCGAAACTTCATCATATGTAAAAGGAAAGTCTGACTCAATCTATGTCCATAAAAGATTCCTCTTCATTAATCAATCAGCATGTTACCATTAAGAACAAAAGTTGTTTGAAACATGTGTCATTGCCTTCAAACTTTCTGTATAGCAGCATGCCCTTAATGATTGCTTAACCCTTTCCAATGCAATTTGTATCCTAGTTTTCCTAGGGGGCTTACTCTTTTTCTGTCGTTATACAATAGCGCTATATGCTGGCTAAAGCCAGTACTGCATGAGGTGACACGTTGGATAGGCTCCGACAGCAGAGAGGCTGGCAATATACAGTAAGAGAACCCCGATGGACGTCTTCCAACATCGGTGCTGTACAGCCTTAAATCACAATGTCTTCAGACGTCAGACACTGGATTGGAAAGGGTTAATAAAGAAGAATCTTTTACGGACATGTTCTACTTGACTTTACTTTTATATAGTATATGATAAGGTTGTTACTGTAAGTTTGCTTTCTTATGTTCAGCTTGAATTATAGTCAATTATACATTATGTATATTGAATACATAAATATAATTAATTTAGTCATTTACCAAATCAAGCCAAGAGTCTTCTTTCTTGTGCCACTCCCTTTTACATCCCCATATGTCAAACTAATTGCACTAGGTCCTGCTCCTGTTTTGGTGAGGAGCAGCATTACCAAAGCACACTAGGATATTCTATTGATATCAGTGATATTCACTGTTTTTGCTCATGTGCCCTGAGTGTGGTTCTCTAATATTGAGTTGTGCTGAACATGATTTTAAAGATTAGCTAAAAGAGGGGTTTTCTGAAAAGAGCATAGACCTCCAAGGTATATTCCCCAATAGGACATGTGGCAAGAGGTTGTTTATAGCAGACAATCACTTTGTATCCATATACATTAGCTGGTTGTTAGAAATTGACTGAACTGAATTTTTCCAAAATATACAGCTGTGCAAGAAAAATGAAAAAAGCACATACAGAATGGGAGGAATTGGGCTAAGCAGCACATGTGAAAAAGGCTTGGTTATACTAATAGATACCAGACTGAACATGAGTCAACAGTGTGATGCAGTTTCAAAAAAGGCAAACACAATTCTGAGATGTATTAAGAGAAGCATAGAGCCTAGATCATGTGAGGTAATTATCCTCCTCTACTCTTCCTTGGTCAGACCTCATCTGGAATACTCTTTCCAGTTCTGGGCACTTAAATTAAAAAAAGACAATCGACAAACTGGAGCAAGTTCAGAGAAGAGTTACCAGGATGGTGAGCGGTCTGCAAATCATGTCCTATGAGGAACGGTTAAAGGATCTAAGAATGTTTAGCATGCAAAACAGAAGGCTGAGAGAAGACATAATAGCTGTCTACAAATATCTGAAGGGCTGTCACAGTGCAGAGGGATCGGCCCTATTCTCATTTGCACAAGGAAAGACTAGAAGCAATGGGATGAAACTGTGCCACAGGATTTTAAACCCCCGGCTGCTGAATACTACTCAGAGCAGTTCAGGAGAACTGCCGGCCAGACGCGGCTGAACTCCGGCTGCAGCGGAAAGGTGAGTATACATTTTTTTTTTATTTTTACACATTTTAGGATGATTTTCAGGTAAGGGCCTATATTTTTAAGCCCTTCCCGAAAGTTCATCCCGCGCTCTTCGGCAGCCCATTGCTTTCAATGGAGCCGGCTGTATTGCCGGCTCCATTGAATTCAATGCGCTAACATCGTTCTTCTCTGCCACAGCTGTTACAGCTGTGGCAGAGGAGAACCATCTTTATGCTGACAGTGCGGGGGGGCACTCTTGCCGCTATTGTGGCTTAATAGTGGGACCTGGGAACTTGAGATGCAGCCCAACATGTAGCCCCTCGCCTGCCCTATCCGTTTGTGTCGTTCCCATCACTTTCGTGAATTTCCCAGATTTTCACAAATGAAAACGTTAGCGAGCATCGGCGATATACAAAAATGCTCGAGTCGCCCATTGACTTTAATGGGGTTCGTTACTCGAAACGAACCCTTGAGCATCGCGGGAAGTTCGACTCGAGTAACGAGCACCCGAGCATTTTGGTGCTCGCTCATCTCTAGTACCTACACAAGAATTAGCCCCTTTGTCATTAATGTGGCTAATCCTCAGCTTTTCCATATGAAATGCACGCCAAATAAGTGACATGTCACTAGATTGCATACTGCAAGTTGAAATGCACTTGGAAAATTTCTGATGCATGTGAATAGGGTTGTGAACAGGGAGGCAGATGGTCTTCAGATTTGACAGGGTTTTCATGCAGAACTCACGGCATCAAATTGCAAACACAAGTTTCTAGAAGAGAAACTTTTCTCATTTTGCTGTGGGATCTGGAAGCGTTTAAACAAATGCTTTCTCCCCTTCTGTAAGGCGAATTCTTCAACCTAGATCAATGACAAGAAATGACCTTCAAGAACTTTGCATTGTTAAAATTAACTTTTCATGCTGGTTTGTTTGTACTGCATTAAAAGACTGTGTTGCATAAGCAAATCTTAAACTTATACGGAAGTTTATAATGAACTCAAGATTATTAGTTGTGCAAGAGGTTATTTGGCATGTTCTGCATTAAAGAGATGCGGATGAGATGTGATATCATACACAAGGTAGACTTACATAAACCAAGTCACACTTCTGAAAATCTATCAGGATACAAAAGAGCCAAGTTTGATTTTCTACCACTTTTCCCATTCCTTATGTGAGAGCTCTAGTTGCTCTCCCTAAGGAGAAACCATACCCTTCCTGACCCACATTTCTAAGCTTCTCACTAGCCAAGGCAGAAAACTTCTGCAGACTGATGAGAAGCAATCACCCTGAAACAGCTGTCTGTGTATGGTTATTCTGGCTTTTACTGACAATTCCCAGTTATTGTTACAGCGTTTGTTTAAAAAGTCTGACATTGACTAGCAGGAATGCAATAAGTGGTTGATGCAGAGGTAGGGTGCGGGCAGACGAGCGTAGGCGTATTTACGTTCGCACGAGCGCAACATATAATCGCCCGAGCGATCGTTTTTCACCGATCACGACCAGAGCTAGAAAGCGTATTTTTGTTTGTTCCTACTTTGCAAACGGTCTTTTCGGCAATCGAATATGCGTTGGCGTGTATTTCGGTCGCATATGTTCCGTTTTTTTTTCGAATTGCCGTTTTTATGCGCCGTAAAATCGCCCATGTGAACGAATACATTCGAAACCATTGCCTCAGATGGTCACGTATATACGTTTGGTCGCAAAAACGCGCCGTTTATGCGCTCGTCTGCCCGCACCCGTATTGTTCCATTTTCCTATTTAGGGCTCCTGCCCGCGGACAGATATTTGCTGCGGAATCCGTAGCGGATGTCCATAGTGTGGATCCGCAGCAAATAGTGCCCATAGTATGCTTTGGGAAATCAATTCTTCCTGCACACTTGCGGAAACCAATTGTGGTTTTGTAAGCAGAGGGGGGAAAAAAAGAAAAAAAAAAAAAAAAAAAAAAAAATCGCTGCATGCTCCATTTTTGCGGAATCCGTGTGGACTGCTTCCATTGAAGTCAATGGAAGCCATCCGATCCACGGCCATTTTGCAATCCCATTGTGGGAAGTTCATGGATTCCAGACATCATCGTTAGGCGAAAAGCAGTAGTTTAAAAAAAAATAAAAATCTGTACTGCACATGTCCGATGGCCGTGCTGACCATCCACAGTACAGCAGAAAAAGAAACTAACCAGGTACGCGTGGGCGCCGCCTCTCGCAGAGCCGGATTCCGCTTCCCGTCTCTGCAGTGTGCAAGGGGCCTTACATATAAGGCCAACCATGCTCCTCTGGCATATAAGTCTCCTCACACCCTCTAGGTGCTCTGCCTAAGAATTTGGTGATAGATTTCAAATGTTATCATCTGTTAGACCTTTAGGGCTATTACTGTGTCAGAGCCTGGGCCCACCAGCGCATCCTCTGGTACCATTATGGGCCAGCTGAATCCTGCATGTGGCCATACATTCACTAAGCTGTCTGGGAGGAAGGCTATCGCTGTGTAGGTTCATACTACCCATGGGAAGGGGCATTCCTCCTTCTCTCCTAGCAGCTGCGAGCACTGCCAGAATGGATTTTAGTTGCCATTAATAATTAAAAATAAAACTTTGTTCATTACTAACATTCAAAGTAAAGCCCTTCCAGGATACTAGAATATTTACAAATACAGTACTTTTTAGACTACATCTAATTTCAGTTTGCCGCGGAGGAGCACTTTTATCTAAAGACAACATTTTAGTGAAGACTAAATAACAAAAATAGAAGGAAAAAGATCACATTTCAGTTCATACATTGAAAATAATACAATAATCATTTAAAATGGTATCAATCATATTCAGGACACATTGAAAGTAATGGAGCAGCAGGATCCTGTGCACTGTGCCAAAACCCAGACAGATTGTATATGCCACCCTTCAGTGACCCCATTTGCCTGTCATAATCCAGTATATATAATATGGAATAAACAGGATCAAAGCAAGTCATATATAGTAAAAGGAAAATGTGGCCTCTCATTCTGTATCAATAAGGCATGTATTCTGAGCCGCACTCGGGCAAACAGAAGTTGTCCTTAGAAGAGTATTTCTTACATTACTTTCTTTAGCCTGCAGTTGGCCTCTAACTACTGTTAATTATCCATGGCAAAGGTCAGGCACATATTGCAGGGTCAGGAGGCTCAATTTCGGGCAGCTACAGCACAGTAAAAATAATCGCTTGTGTGTTTGTCCTGCTGAGAACAGTTGAGATTTTATCTCTTTCTTACTGATAATTTGCAAGTTCTTTAAGCTCCTTCTTTGAAATATGTTAACTTATATCCTGCTTACTGGCGCTGACACACGCATGCCAGTGCCCACACATAAAGGGCACATTTTTTTTCAGTTACCAAAATTGAATCTTGTTTTTTATGCTGTTTTTATGTCTTGTATGTGTATACATCACAAGGCAAATACATTCATTACCTTTAGGAGCACAACTTAAAGTGTCTTAAAGTGTAATTTAATGTACCAAACTACGGTATCAGCCATTATTTATAGTACTGGTTTCCTCATAAGGGGCAGGTGGATGTTGGGTCTTCTCAAGTTCTAGGGTCGGGTGCGATTGCAAAATCTGCACTCTTTGCAGTTTGCTCCTGATTACCTATAATAAATGAAATATTGAATATGCACTACGGATATAATATTTCATCTGCTGAGATCTGGTCCCTAAGTGTTAATCTGGGGAAGAGCAGCTGCAGGAAAAGATTGTGTTTTTTTTTTATTTATACAGTACATGTCCATAGAGCAAGCTGGAGGATGCAATACACTGATCTTTATGGAAGCACATAGGTCAATGTGCCAATCTGGTGCCTTCAATAAATAGTATTTAGGAGCCTACAATTTGTTCTAGAAGTATAATGTTTGAGCTATTCTGTATCATTTATGGCTTCATGTCTTTCTAAGGCCCAGTCACACTTGTGTTAGGGCTTTCCATCTTTTTATTCAAAATGATATTAAAATGGAATTAAAAGTTTCTGCTTCCCCCTCCCCCCCCCCCCCACCCCCCATTGATTACTATGGGTTTTGAGAGAATTGGAAAGCCCTAATGCTAGTGTGAACGAGACCTTCTAAATAGATGTCACGTAAGCTGCATATGCATGGAACGTAGGGTACTTTTACATGTAATGATTTATGTCAGTTTGCTCGTTCAGCCTGTTTATACAGGCAGATAAATTGTTTGTTCTTCGCTTGCTTAATTGTTCAGTGGTTCACATTCATTGTCCTAGTGAATGAGAACGACTGAACAATCAGTATTTAAACCGAAGAATTAGAGAAAAAGCCAATGATGATTTTCATGCTTGCATGGTATAAACTAGAAGCAAATTACTTATTGTTCATCGTTCGATTGTTGGCCGTGTTTACACTGAACAATTATTGCTCAAATTCGAATGATCCAGCGATTTGTTTTTTTTTTAATGCTAATTGTTCAGTGTAAATGCACCTTTACTTTATTGATATCGTTGAACATTTGCTGTCTGAGCTGCCATGCTGTCTGTGGCCCTGGCCTTAAGGTCCTTTTACACTCAACGATTGTCGTTCAAAATTCTCTCAAAAGCAATCATCGTTGCTTGTAAATCTGTGCCCATTGTGCACTTTTCGTCCATCGCCGAGTTGATCTTAGCTTAAAAACCGCCGTCCCTGATAAGAGGGACCGCACGCTGAGTTCTCCGCGGGCAGCGCTGATAATATTATTTCAGCTGTTGCCCCGTTGGAGAACAAAAGTGATGTATTAGAGAACAGATCACCCACTGTTCTCTAAATACAAGCAAATGAAGCAAGTTAGCTACTAATAGGCTAATTAGCCCATTCGTAGCTAATGCAAAATGATCGCTCAAAAACTCAGTTTCTGTGTGTAAATGGCGCTTTAGTAAATATACTGCATTTGAAGGCTGTATGAACCTAATGAAAGCTGCATGTGAATGTTCCTATCTTAACTTTCACGTTATAAGGATCTGTTCTGAACTAAATGTTACGCAGCTTGTGAGCAATAGCCTCAACACTTATTGTGTGACTTGCACATAATTTGCATCTAATCATTCCCATTCAATGGATTGATATATACTGAATGACCACTTTATTAGACAGACCAACCCTTTCACAATTGCAGCCTTCCTGAATGGAAATTAGACATGTGACCCCAGTTTGCAGCATAAAATCAAGTTAGCAAGCTTTCTATGGTCAATTTCAATGTGAATGCACAATAGAATGAGAAAAATCAGATAATGTGAGTGACTTCAAAACATCCAGTAGAAGGGGATCCTCTGCATGTAAACAACTCACCACTGAAAGGGGTTAGGGGAGGATGTCAGGAATTGTTCTGACGAATAGGCAGTCTACAGTCAAGCAAATTGCAATGCTGCTAAACTCCGTCCCAGCTGCGGCCACTGCCATGGGCTCCCATAGGAGCCCATGCAGCAGCCCACGTATTTCGACCCAAAGGATATTGGGCTGGCCGGGCGCTTTTACGTCTCAGGAATACGGCCATGTGATCTGATGCATTGAAATCCAATGCATTAGATCACAGTGTATATCAGCCGGCCGTGAAAGAAGCCTAAGTCTTATGTAAGGGGCACTTAAAGCAATTCTGTGGTTCAAAGTACCTTTTTAATCCATTTTTTAAAAATTATTTATAATTTTAAACTAAAGTATGTTTTTACCTCCTATACCACACATGGCTACGAGCAGAAGACCCAGAACCTCATTTTACCTGGCCCAGCGACTATGCAGCAATCTAAAAGGCATTCCACTCACCTGTCTGCAGCGGCAGTGCTGAGTCTGCGACCGCTGATCTCTCGCCTCTGGTATCTGCATGCGCCGTCTTGTAGACAGGGTAGACGCTGACGGGAGAGCTCAGCGGTCACAGAGTCAGCAGCAGCTGCCACCATCAGACCAAGATTGTGGCGCCTATGGAAGTCATTATTACTACTGAGACCACTATTGGGTCACTATTACTACTGGGGTTACTATTACTATTGGGGTCACTATTACTACTGTAGCCAATATGGGGTCACCATTACAATACAGTCTTACAATTACTATGGGACCATTTAAGGTAACCATAAGGCAGATGTGGCTCTCGGTGAAAATGAGTTTGACACCCCTGTCCTATACCCATCATAGTTTCATAAATAGACTACTAGTGAATATGAAAACCTCTCAACTAGGACAGTATGTATTTGAGAAAACAAGACACTACTAAGCAACATGAAAAGTATCACTATATATATATATATATATATATATATATATATATATATATATATATATATATATAATTTATATATTTTTTTTTTTGTATGGCATCACACAATCTCTGCCGTGTATGCCCACACTTTACACTTCCTTCTGGAATTAGCAATTTGTGAAGGGACTCCCTTTGTAAATTCACAGCATTAAAATAATTGATTGTTGCTCTACAATTTCATGGTGGGGCTTTGGACTGGCAACATGGTGTTCAGCTGTTGAATAAGAAACCCAATACTTCTGGCTAGGGATTTCTGTATTGTTAGTAAGTTCCCAGCGTTGCCAGCCTAACTTTGTGTCATCATGAGATTACAGACCAGTCATGGTATTCTAACATTCATCTTGGTACAATGTTTAGCATTGGAAGCCTATATCATTTAGGACGAGGGGAAACTTTGATCGAAAACTGTGAAGTAAGGGACATCTTTTAAAGCAAGCAGAGCCTTGTTTTATTTACTCAGGGACTTTGCAAGCAATAACTATGTATGAAGGACATGTGACAAAAGAAAACATCCCCGTGCAAACATAGAACTCATTTACCCAGCAACAGTTTAGCTCTGGAATGGAAAGTCGGAGCTATTTAAAGGCTCAGCAGTTAACTTGCTACCAGGATAGCAACAAGGTGGTAATTAAAACAATAACATCACTAATTATTGGCTCGTTCCAATGAGGGTTTAGAAATGTATTTAAAGTTAAGTTTGTGCAATTCTGATGGGCCGTATCATGATGACACAGAACAACTCAGTGCTGTTTAATGTAATAATGGAAAGGAGACAAAGGGTATAAATCCTTAATCATTGCTGGAGCTGTCTGCATTTCGGTCTGACCTTTGACTTCACACTAAATATTCTAGATAACAGTATATTTCAACCTCTGTAAATAATGCATAAAAATGTGCCTAGGAGTTCAGAAACAGATATATATATATATATAATAAAGTGTTGAATCAAATTGTATTTTTTTATTAAAGGCATAAATGGCTTTGAAGGGTGTTTTATGACATGGTTTATATGGTCCAATCATGTCGTATGTTACAGTCATGTAAGGAGCATATACAGAGGCCAAGTGTGTCCCTAGATGGAGGATAGGAAAGGGGTTTAATGCAGATGGAAAGAGGAATGAATAGAACAGTATTTGGTACAAGTGGATAAACTCCCAAACTGAATAAATAGCAGCAGGTACTTAGCTGAGAAGAGTTGGACAACTCACCAAACACCTCAGGCAGGACAATAACTGGCGCCCGTGTAGATGCAGGCCCGAAATAACTACACTTCCATTATGGCTGATCAGTAGAGATGAGCGAGCATACTTGCTAAGGGCAATTACTCGATCGAGCATTGCCCTTAGTGAGTACCTGCCCGCTCGGAAGAAAAGGTTCGGCTGCCGGTGGCGGGCGGGGAGCGGCTTGGGACAGTGGGGAGGAACTGCTCACTGCCGCAACTCACCTCTCACCTGCGCCGGCAGCCGAACCTATTCTTCCGGGCGAGGAGATACTCGCTAAGGACAATGCTCGATCGAGTAATTGTCCTTAGCGAGTATTCTCACTCACCTCTACTGATTAGGGAAAACCTCTTGCAGTCGATCAGTCAGCCAATCAGGCCACACACCACAAGAGATGTTGTAGCAGGGTAGTGAAGGGGACATTATACACCAAAGCCACAGAGATTTCCAACAGAGAACACCTCAAGTGGCTTTTGCAGTGACAGAAAGAGCCCACTCATTGGCACCCAGCACTAAATAACATGGCACAGTCAACAAAAGCACGGTCACGTGGGCTGGGGCTTATGTCATGCTGCCACCCCAGCTCCACTTCCTGATTGTGGCCAGTACGCCACAACAGTGTACTGTGGATGAGTTTATCATTTTGGTTGTTTTTTGATGTATATCTTTTTTAAATTATTTTCAAGGATATTTCTCAGTATCTTCTCTTTCTTGGATCTGTACATTGTCCTGTCAACACTAGTGAAGTCACCAAACTGATACAAGAAATGAGCTCATAGATGTAACATGTGAAATACATTTGTTCATATAACTTCTTGTTTTTATGAATAATTTTACAGCAACATATATATGTTTTGTAAGGTTGCTTTCATATCTGCGCTAGGGGGTTCTGTTCTCCTACATTGTTCGGGGAGCAGGAAAGAGGAATCCCCTGCACGAACAGATACCAAACCGTTCTCATACACTATAATGGGGTCTGTTCGGTTTCCGTTCAGCTGCCCGGCATTTTACCGGAAGAATTGGCATTTGTGGTTCCCAGAGGGCTCCCCTGCAATAAGACTGCAAGTTGCTGTCTGGGTGTCATAGCAACTTGGGGCCTCCTGATGGGCCTGTGACCGGTCTTTAAAAAATTCCTGCAGAAATACCATTTACTGCAGAAACCTCGTCCACACGGGACGGCCAATCCGCTGCGGTAAGTCCGGCTGAAACTGCGGCTGCCGCGGTTTCAGAAGATACAGCATGTCTATTTACCTTTCTTTTTTTGTTTATTTTCGTCGCGGCCACGCTCCCCTCTATGGGAGCGCCGGCCGCAACGGAAAAGCGAGTGGCCGGGCTGCTTCAAAGCCGCCGCGGCTTAAACCGCGGCGGTTCTCCCGGCGGAAATCTCGCGGTTTTTGCTGCGGCCAAACCGCGAGATTTCCGACGGGAATCCGCCCTGTGTGAACCCAGCCTTACAGTGACACCCCTAGGAATAACCAGATTGAGATATGTAAAACATGTTGATACCAACGTCACTACCCTGTGTTGTAGGTTTCTAATGGATTGTAATAAACTAAGTAAAATGCCTATTGCAAACATGTGCTTCTCTTTTACACTACTAACACAGCTGCCTGCTAAAGTGCTGACTAACTACTCTTTTCACCCCCTCCCACCATGTTACTCAAGATGGTGCATACCTAATCCAGGACTTCCAAGATGATGACATCAGCTCCTGGAGGAAGAGACCCATATAAGGCAATAACCAATCAGCTACAGATTCGTACTTTGTGACGTATTAACTATGCATACCGTCTATAAAACCTCATGCAGCTTGATTAGAATAAAGGAAGTATCATTCAGCCGAACAGCACGTGTCACTGTGATTCTTAGAGTGCATGCACAGGCTAAGAAGCTTTTAATCAGTAAGGGAGCAGATATTCATTAAGGTACATTCACTACCAATCTATAACAGGTTAAATGGGTTGTCCAGTTACCAGACAACTTTCCCATTATAGTGGTTGCTATGCTAAAACAACAAAAGCAGCAGTACTTACCCTTACTCTACCATCGTGATCCAGTGCTTTGGAATGGTGATGCTGCAGCAGTAGGTGACTTCCAGTGACATCATCAGCCAGAACAAACACTGGGACAATGGCAGGACTACAGCGCTGGATCGCGGTGGTAGAGGATGGATAAATACTGCTACTTTTGTTATTTTAGCACACAGTGGACACTGTAAGGGGAATATTGCCCAGTATCCAGCAACCCCTTTAAACGTTCCCTAAAAATAAAAAAAACTTTTAAACCATGGTAATGGATATTTTAGAGAAAAACTACCTTCTGTTTTCCCAGTAATAGAAATTACACCTTTCATTCCCCCAGAAGGGTAGGGAAAATGAACATGGAATCTGTGAACACCATATAAAAGCTATGAGGGGTGGAAGTCAAGGACATAGTTAACACTTCAAATATCTGCAAATATGGACTGTGCTATAGGTGTGTTTACTTATCTTATGCAACCTACAGAGCAAACTAACACAAACTAAATCCAGAGCATTTCTTAAAAAAAGCAAACTATGTGCAGTTTTGGTCAAAATTATTGACACCTGTGAATATTAAGTGCAGCATGTAAAATATGTCCTGAAATAAAGTAGTAAAGTGTTTGGAATATATATATATTATATATATATTAGAACGTGGACATGCTATAAAAATATTCTTGTCCTACTTTGACCGATTTCACACGGGTGATAAAAAACAAACAAACAACAAAAAAAACAACACGATTTTTGCGTGATGCCAGAGCGTGTGCAAATGCAGAATTATGAAACCCATGCTTTCCAATAGTTTCATTCATATCTGCGATGTTTTCACTCTTGTAATGTTGCGAGATTTAGAAATCGCTGCCTGCCCTATCTTTCTGCGGTCAGCTCTTTTTTAATCGCCCAGGTTCCTCTATGGAGCCTTCGTTTTATGACATTGCAATGCACTTGCAAATTCCTGGAGATGTGCTTTTCGCATTAAAAGCTCCTATTGTTGCCTATCATGTGAGAAAGTCGCAGTCAGCTGCAATGCGCAATGTTTTTCCAGGAAAGAGCATCGCTGACGCTCAGACATCGCATGAGCACATATGCGATTTTGCCACGATATTCTCATGGGGATATCACGATCGCCCGTATGAAACTTCCCTTACTTCTGAAGATATTGGCTTTTTTATGCTAAAAAAAAATAAATCAAGGGTACCAAAAATGTTGACAACTGTAACTATGTGTGCTTTTTGCCTTCAATATAGTATCAGACATATTATATAAACTATAGTACAAAATGTTTGGGGTTTTTTTGAAGCTGGAGTTTCAGAAGGGGAAATGGGTGAAGGGAAACTGTAAATTTCAAGTTGCAATTAGTTCTAGTCAATAAAATCAAATACAGTACATAAAAAAATTAGTTGTGGGAATATGCTTGGGGAGTATTAGCTGATCGAAGGAAGCCACCAGGAGGTAGGGTGTAGTTTTTACCTACATTAAGGGCGAGCACCCACTGGCGTTTTTTTACCTGCGTTTTGCGTTTTTCCTGCACAGGCATAGAGATAACATGTGTTCCTGTCCACTGGCGTTTTTTTTGCGTTGCGTTTGCGTTTTTAACATAGGAACTGTCAGTTGCATATATGTCCTTATTTTTCTCCTAATGCACCCATGAAAGTCAATGGAAATTAATGGAAAAGCCGCGAAAACGCCGCGAAAAACGCGCGGAAAACGCGGCGAAAACGCTGCGCTTTTTTCCCGCGGAAAACGCAAACGCCAGTGGGTGCTCGCCCTAAAGGTGTTGTCCACTTGTAAACAATTGGTGGCCTACCCTCAGGATAGGTCATCAATCGTAGATGGGCGGGTGCCCGTCGCCAGATACCCTACTGATCGGCGGTTCTTTGAGCTGATGTGCTCATACACTTAGTTGATTTCTACAGAAAGCAGACAGCTCTATTCCCATTGCAGTGACCCGGATACCTACCTTTTTGTTTTTAGCTTTTTGAGCAAATAGTAACTAACTAGAGATGAGCGAACGTGCTCGTTTAGGACAAAATTCTTGATCGAGCATCGCTTTTTTCGAGTAACTGGGGAGCGGCGGGGTATGCTCTCTCTCTCTCCCCCCCCCTCCCCACCACAACCCCTGGCGCCCCCCAAATCTTTTCACCCGATCAGGCAGTTACTCGAAAAAAGCAATGCTCGATCGAGTAATTGGTCTAAACGAGCACGTTCGCTCATCTCTATAACGAATCCTACTACTCCACAAAATGTTGACAGTGGTAGCAAAGCTGAGTGCCCAAACACCATGTAGCTACTGTACAAGGTCTTTAATCAAAAATAAAAACTTTCTTCGGCCTTATGTGGAGAGTTAACGACTACATTTAAATGGACACTTTTAAAGAATATCCTATAACTATCCCTCTACATGAAGGGATCAGGAAGTTCTCATTGTGTATTTTTGTAGTGACATTTTCTTTTCCATTTATATCCAAGCCTTAATTCAGAATCCTGCTGGCTTCCTGTTACTAGAAAGCAGTGCAATGTGGGAGCGCCGATGAAATTTCCATTGTGGTGCAACAAAAACAAAAATGTGCCAACTCACACAGTCATCACAATTGGCAGACACCTTTTTTTCCACCCTAAAAATCATTAAATCTAAGCCCTTCCGTTTTCCTCATCTGTCCAGTCCAAATCTATCTAGTTACGCAGTGACCCATCTCTCACATTACACATTATGCCATTCAGTATGCTAGGAAAGAGGAGTAGTAATCCCTGCAGGGGATCTACAGCCACCGAATTAGTTAACACCCTGCAAAGAGATATAGCAAACCATTTCATAGAGTGTTGTTACCAGTTTGATATAAGGAAACCCCATGTAAAAGGTGATTTTTAATTTTTGAAAATGCCCTTTAGTCAATGGGTGTCATTTTTTGCTTAGTTGGTGCTGAACTATATTGGTGTCCTACATTAAGCAAAGTATTCGGGAAGTTTACAGCGCCCTTGCTTTATGACTTGTGTGCAAACAGACGGTATCCATTCACACCAAATGTGCTTTTGCTGCCCTCCCTTGATCAGTTTTGTTGTCACAGATAAAAGCTTCTCATGTAAAGCTTCATAGGTGGAACATGGGGGATTGACTGAACTACAATATATGTAGATGATTGGAAATAACAAAGTATTGTCCGTGTTTATGGTTTTATTTAGTATTTATTTACCAACTTTGTAATTGAAGTTACAAGAATAAATATATAAAACAAACAAATAAACTCCTAGCCTAAAAGTATCACTTTGCGAAGATCATACTAAATTGGAAGGGAAATTTGCAAAACAGTAGGACGTTTATAAATGTATGATACTATCATCAGTAGAGATGAGCGAGCATACTCGCTAAGGGCAATTACTCGAGCGAGCATTGCCCTTAGTGAGTACCTGCCCACTCAGAAGAAAAGGTTCGGCTGCCGGCGTGGGTGAGCGGTGAGTTGTGGGAGTGAGCAGGGGGGAGCGGGGGGTAGAGAGGGAGAGAGAGATCTCCCCCGTCCCTCCCCGCCCCCCACCAGCACCTGAATCTTTTCTTCCGAGCGGGCAGGTACTCACTAAGGACAATGCTGGCTCGAGTAATTGCCCTTAGCGAGTATGCTCGCTCTTCTCTAATCATCAGCCATTAATTTCTGCTACATGTTTGTTGCTCTGGCATATCTAACAACACTTTTCAATACGGTTGGGGCTGCTGGATTATGACATGCTGTGGCCAAATCTATGCTAAAAAGTTACAAACAACTTTTCTTGAAAGATTTTCCAAGCATATACGTGAACAATGTAGCACAAAGTTTAGAGAAGTTAGCCTTAGGCCGCTCTCACACAGGCGTTTCTTCAGTGTAGCGCTAAACGCTGTCAATCACTACCATTGATTTCAATGGGGCTTCACAGACAAGCGGTAAAAAGCACCGCGCTGTTCAGACCCTGTCTGTTCTCTTTTTTATGCGTTTCTGCATTTTAAAATGCGCTGCTTTGCCTATTGAAATGAATGGGGTGCCTTTTCAAACACGGTAGACTGTGGTTACTGCGTTTTTTCAGTTCTTGCTTGGCTGCGTTTATAGGGACGTTTTTATACGACGATTAGAGCGGCACTTTCAGTACTAATCACAGCATAACGCTCCCATTATTTTCAATGGGACCGCTCAGACAGCCCCTCGATCTCAGGGCATGCGTGAGAGTGGCTTTATACAGGGTTATTACTAATGATCTTCCCAATGTGAAACCCTCATAATGCACGTTTACCAACACTCAGATACATAAATTTGATATCAATAGAAGCTAAAAAGTTATCATTTAGCAAAATTGTCGACCAGTAAGACCATCCTTTTTGCCCATAAGCAACCAATCACAGCACAGCTTTCATTTCTCAAGCTGCTGAGGTAAAATGAAAGCTTCACTGTGATTGGTTGCTTTGGGCATCAAGGGCGGTCTTATTGTTAGACAGATTTGCTAAATAAGGGCCAAAAAGTCTGCTATTAGGCCTCCTTCCCACGGGCAGATATTTGCTGCGGAATTCGCGGCGGGCGTCTGCACTGTTGATCAGCAACAAATACCACCCATAGCATGCTATGGGGAATCGATTCTTCCTGCACACTTGCGGAAACCAGTTACGGTTTTCGCAAGCAGAGGCGGAAAAAAAAAAAAAAAATCACAACGTGCTCCATTTTTGCGCGGAATCCACAATTACGGTTTCCTTTGAAGTCAATGGAAACCGCCCGATCTGTGGCCCTTATGCAATGACATTCTGCATTATGACACGGGAAAAGCAGTGGTAAAAAAGAAGAAAAAAAACCCAAAAAAGTACTGCGCAAGTCTGACGGCTCATCGTGCGAACCATCTGCAGTACAGATGAAAAAGAAAGTGACAAGGTACGTGCGGGCGTCGCCGGATTCCACATGTGGGCACACAATTCATAGCTGGTACTCCAATTTTTTTTTTTTAAAAGATTGCAACTAAGTGAAAATCTTCCAGTCGTTCACCATTAAGCGTGGAAACAGCGGAGCGTGTCCTCAGAAATCCAGCATCAGAGCAAGCAGAGAATTGGACGCCCCGCAGCCGACTGTGTAGAAGATTCTGCGCAAACATTTCATTGATATCAAATTTATATATCCGAGTGTCATTAAATGTGAGTGTTTCAAATCAGGAAGATCATTTTTGGGGTTTTTTTGTCATGGCAGTCTGGGGCCTTGTGAAGGTCTCAAGGGTTGCCGTGTATTTCTGCCTATGAAGCAGAAACAGAATGCCTACACAGATACAATATACTGCATTTTTTTATCCCACTCATTTAAAGGAGATGTCCCGCGCCGAAACGGGTTTTTTTTTTTTTACCCCCCCCCCCGTTCGGCGCGAGACAACCCCGATGCAGGGGTTAAAAAAACCACCCGCACAGCGCTTACCTGAATCCCGGCGGTCCGGCGTCTTCATACTCACCTGCTGAAGATGGCCACCGGGATCCTCCGTCTTCGTGGACCGCAGCTCTTCTGTGCGGTCCACTGCCGATTCCAGCCTCCTGATTGGCTGGAATCGGCACGTGACGGGGCGGAGCTACACGGAGCCGCTCTCTGGCACGAGCGGCTCCATAGAAGACTGCTGAAGACCCGGACTGCGCAAGCGCGGCTAATTTGGCCATCGGAGGCCAAAAATTAGTCGGCACCATGGAGACGAGGACGCTAGCAACGGAGCAGGTAAGTAAAAAACTTTTTATAACTTCTGTATGGCTCATAATTAATGCACAATGTATATTACAAAGTGCATTATTATGGCCATACAGAAGTGTATAGACCCACTTGCTGCCTCGGGACATCTCCTTTAAGGACGTCAGAAAAAAAATACAATGTCAGAGTCACTTTTTGGGCCACCGCCTTTACAAGAAAAAAAAAGTTAGAAAAAGCAATCAAAAGGTCACGTGTACCCCGAAATAGTGGAAAAGAAACTAATGGTCGTCCTGCAAAACACAAGCCTTCACACCATCTTATCAATGGAAAAATATAAGTTGTGATTGTGTCAGAATATAGAGCAGAATGCATTTTTTTTTAAAGAAATTTTTTATTTTTTTTCAAAGCAGTGAAAAAAAAGGGATGAATTTGGTATTGCCGTAATCCTACTGACCAACAGAATGAAGTGATTCATGGCTCGGTATATTGCCTTCGCCATCCATCTTAAACCGTGGATGCGAGGAGTTTCCAAGTGGAGACCGCCTCGCATCACTGCGCGGCAGAGGATCGCAGAGTTCTCCCATTGTTTTTAATGGGGCTGATGCTGCTGCCGCCGGCCCCATTGAGGACAATGAGCGATACCCATAAAGCAAAAAAAAATAAAAAATTGCACGGAAATTTTCATGCAGACCCTCCACACAGAAATTCACTGCATTTACAGTAGCAGCAGAGCGGACAAGAGTTTGACAATCTCATCCACTTGCTGTGGGAAAAACACGCACAAAACCTGTGCGGAATCTTTATTGCGGCGCGGAAATTCAAATCCGCAACATGTCAACTGTATCGCCGTCTCCGCTACGGAGCTCACCCTCTCTCAGTGAGGGTGAATTCGGCACAGGAATCCACGATTAAACCTGCAATAAATGATGTGGGTTTGGAGGCAGGTATTCGGCGGCTGATCTGCAGCGGGATGTCCGCTGGCAATTCTGTCCCATGCGAACCCAGCCTAAGAGTGGCCCAATAGGGGCGATCGCCGCAGGTCTGAGAGTCTAAGGGGGCCCATGGCTGTCCCAATCGGCCCTATTGTAATCCACACTGCCTAACCTCCAGGGTGAGAAACTTCCTATTCTCACAGCCTTCCATCTCTGCTGCATGCAATCTCGCTCCGATGCAGCAGAGACAGGGAAGGCTGTGCAGTAAGTTATTTAACCCCTTCCTTTCCATGCATCTGAAGAGCATAGCGGCAATTGGGCACCCTATCACAGGGGTCCCCAACTCCAGTCCTCAAGGGCCCCAACAGGTCATGTTTTCAGGATATTCTATAGTAAGAACACCTGTGGCAATGTCTGAGGCACCGACAATAATTACATCACCTGTGCAATACTGAGGAAATCCTGAAAACCTGACCTGTTGGCGGTCCCTGAGGACTGAAGTTGGGAAACACTGCCCTATCACTACTGGGGCCACCAATATAGGGGATCACTATTACTACACGGGGCAGATTTGTTGCGGACTTTACAGTAGCTGTAGCAGCAAAGTGGATGAGATTTTAAAAACTCATCCACAGCATGATTTGCTGCTAAAAAGCATCTGCACAAAACCTGTGTGGATATTGCAGGATAGAATTATAAATATAATGTATAGCAATAGCCCATCCAGCGTTCCTCCCTGTTTTTTTTTTAATGGCCCCGTTCTTTTTAAAACGATGAAGATAAAAATCATATGTTGTAATAAGACCCTCCCCTAACCCTTCCCCTTTCCCTGACCACACCCTCTGTCCCATGAGAAACTTTTGCTTCAAAAAGAGCTCCATGGCTGAAAAAGTTTTTGACATACAGAATAACGTCACTTATAATTTAGGGCGCCTGCACACGATTAGATTTGCATTGCAGAATCCACAGTAGGCATCCACATCGCGGATCTGCAGCAAATAGGAAAAGTGCATTTTCCTATACATGAGTGGAAATCAATTGCGGAGGGGAAAAAAAAAAAAAAAAAAAAAAAATCGCTACATGTTCTATTTTTGCTCAGATTGCACGCAGACGGCTTCCATTGACGGCCTAGCGATGGCGGGGGAAAAAGAAACATTTGAAAAATATATATGTGTACTGGTCCACTGTCCGGACCATCCGCAGTACAGATTATGAAGAAAGAAGACAGGTATGGGGCTCGCAGTCCGGGGTCAGAGACAGATTCCGCTGTGGGCTCCTGCATGTGGAATCCGGCTCTGCCGTGTGCAGGTGGCCTTAGTGTAAAATCCTAACCCATATACAGCCCCTACCAGCATACAATACATGCAGGAAAAGGTTTGATTCTTGTAGCATTGTAAAATGCTTCCTAGTCCAGGATGAGGTCAGATTATGCTCAGGCTGCAGAATCTGATGGGGATTTTTCCCTGTGGATTCTGCCTCTACAGGTTCAGCTGCGGATTTCTGCCACAGCTATGCAAATAACTGGCCGCACATCTGCACCTGGATTTAGACCCTTTAATGGACGAATCAACATGAAACGGTGCCAAGAAAGGACATGTCAATTCTATTTTCCCAGGCATGAATTGGAGATCTGCATGTGGAAGAACTACGGCGTGGATTCCCATTGACAGTAATGGGATAGAGATTTGCTGTGGAATTTGACAAAGAATCGGCATATATTACACGTCAAATTTCACAGCAGAAACCTACAGCAGTGCCGTATTAGCCAGCAGGCATGTGCCTAGGGCGGCCTTGTTTAGGGGGCGGAAATTAGAGAAAAACATTTTTTCAGTATCCTAGTGTCATGCGTGCTCCAATGATAGAACTTTCACGTTGCTCCTCTTCAGCCATTGCTGTAATATCAGCATGGCACTTAGGGCTCTCTCACACACGCGTTTTTACCGCCATTACTGTGGCGTTTTGAACGCATCAGTAGTCGTGGTATAATTCTCCCATTGATTTAAATGGGGCCTTGCAGACATGCACTCAATTTTTGAATGAGGTCTGCTCTATTTTGCCGCTTTTAGCGCATCTCATCACCCAACACAATGATGGAATGTGCTAAAACCCCGTCGGGCTGAGCGACCGGGACAGATTCCGCATGCAGGACCCCACAGCGAAATCCAAGCCTGTGCCCAGCTGGCATCCGCACGTTCCTGCTTTTCTACTTTTCCTGTACTGTGGATGGTTCACACGGTGAGTCGTCGGACATACGCAGTACAAGTTTTTTTTTTTAATCTCAGCTTTTTCCACGTCGTCACTAGGTGATGCCACAGAATCCGCGACCTTACCACAATGTCAATTATGGAAGGGCCACAGGTCGGACGACTTCCATGAAAGTTGCATGGAATTCATACAGAAATGGAGCATGCTGAGATTTTCCCTTCGCAAGTGGGAAAAAAAAAAATAAAAAAAAATAAAAAAAATCGCAATTGATTTCCGCTCGTGTAGAGGAAAAAGCGTTTTTCTATAGCATGCTAGGGGCGGTATTTGCTGTAAAATCCAAAGGCAGAAGCTCAATCCGGATTGGGCAGTGCAAATCTGCCTATGGCACATATTAGGGCTCATGCCAACGACTGTGTTTTGCATTGCATGGATGAGTGATACGCGGTGAATGGAGTCACTGAAAGTCACTGGCATATGTACAAGCACGAGAAATAGATCGCAGCATGCTCTATTTCTCTGCGTATCTATGCAGCGTGAGCCCTATACATTACCTATGGGCAGCATTCCCATACGCATCCCTGCTCTAAACAGAATTGGAAATATTTAAAAAATGTTAAAAAAACCACACTTGCATGTCCATGAGCATGTGATTCGCGGGCATGTGCAGTGCCATAGGCAGCCATATGCTGTCAGAGCGCAAAATGTCTAACGTTGTACGCATACGACCGTGGGCATGAGCCCTTGAACTGTTATTTAGAAGGGCTGAAATCAGCGGCGGATCCACACATGAATCAAAGTCAAAATCCCCAGCGGTGTTACACGTTTTGCTGCAGCTTTTAATATTTTTCAGCTGCAGAAAATCTTCAGCATACGCCTGTGGAAATAATCCCTTCGGGAAGGTGACAGGTAGTCGAGGGATGTATATTTTAGGCCTCTTTCACACGGGGACCTATGTGCGCCAAAATCATGCGGCTATTAGAGCCAATGGTTTCCTATGGGAACATTCAGATGAAGGAATGTACAAAAAAAAAAAAAAGAACCGCTTGGTTCTAATAGGCATACGTTTTTTACGTGTTTGATTTTTGCGCACATACCTCCCCATGTAAAAGAGGCCTTATACTCACTCTCTGGTTTTAGCGATGTCACTCAGGGAAGATCATGCGGCGCACAGAAGTCTGACCCTCTTTAGATTGCCGTGAGCTCCTATACAAGTCTATGGGGGAGCCGACAAGAGAGGATTTTTGATAATTCATTAAAAATGCGACCCCAAAGGAGTGTTTGCCGACTGTTCACCAGCACCTTCACACGGGCAGACAACTGGGTAAACCAACATTGGGATGAACGTTTGTTCCGGATTATCTTTCCGTAAGGTTAGACTGCCGCCATGTTTTCAAATGCCTACGGGTTACTGCAAAACAGGCATGGAACTGTATGTCCACCATGTGCTGCTTAATCAATTTTGTGTTTTTATGCTGGTAGCAGAAATTTGCATGTGGATTTGCGTACAGATTTGAGGGCATGCACGAGCGTAGCCGCCGTGAAAATCTGCATCTTCGCTGTGGATTTCTTCAGCGTTTTTTAGGCAGAATCGGCGCAGAGAAATCTGAGGCATATTCCACCCGCAGGTGAAAAATCCACTGCAAAGTCTGCAGCAGTTCTGCATCAAAGTCTGCACCAATGGGGGGGATTTTGACTTGGTTTCCGCTGCAGATCCGCAGCCGATTTCAGCCTGCAGAGCTGTCACTGCAGTAAGCACTCAGTATTCCGAGGTCCAAAAAAGACACTTTTTGTACCATTGGTTGCATCAAAAAAAAAATATGAGTAAAAGTTAAAAAAAATAAATTGTATCACTGCTTCCATAAGGCCTCATAGATCAGATTCCACATTCGGGAGCCAGGAGCGGAATCCGACACTGCCTGCGACCAACGACCATGCGTCCTGTCCGGATCTTCTCTTTTTTTTTTTGGTGTGTGGAAGCGTACGGGCGCGCCGGTCGGCGCACTACAATTTTTTTTCTGAACTCCTGCTCACTTGCAGAATCCACAGACCGTCCACAAATCAATTGCGGACGGGCCGCAGATCGGACGGCTTCCATTGACTTCAATGGAAGCCATCCGTGTGTGATCCGCGCAGAGATGGAGCATGCTGCAAGTTGTTTTCCGGACCAAAAGGTCCACCAAACAAATCCGCATGCTTTAATTCCAGTGTGGACGCCCATGTTTCTCTATGGGCGGCATGATCTGTGGGTGTCCCGCGCGTATTCCGCAATTCAATTCCGCCCGTGGACTTTGGGCATAAAGGTAGTAAAATATCACATTATTTATTCTGTATGGTGAATGCTGTCAGAAAAAATTGCAATGCCGGACTTGCGCTTTTTTTGTCATCCAGTCTCCAAGAAATAATTGAATAAAAAGCGATCAAGAAGTCATATCTTCCCCTAGATGGTATCAACAAAAACTACATGGTACTCCGCAAAAAACGAGCCCTCGTACGACCCCATCAATGCAAAAATAAAATAGTTGTGGGCATCAACAGATGGTGATAGAAAGCTGTGTTTATCAAAAGGTATTTTTCGAGGTGGTACAACTTTAAAGAAGTATATAACTTATGTATCACCATCATCGTACTGACCCACAATAGTCATTTTACTGCAGCCTGAACGCTGACTATGTAAGAAAGTAGGGCTTATTGTACTCCAAAATGGGATGTAAGAGAATTGACGTTATTTCCACCCACTAATAAACAGGAAGATCTGTAGCTATAATGCACGTTGGCGCTTTCCCATTCCTGCTACAATTAGAGCAGTTTTGATTAGCGCGATAAGACATATATTTGATTAGCAAGAAAAAGGGATGCAGATGTTGAAGGCACGGACGGGGTTCGAACCCGTGATCTTCGGTTTACGAGACCGACGCCTTACCACTTGGCCACCGCGCCTGCGTCTAGCTGTGGTGTACTAGCTCCTTGTCATCTTACACGCAGGCTCTCGAGCAGCGCTGATGTCACAGGCTGCTACGCGGAAGGACATGACACTTTCCCCGGCCGTCTGATCTGTGGGAGCGCTTTCATGTCCTGTATCGTCTGTAATAGAGTGCAGCGCCCGCTACAGTATACAATACATACATATCGCTGGGCTCCTCAGTATCGCCCGCACGGGCTTATGACGTGACTTTCCCGCGCAGATGCTCAAACGGTTAATTTTCCCGCCCACATAACTGTGAGGTGATGGCGCCCAGTCTGACGCGTCCCTGCTCCACTGTGCTTAGTGATGGAGGATAGCGCATATATTCCGCCTAAATCTTCGTGTTATTCGTTGAGAAGTGACCGAAAAATGTACATTCAGTCTTATAAGTAGTAAAAAAAAATATCGTGAGGTGAAAATAGTATATCTCCATTTATTATAGCATGGCAGTAAGCCTAGGTTATACCCATACTGTAATATGCAAGGGGGTCGCAAGAACAGAATAAACCAAGAGCTCACTCACACCACCGTGATTTTGGCGTGTCTTACGCACGCGATGCACGGTCGCATGGTGCGATGAATGGCGTCAATAAAAGAAAATGCAACATTCACATTGGGGCTCCTTCACACGAGCGGATGCGTTTTAAAAGTCGCCCGCTCGCCATAAAATCGGGTGAATGAAGAAAAGACGCGATAAAGTCACAAGCTTTATTAGCGTTTTCTCGTTCATTCACATGACTGGCTGCGACATATTAACGGGAAAATACGCCGCAGCCCGGAAATCCCTCGCTCGGCGTAAATCCTCGGAATGACATCAGCTGCCTAAATAGAGGCACCTGTAAGCTCTTCCCCGTGTTGGACGCGGCTAAACTGCCTCCCCCTCCCTTTTTTTCCAGCGTAAATCGGTCGAAAGATAGAACCAGAACTATCTTTTCCGGCCGCGTATAATTTTGGTCACGTATGTGCTTTTTTTTCTGTGCGCGATGTTTTTAAGCACCGCAAAATCACCCATTTGTATGAATGCGTTGGAATCCAATGTCTCAGATGGTCACGATTTTCATCCGACGGGAAAACGCAGCTAAACAGCCGCGCAAAAACGCTTGCGTAAATAAAGCCTTAGCATGTAGATACGCGCGCAAAACATCGCAGCATGCCCTATTTCTCCGTTCACCACGCAGCGTGAGCCCTATGCCTTTCTATGGGCAGCGGACGCAACGCTATCCATATACAATACATCGCATATTGCCGGTGATACTAACGCAACCCCGCTATGAAAAAGCGAGGAATTAACAAAAAAAAAGACAAAGTCAGGGTTTACACAAATGGCTTGTTTTTGCTCCATTGTGAGGCCGAGAAAATCACAGCCGCAAAACGGGACGAAACGAGACAATGGGTTTCACAATCGGGATTCTAACGCATGTAGGCTGGGTTCACACGGGGCGGATTTGACACGGAAATTCTGTCCGGAATTTTGCCGCGGCAAATCCACCTTCGAACGCTAATCCTGGGATTAGCCAGTCATGTGGACGAGATTTCTCAGAAATCTCGTCCACACGGGACCGCGAATACATAGCGGCAAAGCCGGCGTTGCTGCGGCCACACCGCGAGATTTCCGCCGGGAATACGCAGTGTGGGAATCCAGCCTAACAGTACGCAAGAAAAGACAGGACTTGACCCATCTTTCTTGCACATAGGTTTTCTACATACGAGAAAGATGGGGTAGGACCTTTCATCCCGCGCGTTTTTCTCCAAAGTTGCGCACAATAGCGTGAAGTTTGAACTGTCAAATGCTCTAATAAGCTCCGTAGCAGCGAGCATATTAGTGTATACGCCCATCTGTTTAAGCCCTCACGCTGCGCATGACCTTGTGCGGGACATACGCCGTCATGCGCAGTTCACTCGCCATACACGGTCTCTGCCGGCTCACACAGACCGCTAAAATGCAGCGTTTTGCGACGTGTGAATGAGACCTGAGGCCGCTCTCACGCAAGAGTTCTTTTGCTGCATATTACACGCAATATACGTAGCACTAGACCGCTATTTATTTCAATGGCCTCTCACACTGGCAGTTTTACGCGCCGTATTATACACTCTCATGCGCTGCAGGTCCTATTTTTGGCATTTTAGTTCTGATTTCAAGCACTAAATCACCATTGAAATGAATAGGGGGCGTAAAGAACGCTGTTAACCCTTTCCAATCCACTGTCTGACGTCTAAAGACATTATGAGTTAAGGCTGTACAGCTCCGATGTTGGAAGACGCCCGTCGCGGTTCTCTTACTGTATATTGCCAGCCTCTCTGCTATCGGAGCCTATCCAACGTGTCACCTCATGCAGTACTGGCTTTAGCCAGCAGATAGCGCCGTTGTATAATGGCAGAAAAAGAGTAAGCCCCCTAGGAAAACCAGGATACAAATTGGATTGGAAAGGGTTAATACTCAATTGTACGCGTAAGGGCTTGTTTAGACGACCGTACTAGGCAGGTATTTCCGCACGTTTAAAAGTCGCACATAAAACGCAACCATGCGAAGCATTGGATTACACTGCCCTCATTCAGATGAACGTGTTTTTTTCACACAAAATATTACTTTGAGAAAAAATAGGACCTACTCCATCTTTTTTGGCCGTCTTTTTTATACGGCGCGAGAAAAAATAGGTTTTGACCTATCTTTCGCCGTGTTACGCGATCATTTTAGTCCGATCGTTGCTTGAGCGTGTTTTTTAATATTCACACACCAGGGCCCGGTGGGAATGGCTTTAGGCTGGCTGTCCATGGGCGAGTTGTCATTGCGAGATCTGCAGCAATAAGCTCGCATGACACGCTTTTTCATAGAACTATGGAAAGAGCAGCCCGACATCCACGAGCGGATAATCATAGCAATTTTCTGCTCGCGTGATTAAAATCCCGGCATGCTGCGATTTGCCACGATTCTCCGGGGTGAGCCCATCATTAATATAGGCTCATTGCGGAGACCTTGTAGTGCTCCCCCCTCCTCCCCTGCAGAGGAATATCACTAGCGATATTCCGTCCTTGCCCGTGGACAGGGGGCCTTGAATACACCAGTTACGATCAAGAATCGATCGTGGCAAAAATGTATTCCTGTGAATATACGGTGCGTACGGGCGAATGTATAAACACACACGCTCGTGTGAAGGAGCCCTAATACTGTGGGTTTTTACGCAGGTTACTATGCCACTGGAAGGGGGAAAAAGTGGTGACATCATCAGTTTTCTTGCCTGCGTTGTTAGGTTGCTCTCATACAGCCCGCTTTTTACCGCGACTAGCACAGCATTTCAATGGGGCTTTGCAGACCAGCGATTTTCAAGCGCTGTCTGATCTATTTTCACGGGTTTTAGTGCTTTTTAACGCACCTCATCACCCATCACAATTATGGGGTGTGTTGAAAACCGCTGTCAACTGCTGTAATATGTGTTCGAAAATGCCGCATGAAATCGCTAAATGCTGTGGTTTCACATACAGCGTTTTGTGAATGCATGTGTGAGAGCGGCCTTAGGCTAGGGTCACACAGGGCGGATTTGCCGCGGTTTTGCCGCAGCAGATCCGCCCGCGGCAAAACTGCCCGCGGCCGCTAATCCCGGGATTAGCCAGCCATGTGGATGAGATTTCTCAGAAATCTCGTCCACACGGGACGGCTAATCCGCTGCGGTAAATCCGGTTGAAACCGCGGCTGCGGCAGCCGCGGTTTCAAAAGAAGCAGCATGTCCATTCTTTTTTTCATTCCGCTGCGGCCGCGCTCTCCTCTATGGGAGCGCCGGCCGCAGCGAAAGAGCGAGCGGCCGGGCCGCTTCAAAGCCGCTGCGGCTTAAACCGCGGCGGTTCTCCCGGCGGAAATCTCGCGGTTTTTGCTGCGGCCAAATCGCGAGATTTCCGACGGGAATCCGCCCTGTGTGAACCCAGCCTTACTGTGCAAAAATACGCAGTAAAAAAGCGGGCAAATGTGCACAAAAGCGCAGCTCTGCACGTAGCATAACACTGAGCTGAAAAAGCTGTGATTTTACATACGCTTGTGTGAGAGTGGCCTAAGGGTGGTTTCACGTCTGCGCACCGTTTTCCGCATTCCGCTCCGTTCGGGGAGCAGGAAAGGGAAATCCCTGCAACCAAACAGCTCTGTCTCAGGACGGAACTGAACAGCACTGATCGGACCCCATTGACTATAATGTGGTTTTCTTCTGTCCAACAGCTTTCCACCCAGGTGCTCAGCTGTTGGACAGAAGAAAAAGCACTTTTTCTTTTGGTATTTTTAGCCGGATCTGTGACGGAACTTCCATTTAAAGATTCCAACGCAGATGTGAAACCCGCCTAAATCAGGGATGTTCAACTTTTTGGCATCTCTAGGTCACATTGGAAAAATAAGAGTTGGCTTGGGCTACACATTAAATACACAAACACTAATGAAATGCGTTGGAATTCCACACATAAATTTTGCCCATTAACAGGCCGAAAACCGCATGATGATCCACGGCAAAAATCACGACAGAAGGATTTTATTGCAGTTTTTAGAGGCAGAATTCGTACATGTGAAAATCCTACTGTGTGCACGAGTCCCTAGGCTTCAAAGAACGAATTAATACCCACTAGAGATGAGCGAGCATACTCGCTAAGGGCAATTGCTCGGTCGAGCATTGCCCTTAGCGAGTACCTGCCCGCTCGGGAGCAAAGATTCGGCTGCGGGCGGCGGAGAGCGGGGAGGAACGGAGGGAGATATCTCTCTCCCTCACTCCCCCCGCTCATGGCCGCAACTCACCTGTCACCCGCGTCGGCAGCCGAACCTTTGCTCCCGAGCGGGCAGGTACTCGCTAAGGACAATGCTTGATCGAGTAATTGTCCTTAGCGAGTATGCTTGCTCATCTCTAATACCCACCTAAGACACAGAGGCAAGCAGGAATGAACTGATTACTTATAAATGAATGCAGCCAGGGGGGCTGGCTAGTCTAACTACAGTCTGCACTTGGCCGCACATTCAATAACTCACATAGACTCAGGCCTCCTTCACACAAGACGAAACACACAAATATGAACCCCATTCATTTGTATGGGGTCATACACATGAGCGATTCTTTTTCTCCTACATAGCGCCACGATGCAATGCAGGAAACAAATTACGGCATGTTCTATCTGGCTGCGGGATCTTGCATCGCAGCCCCATTGTTTTCAATGGGAACGGTGGCAGCAGTGCCAGCCCTATTGAAAGCAATAGGAGAACTTCGCTGTGACAGTCGCGGCGGAGGTACCCTGCTTCCCCAAAGTAATGCGAGGCTGTTTTCACAAGGATGGCGAGGGTGATATTGCCCTCACCCCTGTGAAGTTAGCCTCACTCACAGTACTGCTACCAGGCGCCGGCCTAGCTCTAGCCTGAAGAACAAATAGGGGGTAAAAAGAGGCGGAGCTAAAAACGGCGCAGGGCAGCTCATCGCTTCTTCACTGAGTACGCTCCAATGCCTTCAGGCTGGCTGCGTGTCTCGTGATCAGCTTGGCCAGGAGGTGGGAATACTAAGCGCTGGACTAATGAGGGAGCCCGCTGGCTTGGACCATGCCAGCATGGCTCCCTATTGGCTCTCCTCCCCACAGTGACTCTCCTACAACTTAGAGCAGCAAGAGCAGCGGCCGAGCTGTAAATGCCCACCCTGGGCTCCTTCCCCTTGCGTGCCAATGTCTCCGTACTTCGTTACTTCGCAGTCACACACAGTTGGGCAAGCAGGACGGTTCTTATATACAGGGCCAGCCGCATGTAGTTAAGTTGTCATAGACGGCGGCTGGCCCTGTGTATAATGAAGCGCAGCAGCCAACCTATAGAGAGGTCGGCCCACCAGGAAGTTTTCTGGAGCAATATACGGCCAATTCGTCTCTGTGGGTCGCATTCATAGCTATCCTGGGCCATGGGTTGGACACCCCAGCATTAAAATTTTTTCCTTAGGCCTGTTTCACACGAGCAATGCGACATCACCACAAGAAAATCGTAGTGATATCGCATTGGTGTTGTGTGCGATATCGCTGCGTTTTCTCGTGGCAATATTGTAATTTTGTGGCACTACAAAGTCGCTTGTGGTGCTACAAAGTTGGGAAAATTGGTAGCACCATGTGCAAGGATTTTTTTTTGGGGGGGGGGCGTGAAATATATGTCCTACCCCGAAAATAAGCCTTAGCTGCATAAAACAAACAAAACAAAAAAAAAAAGGAAATCGCCTAAGAGGTGCTGTCCGGCTCGGGCGCATGTCTCCGAAGCTCCACGACACTTGATTAAACATCTCCGGCGTAGCTTCCTGGTCAGGATTTGGAAAAACCCCGCCTTCAGGAAACTCTGCCTCTGATTGCTTGAGCGCCGCCTCCATTCAGAGTTAACAGGTGGTTGGCCATAGATGAACAACTGCCTGTTTAAATGCGCTGAAGACCAAGTGACTCCAACAAGTGAGCGATTCTCACTCACTTGACCTTTCAGGTTCCATGTTTACACGGAACATCAGTCACCCGTAGTTGCTCTTTTGAGCAGTTACTCGGGCAACTATCAGCTTATGTAAAAGTACCCTTAGATACAATAGGACAAGTCCAAGATAAATGTAGGTGCAATTCCCATTTAACTGATATTATTGAAAACACTTCCTCTAGCTGCATGATTAATCTGGAGGGTAACTGTCAAGTAACTTTTTGTTCCCATTTTATTTCATCATTCTCTAAGGGGACTGTCCAGTTTGGACTTTGCTTAGGTGTTGTCAGCTCTCGCTAAGGCTAACTGCACACGGTCCGATATCGCACTTGCCAACATTCGATTTTCTCGCAGATGCGAGGCATTTTTATTTCAAAACCGCCTTGCATCACTTTGGGGAAGTAGCGATTGTTTTTAATGAAGAAAGATTGCATCCCATCATACTGTGTGCACTTAGCACGTGGTGCGATCCTGACGCCAGCCCCATTGAAAGCAATGGGAAAAGATCGCGCTCCTCTGCCACTGATGTGACAGCTGTGGCAGGGGATTCCTTCGGTATTATTGTTCCTTGTCACCACCGGAAGTTAGGGGTGGTGACAAGGTACCAGCTGTAAAAGAATTTAGTAACGCGCCCAGCTTCTGATTGGCTGGAGGGCGTTACTAAATTCAGACAGAGCAGGAGGACAGCAGGGAGACAGCGAGTGTCCGCGCAGCCAGAGACAGACGCACCGGAGGATAGCAGCCACTGCCGTTCTCTGACAGCATGAAGACAGCAGTGAGGCTGGGAGCGGTGGCACACACAGAGGCGGCGGAGGACACCGGCGACGCTGGGAACACTTGCCTCTTCAATACTGCGAGGATGACCGCGGCAATAATCAGAGCGGCGGGTGATGCAGAAGCGGCGGGGACAGCTGCAGCATTTGTACTGCTTTTTGCCAGCCCTGGAGGGTTAGGGGTTAGTTTTCCAAATAGACTTACATTTATAGCTGTAAAGGCTTCTGCATGTAAGCCTAAGTGCAAAACTAATCCTTAACCCTAACCCTCCAGCGCATCCAAAAAGCAGTACAGAGGCTGCAGCTAGGACCTTCAATGACCTTACAGAAGTCACCCAATCGGGAGCTAGGGGTGTGACGGGCATTCCTCCATCCAAGCCCTGTCAAACCCCTAGCTTCCTGGTGGTGACAAAATACAATAATACCGATTCCTTCATCCCCATGGCGAGTCCCCTCATCGCTGAACACTGTGACAGTGTTATCACAGTGTTCAGTGACGACAGGAATGAAGGAATTCCCTGCCACAGCTGTCACAGTAGTGGCAGAGGAGCGCGATCTTCTCCCTATATTTTCAATGGGGCCGGCGCTGCTGCCGCTGGCCCCATTGACAACAAGATGAAACCCCTGGATGTGACAGCTGCCACCGGCCCCATTGGAAACAATGGGCGATATCGCAAAAAGAATGGGCATGCTGTGATTTTTTTTTTTCACGCAGCATCGCTGAAAGTGAAAACATCACAAATGAGAACTATTGAAATTCATTTGTTTCATAATCATGTGTTTTCACTCACTCTTGCGTCACACGAAAAACACGCGATTTCCTTGCCAGTGGAAAGGAGCTCTGAGGGAGTTAGATATTTGGTGCCCAAAGGCCCCAGAGGTGTCAGTCCAGTGCTGGTTAGATGGCAACTGCTTTTCTCTTTACTCTTGCCTAGTTGGTTCATTTATGTTCCCAACTTTCCTAACCTTTTGTCACAAAATGATTCCTCCAAAATGCTTTGTATAGAGGGGAAGAATCTGGCTATAACAGATTAGAATTACACTACTACCATTAACCCAGCCAGGCCGTATATCTTGGTAATTTCCTCAACCATGTACGCCTACATACATCATTTCAATGTTATATTCCTTTGTAAAATGGAAATTTTCAATAAAAATTATTGTTAAAAAAAATAAATACTTTGTATGGAAATTGAGCCAGTCATTGAACATCACTAACCTACGGTATATATATATTTTATATGGAGGTAAAGTAAAAAGCATCACAGACTTGATTTTCTATACTTGATCCATGTGTGCGTGGTGAAGTTTTCTTTAAAACACCCAGGCTATAATTTAATGTTAAAAATATTTCCTCCAAGCAATGATTAAGCAGGAACACCAATGGTGAAAAGCACGGTTTTACTGAGTTTGCACATTCCACAATTGTAGGTTTAGTACGTGTGGATATAGGAGGCTATCACAAGTATGTCAGATATGGTTTAACCCCTTCAGTGGCAGGTTTAGGTAGTCTTCAGCGCACTTCAACACTGATTTTTAGGAGATTTTCCGGGTGTGCCACTAAAGGGGTTAATTGAGAAATATATTGCATGCAGAAGGCCACATTTTCTTTAAGACAATTTTGATACATGAATTCAGTTATGCGCTTCCCCAAAATCTAGATCTAAGTATATAGTATAACATTTTAGAGTAAAAGCAACATTTTGAAATATTTTCAGCTTCTGTTTTGTCTTGCTTTATCATGACAAGCTTGTATTTTTATACCATATTTAAAATTAAAGAGGTTCACAACATTCAATATATATTATAAGCAAAAACGATAACCCTAATGGGGTTGGCCAATTTCTACTACAATTAACTAAGATGCAGGAACAAGAGTACTGTCTATCAAAAAAATAATTGGGCTTTGCCAGAGCACAAGTTCTCATGTTTAGAGTGCCACCTCCTCTTCCCGTAGCAGCTGACTGACTGCAAGAATGGAGCTTCCTGCAAAACATGGGCGCTGATGGAAGAGCCAGGACAAGATTAGGGCTGCCTACAGTACACGCTAGATCAATATTGATGCTCCCAGTCACTACTACATATATGAAAGGTACAACCTATTACAAACTATGTACAAAAACAGCTTTTCCCCAGGCTTATATCGCCATGTCTGCTTTTTTTTGACAAAAAGCCACGCGCAGATCTTACCTTCCAACGTCTAAACAATGAAAAGAGGGGAAAACGTTTAGGCGATGCCCCTTTAACACTGAGTCTTCATACCAAGGGCTCATTCATATGGGTATATTTAGTTTTGGTCCATGAATACACTGCACATTCATGGACCAAAGCTCCGCCCTTCTTGCAAGTCTTTTGCGCGTGTAATCGCTGCGTATTTACACTCTCAAAAAAACGCAAGTAGGTTCCACTGATTTTATGCACAAATACGCAGTGAATACACATGTATCATGCGAATACACTGCGTATTTGCGCAGTCCCACTGACTTAAGTGGGTTATTTCGGTTTGTTTTAGGGACCAGCATAGGACATGCTGAGTTCTTCCCATGCGCATAAATATACATGTGAAAAAGGCAGACCTGAATGATTCAGTGCTCCATATTACAACCATAAAAAATACATGCATAATATGGAGTGCAAATGCGCTCATGTAGATGAGCCTTAGGGCTAATGCCCACAGCCGTGTCGGACTCCGCCAGTGGAATATCGCAGCAGAGTCCATCATGGCGCCCCCCCAAAGACCCCATACTTACCTCCCGTATCCGCTGTGCGCGTTCCGTCTGATGTGCTGACAGCGGAAGTATAGCGTGACGGCCGGCTTCCATTGACTACAATGGAAGCCGGCTGCGTGTATTCCCATGGCAAATAGAGCATGCCGCGGTTTATTTCACACTGCGGAATTCCGCAGCGTGAACATTGAGAACCTAATAGCTCCGGCCGTGGGCAATAGCCCTTAATAGTAACCTCCTCACAATACTAGTATACCTCTTAGTAATAGATACCAGCTTTACACAGTGATAGTTATTATAGTGCAGTTATCTCCAGTGATTACAGGTTCTGTATTCTTCTCCGTCTGCGCCCAGATTGCCATGATGACGTCTCACGGCCATAACTTGTATCTACAGAATTTCATGCACTGATATTCTTGTCTCTTGGCCTTTCCAGCATCCTCCCTATGTTTTCCATGCCTCTACACAATCTCCCTATTCATGGTGCTCAAGATAGTAATTACACGCCCCACAGTAAAAGTGCTTCAATTTATGCACTTATCAGTAATAATGCCCTCTAATGGCTCATCAGCAATAATAATGCTCAGTTATGTTCCCATCAGTAATAATGCCCTCTTCTTTGCCCCCATAACTAATAATACTGCTTTTTCTTCTCCCATAATTAATAATGCCCATTTTCTGTCCCCATAAGTAATAATGCTGTCTTTTTTGCCCCAGTAAGTAATAATGCCTCATTTCCTGCCCCCATAATTAATAATGCCTTTTTTTGTCCCCATAAGTAATAATCTTCCTCTTCCAGTGTTTTGCAACAATGCTACAAACTACATTAGAAAATAGAACATGTGTAATATGCAGCGTTATTCAATGGCAGGGAGCGTATGGGCTGCGTATGGCACTGTGCATGCCCGCGAATTATGCGATCATGAACATGCGCAGTGTGATTTTTAATTTTTTTCCCCCACCCTTTAGAGCGGGGATGCGTATTGAAATGCTGCCCATACGCAATGCATGGGTATTAGTGTATCTTGACGCCACCAGGAAGATCTGATTGGCTCCTGAGCTGCTTCGGCAGCAAGTCATGCAAGGCCACTACAGATTGACTAAGAAGCCATTCAGCGGGCCTAGCAGCTGAATCAAGGGGCTTTCGTGGCAAAGATGCAGAAGCCTGAACCCCCCCGTAAGTGTTTCAGTGCAGCGCAGCCTTAAAAGCAGGCAGGGAAATCAGCTGTGAAGCAGCTTTAACGGTGTCGGGGCAGAAGTGCGGCCCCCCTCCACCTGTTACTGTCATCTCGTCACCGGGTTCAGGGAGTCCAGGGGGGCGAGGGTGGGGGAGAGTGACACATCTGTGAAGCTGCTTTAACGGCGGCGCCCCACAAGCGTGGCCAACCTCACCCCCATGTCACTGTGACATCGCCACCGGGTGCAGGGAGTCCAGAGGGTCTGGGGGAGGACAGCAGGGCTCACACTGCGGCAACGGAGGGGTTCCCCCCACATTTAACTATGGAATGGCGGGCGGCAGAGATGGACGCTGAGTGATGGGGAGAGGAGGGATCACACAGCCGTGCAGGGCAGACGGCTGAGTACACAACGGAGGCAACTGCACTGGGACTGGGACAGGGAGGCGGGTGAGTGGGGTGCAGCACAGCAGCGGATAACAGACTGCTGCTCACTCATATGCCATGGCGCTTCAGCCCCTCATCCACTCCAGTGGCTTGTAGGACCTTGTAATACTCCGCAAATCGGGAGCTGGGGGTGTGACAGAGGCATTCCCCCTGTCAAACCCCTAGCTTCCGGTGGCGTCAAGGTACACTAATACCCAATGCATGAACATGGAAAGCTTATCATGCATAGCCCATAAAAGAGCTGTGTATAACATGCAGAGAAATAGAGCATGCTACAATTTATTTTTCCTGTGGATTGATACACAGTGCCCACAAGCCGGTGTGCATCGAAGAATGAAAATCCATTGACTTTCATTGCCTCTATGCACTGCGTGTTGTGCACGAGATATACTCATGTGGCATACATGTTGACAATACGCCCATGTGAATGAGCCTTAAGGGGTTTTTCTCACATTTGACATTTATTACCTGTTCACTACCGATCACTAGAACAGGGGTATTGAGCCCCTTGTTCCTCCTCACTGCATGACCACCTTAAGGAAGACATTGAATGGAGCAGCGGTTGAGCATGCACAGTTGCACATTGCTGTTTCTTTCAGTTTCTATGGCAGTGTTTCTCACCTTTTTTCAGCTTGTGGCATACCTTGTCACAAAATGTTTAGCTTGTGGCACCTCTGCAAAAAGAAATGGAAGGGATGTGCAGAATTTATATTTTCTCTGTGCCGGCATTGCCTGTCATAATGTGTGGTATGAAAGTGAGTATACGACTATAGTATGTGGAAAAGATTCTGAAATGGAAGGTACTGCTGAACAGATTTATAACATTTCCATAGGTGATTATGTAAGACTCTTGGGTGCTCAGAAACCTGATTTGCATTTTCCAAATCTAGGAATGGCTGGCTTAATTGATGATACACAAAATGTAACTTTAAGTAAGTAATCCTTTCAAGCAAGGCAAGCCACCCCGAACATTTAGCATGTTTTTAGAACACAATCTTGCTAATGCTCAATTTTACAAAAAATATATGCCCTTTCCATGGAAACATGCTAAATTTCCATATAACTATTTGAAAGCTTTCTTAACAGCTCAGAACAGCTGTTAACCATTCATCTCTGTACCTCTTAATCATTCCAAACCTTTCTTGGTTTTATATGGAATATACTCTTAAAAATGTTATAGACTACTGTGAGCGTGCAACTTGATTCTTACCATGTAAAATTCTACTGCTTCCAAGTAATGCACTACTGCAGGGGAGCAGAGGTGATTATTCAACACAGACACTGACTTTCTAAGCAGCAGCTGAGGTTGTAAGGATACCTGTAAGTATGGTGTTGAAGTGTGTTCAAAGAAAGAATGTACATATTGAAGCTATAAATTTGGGCCTCTAAGTATTCAGTGGTGACTAAACATACATTTTTCAAAAACATAGTCACTGTCTTAATGCACCAGAATTTAACAAACGTTTCTCCTAAAGATGGAAGATAAGCAAATTAGCAAATTTCTTTGCTCAGTCCTTCAATATGGCAGCCCATAGTATATACACTATCGATTTCGACTCTATAAAAATGCATAACCAGTATGTGAAATCAATTTTCCTATTATATTCTAATAGCTGGTGTATTGACAGTCACTTTTCAACTTAAAACAGGTAGATCAATTTGCTAATCACTAACGGTGGAATATATCCACTGCTTATTGTCACTATATTAGACTATCTGTGCATGATATTCGCTGCCTCTAAGATCTCATAGAGATCAGGATTGGGTTAATGGTGTACAACATTTTGAAGCCCTTGTTAAAGCAAAACTACCAAAATATATGTATAAGGTGAGGTGAAACTCTGGGCACACTAGCTGCCCAGAGCTGAATACACTATGACGGAGTTCAAAATGGCTGCTGAAATGTCTCTTCTGCCAAAAAATGCAGCCTCCCTACCAATTAATGTAGAGAGGGTAGAAGCCCTAAGTAATATTCATGCTTGGCTATTTTGTTATATATATATTAACCCTGTAACTTACAGTGTTATAAAATTGCCAAGCATGAATATTCCTTAGGGCTTTTACCCCTTCTACATCCCTCATAGGGTACATAGTTTAAAGGCTTTCTCTACATGCTGATGGCTAATTCTCTCAGCTTGGGCCCCCTTGGCACAACAACATTCTGCGACTAAATAATATTACCATTCTGTGACTGGATATTACCCCTACACGATAACTAAATAATATCACCATACTCTGTCAGAATAATACCCCTACACCATGACTAAATAATATTACCATACTGTGACTGGATATTGCTGGGTTCACACGGGCGGAAATTTCGCAGAATGTCCACAGCGGGACCGCACGGAAATTCCGCAAGATCTCTGCAGCTGAAGTCCTGCGGGTTTGGAAAGCGTCTTGTTCCGCTGTGGCGATCTCTCCCCATAGGAAGGAGAGAGACAACAGAGTAAACAGCGATAAAACTGCTGACATGCCGCACGGAATTCAAAAGCCGCTGCATGTCAGTGCGGCTTGCCCGCAACAGACTGTCAGCAGCGTGTCGATAAGATTTTTGCAAATCTCATCCACTTTGCTGCTTAACCCCTTAATGACATGGCCTATTTTGGCGTTGAGGACCAAGCGATTTTTTGGTATTTTTCCATCTCCATTTTTCAAAAGCCATAACTTTTTTATTTTTCCGTGGACGCGGCCGTATAAGGGCTTGTTTTTTGCATGGCGAGCTGTAGTTTTTATCGGTGCCACTTTTGGGTACATAGACAATATCGTAAAACTTTTATTATTTTTTTTATGATAGCAGGGAGAGGAAACGCATCAATTCTGACAGATTTTTTTTTTTACAGCGTTAATCATGCAGCATAAATGACACACTAAATTTTTTCTGCGGGTCGGTACGGTTACAACGATGCCAAAATTCTTATATTTTTTTTTAGGTTTTTACACTTTTTTGCAATAAAAAGCCTTTTTTTTTGGAAATCTTTTTTTTTTCTCTATAGCTGCATTCAAAGTCCTGTAACTTTTTTATTTTTCTATGTATGGAGCTCTGTGAGGGCTTATTTTTTGCAAGACGAGCTGTAGTTTTAATTGGTACCATTTTGGGGAATGATCACTTTTGATCACTTTTATTGCATTTTTTGTGAGGCAAAATGCTAAAAATTAGCATTTTGCCTCTGTTTTTAGCAATTTTTTTACGCTTTTTGTCATACAAAATAAAAAGCATGTTCAACTTTTTGTACACGTCATTACGGACGCGTCAATACCCAATATGTGGGGTTTTAATTTTTTTTAACCTTTTTTTATGCTAATATTAGAAAAAGCATAAAAAAGGGGGTTTTTTACATTTTTTTTTACATTTTTCTTTTTTTTACATTTTTATTTTCTTTTTTTTACACTATTTGAGTCCCTCTGAGGGACTTGCAGCACTATGCCTATGATCGCTGTCATAAGGCATGGCAGAGCTACTTCTCTGCCATGCCTTATCGCTTATACAGCGATCATAGGCATAGGCAATACAGGACGCCAGTGTCTGGTGTCCTGTTGCCATGGTGACAGGCCGGGCTCTCGCGATAACATCGCGAGAGCCGGCCAGAGACACAGAGGGAGCGCGCTCAAATTTGGCATAGGATGTGCCCCTCTGAGGAAACCTTTTTTCTGCTTGCTCCGCAGTATGACCCTTATTACTTTACAAGTTACATTACAGAAAGGAAACTGATGCATCCAGTATACAGATCATTAAGAGAATAGCGCATAGTTTCTCCGGTACAATGTAAAAGCTGTATTACCTAGGAAAATAAAGTGGATTTTCTTAGTGAACTGTGGTTTTTGATGCATTCAAATCCCCACGGAAGATTTGTCTCAGTGTTTATGACTAATACTTGGCAATCATACGACTTTATCAACTTATCAGTTCATATTTATTTAATTAAAAAAGCCTGCCCTGGATTCATAAATGAGGTTAAAACAATAAAATGAATTTATAAAGTAATACATTTGGACTACATTGCAAGTAAACAACAAAATGCACATTGGTTTGGGGGGATAACACTCACATTTTCCATAGGATAAATGAGGTTAAAACAATAAAATGAATTCATGAAGAAATAAGTTTAGATGTGTATGTACATTTTATCAGCAGTCCGGGGACTACTTTGTAAAGTTTACATGAACTTTTACATTTCCCAGTGAAACAATAACTTTTTCTACCAATTGACGTTCACAGAAATGCTGCATTTCAAAGTTGATAAGGAAAAAACATGTAAAGAAATGATGCCACTTTATGTTACTACAGTGTCTATCCCCTCAAACATTTATAGCAGTTCCATGCCATACTTGCATTATCCATATTGCTCTTTTACTAGTGCAAATAATTCAGGTAATGGGAGAATGCAGTCACCAAGAATCTGATTACCCTGAAACATATAAGGTGTGTTCACGAGTGGCAGATTTGCACATTCCAAATCTAACATACAGTATATTTACTACAGGATTCATGGCAGGCTTTATTTACATAGGCTATTTTCCCGTTCCAATGCAGTCCAATTCACTTGAATGAGATAATTCACCATTTTTCTCTCTCTTAACGAAGAACTTCCTGCTGAGGCAGGAAGTAGAGAGTAGCAGGGGACCATGTGCCTTCGGAACGGAAGATCAGGTGACGGTGGGTCTGCCTTCTTTTCTGGCTTTCCACCGGGCTGAGCAGCTTTCAAAAAATGATGGCTGGATAACCCATTTACGTTCTTGTTGTCTGCAAACATAGCTATGATAAGTTAGTTTAAGTTTTAACATGAGCTGAACAGTTATTACAAATATCATCTTCTGGCTGGCTCATGTTGTTGTGAGCTCGCTGAAATGTTGTAATTACAAAGCTTCAAGGGGAACATTACAACCTTACAGGGGCTAGGAAATATCACAAATATCACAAGGGCTAGGAAATTTAAAAAAAGGTAACCTGCAAGCATCCTGTCTGCATCTGTTCACCTTCTGTGCATGAACAGTAAGAGCTTCAGTCCCCACTGTGAGAGTATGAAAGCTATGACATGATGTGTCATTGGTGTTTGGCAGATGCCCATGTCTATGCTGTCTACAGATAAGTACACATGCAAAGATATCATCAGTATGAAGTATTGTTTGTCATATCAAAATTGCCACTGCAAATAGGTCAGCTGATACAGGCCGTTTTACAATGACCACTTGTAACGTTGGCATCCAATTATTACAGAAGATTGGAGATTTCTGAAGAACGTGCCCAAAACATTTCACTTTGTGTTTTAGTGAGTTCTGTTTATCATTATTAGAACCACCATGATTATTCTATGGTTGGTGTTAGGCTTTTCTAGACAATATCTGTCCGGTATACTTATAGCACTGACTCCAGCCTGTACAATAATTCCTTTTGGATGAGAATTTTTTTTTTACCCAGATTAACATTAATGCACTTGAGAAGGAAAGGAAAGAGAAGGATTTCTGTGCAGTGGGTAAGTTGACTCAGATAATGTGAAACAGAAGCAGAGAAGAGACACAGTATGATCAAAAGGAAACACTGGTGTTTTATTCTAATCTCTAAGATGAGCTGATACATTTTAATGTTCGGATGTGGTGAAGACTCTTTTAGCTTTAGTCCGTTATAGTAACATAAAAATAGAGGATTATTCAGTGTACAACAGAAGCTCAGTATTCCTACAATGGAATAATTTACAGTAAGTATCAGTATTAGACACTTTCTAAGAATGTATCTACTGTCTGGTTCATAAGAGTCAACTAAAGTAAGTTCCCTGTCTGGACTCAATGTTTAACGTGACTGTTTGTCAGCCTTTGGGCTCATGTACATGAAAACATTCAAGGCTATATGCACTTCTGCACCCTTTTTCCCCTTTAATCTATTTGTTATTTGGAAATTAAGATTTTTTTGTAATTGGTTTTTATTCAAAATTTCTTATTGTTTGATTTCTATTCTTGCATTGTCTTTTAAGGTACTGTAGACTGGAGGACTATAATCTTAGTAAATCCTGTCAATCAGACTAAATTGGCATCTCCTTCTCTGTTGTGAAGGTGCATTCACTGCCTTTTCACTGGGCTATTACAGAAGGCTGTATGACAATGCCAGTTGATGGTGGAGGAGAGCATAGAAAGCTACTATTACAGTGGGCTGTAATTCACTAATTAATTTTCAGTGATTTCTGCAGGGGAGAATCACAGCATGTTCTATTTTGTGCGGTAAATCGCACAGACGGCTTCCATTGCAGTCAATGGAAGCCGTCCATCCCGCAATACTTCCGCAGTGAGCACTGCAGAAGTATCACACGAATCCGTGTCACAGCTCAGCGCCAGTGCGTCATGCGCTGCACTGCGCATGCGCGCCAGCTGGATGACCGAGAGGCCCGCTGCGGATCTGGACAGGTGGGTATAGGGTCTCTTGGGGGCGCTGGGTCCAATTCCACTGTGATATTCTGCAGTCGGAGTCTGACCCAGCCGTGGACATGAGGCCTTATCAATAATTGCAGTGGGAAACTAATGTTTGTTAGCTTTTTTCTCTAGAGTAGTGGCCAAACAGAAGATGGAGATATTCCTCATTGTGGGGACCAGTAGATCTTGATGATGGCCTCATATATTTATGTTCTAGTGTTCTTGTCACCAACTGTGTCTAATGAAATGTCCAATCATATACTTAATTGTGTAATCTTAACTGGTGTGAGTTTAACAGGATTAGAAAAAGACCAGCCAATTGTGTATAAGGAAGGCAAGACTGTTGAGCAAACTCAATGATCTGCTGTTATCTCTATTAAGGAGGTTATCTCACAAAACAAAGTTATTCCCCAGCTACAGAATAGGAGATAACAAGCTGATTGATAGAGGTCTGACTACCGGAACCTCCACCAATCCCAAGGATGGGGGTTCTGAAGGTCCTTATGTGAATTGGGGCAGTGGTTAAGCATGCAAACCTCTGCTCCATTTATTTCAATGGGACCACAAGATAGCTGAGTGTTGAACTCTGTTGTTTCTAGCAGTCCCATTAAAATGAATGGATCAGCGGTGCACATGTTTGACCACACCACTCCATTCATGTATGACATTCAGCACCCCAAATCTCAGGATCAGTGGGGGTCCCAATGGTTGGACCCCCCAGATCAGTTAGTTATCCCCTATAGGAAATAACTGTGCTTTGTTGCATAACCTCTTTAAGCAGACACTAGGACATCTGAAAAAGGGACATGCTAAAAATCTGCAGCGCCATCCTCCAGGCACTCAATGTCAGTATTCCTATTCTCCTAGCCAATTACATCAAGAAATACTGTAGATTCTGTCCTAAATAAAGGGTTTGCACTCTGTAGGGCATCTAATCAACTGGAAGATTCACAGGATGCAGTTTGACGTACAATCTCTCCTTTATTAGGATTATTTTATAATTAAAAGCTCTGTCTAGTGATAGGCTCATATTCTATTAAGCAGAATTACAATGGCCCTCTTCTGAAGAGCCTATTATTTACAGCGGTACGGCATTCATCTCAGTGTTATCACTTCCATTATCACTTCCAATAATAACCTGCTATTTTTCAGCAAATCAGTGTTAACATTAGTGTAAGGTTTTCTCTTCGTACATCATCAAGATTTTAGGGAACCAGTAATAGAACATTCAAAAGTATTACAGATTTAGCAAACATAAACTTGACATTTAAAGAAACCATCTGGTTTGGGGACAGAAGGGGATAGGGAGGGAGGGGTGTTTATTACCTGCACTTCTTCTTTGCTGCCCCTCCAATCTGTCCAAAATGGCTGCAGCAGTAGTTTTCTAACTGCCAAATGCATACTGTGCACTGTTCTCTGATTGGCCAGTGCTGATCATGTGAGCAGTTCTGGCCAATCAGAGAGCAGATATAGTATATCAGTAGTCTAACACTATCAATGCATTGTGGGAATTAGGTAGTCTCAAGATTATGTCAGGATGGTTGAAAATGGCACTGGTAACTGGCAAATCGGAGGGACGACAGCGAAAAATAATTGCAGGTAATATAACCCCTCCATCTCCAGTCCCAATACAAAATTCTGTTCAGAAACGGAGAGTTGCTTTAATCTGTTATACTAACTCAACTACAATGTACTGCAATGCTGTAAATCATGTTATCACAATGTGCTATTCATGTTAACAGCTGACCTAATTATAATATCAGTAGCAAATGGAGTGAAAATCACAATTACAATTATATTATTAAGGCTCCATTCACATCTGTGTTGAGCTTTCTAGAAAATGTCAGCTTTTCTGGTCTTTTTCAGTAGCAGTTAAACAAAATATTTCCAGTATATTTCCCATTGATTTCTGTGTGTTTAACAAGTTTAAATGAATTTAATTTTTTGCAGTTACAGTTGTCAATTTATTCATACATTTTCAGAAGGAACAACAGAGGAATGGCACAACACAGAGTTCTAAGGAAAGATTGTTACATTCCAGCTCGATGCAAAATGCCTCATCCAAATTGAACATAATTTATTGTTCTAAAAGGCCAGACATACACACAATATTTTAATATGGATAACACAATATAATGAAACCAAAAAGTAGGTAGAAAAGAAAATCTGATCTTAACTAGAGATGAGCGAGCACCGAAATGCTCGGGTGCTCGTTACTCGGGACGAAATTATCGCGATGCTCGAGGGTTCGTTTCGAGTAACGAACCCCATTGAAGTCAATGGGCGACCCCAGCATTTTTGTATGGGACCTATGCTCCGCTAAGGTTTTCATTTGTGAAAATCTGGGCAATTCAAGAAAGTGATGGGAACGACACAGCAGCGGATAGGGCAGGCGAGGGGCTACATGTTGGGCTGCATCTCAAGTTCCCAGGTCCCACTATTCAGCCACAATAGCGGCAAGAGTGCCCCCCCCTCCCAACAACTTTTACTTCTGAAAAGCCCTCATTAGCAATGCATACCTTAGCTAAGCACCACACTACCTCCAACAAAGCACAATCACTGCCTGCATGACACTTCGCTGCCACTTCTCCTGGGTTACATGCTGCCAACCCCCCCCCCCCCCCGCGCGCGCGCACGACGCAGTGTCCACAGCGCACACCAAAGTGTCCCTGCGCAGCCTTCAGCTGCACTCATGCCACACCACCCTCATGTCTATTTATAAGTGCGTCTGCCATGAGGAGGAACCGCAGGCACACACTGCAGAGGGTTGGCACGACTAGGCAGCGACCCTCTTTAAAAGGGGAGGGGCGATAGCCCACAATGCTGTACAGAAGCAATGAGAAATAGAATCCTGTGCCACCGCCATCAGGAGCTGCACACGTGGGCATAGCAATGGGGAACCTATGTGCCACACACTATTCATTCTGTCAAGGTGTCTGCATGCCCCAGTCAGACCGCGGTTTTTTATAAATAGTCACAGGCAGGTACAACTCCGCAATGGGAATTCCGTGTGCATCCACAGCATGGGTGGCTCCCTGGAACCCACCGGCTGTACATAAATGTATCCCATTGCAGTGCCCATCACAGCTGAGGTAACGTCCGATTAAATGCAGGTGGGCTTCGGCCCACACTGCATGCCCCAGTCACACTGGGGTGCTTTAGAAGTGGACACATGCAGTTACAACTCCCTGTGGACCCACAACATGGGTGGGTGCCAGGAAGCCACCGGCGGAACATAAATATATCCCATTGCATTGCCCATCACAGCTGAGGTAATGTCATGTTTAATGCAGGTGGGCTTCGGCCCACACTGCATGCCCCAGTCAGACTGGGGTTCTTTAGAAGTGGACACATGCAGTTACAACTCCCTGTGGACCCACAGCATAGGTGGGTGCCAGGAAGCCACTGGCGGTACATAAATATATCCCATTGCATTGCCCATCACAGCTGAGGTAATGTCATGTTAAATGCAGGTGGGCTTCGGCCCACACTGCATGCCCCAGTCAGACTGGGGTTCTTTAGAAGTAGACACATGCAGTTACAACTCCCTGTGGACCCACAGCATGGGTGGCTCCCTGGAACCCACCAGCGGTACATAAATATATCCCATTGCAGTGCCCAACACAGCTGATGTAACGTCAGCTTTAATGCAGGTGGGCAAAAAAGTAATTGGATTACACTGTAGGCGAGGGCCCCAAAAAATTGGTGTTCAACAGTACTAATGTACGTCAGAAAAATTGCCCATGCCCAACCAAGAGGGCAGGTGAAACCCATTAATCGCTTTGGTTAATGTGGCTTAATTTGTAACTAGGCCTGAAAGCAGCCCAGTTAAAATAAAAATTGGTTCAGGTGAAAGTTTCAACGCTTTAATGATCATTGAAACGTATAAAAACTGTTTACAAGAATTATATGACTGAGCCTTGTGGGCCTAAGAAAAATTGCCCGTTTGGCGTGATTACGTCAGGTTTCAGGAGGAGGAGCAGGAGGAGGAGGATGAATATTATACTCAGATTGATGAAGCTAAAAGGTCCACGTTTTTGATGGTGATAGAGAACAATGCTTCCATCCGCGGGTGCAGCCTACGTATTGTTTAGGTATCGCTGCTGTCCGCTGGTGGAGAAGAGAAGTCTGGTGAAATCCAGGCTTTGTTCATCTTGATGAGTGTAAGCCTGTCGGCACTGTCGGTTGACAGGCGGGTACGCTTATCCGTGATGATTCCCCCAGCCGCACTAAACACCCTCTCTGACAAGACGCTAGCCGCAGGACAAGCAAGCACCTCCAGGGCATACAGCGCGAGTTCAGGCCACGTGTCCAGCTTCGACACCCAGTAGTTGTAGGGGGCAGAGGCGTCATGGAGGACGGTCGTGCGATCGGCTACGTACTCCCTCACCATCCTTTTACAGTGCTCCCACCGACTCAGCCTTGACTGGGGAGCGGTGACACGGTCTTGCTGGGGAGCCAGAAAGCTGTCAAAGGCCTTAGAGAGTGTTCCCCTGCCTGTGCTGTACATGCTGCCTGATCTCTGCGCCTCCCCTGCTACCTGGCCCTCGGAACTGCGCCTTCGGCCACTAGCGCTGTCGGATGGGAATTTTACCATCAGTTTGTCCGCCAGGGTCCTGTGGTATAGCATCACTCTCGAACCCCTTTCCTCTTCGGGTATGAGAGTGGAAAGGTTCTCCTTATACCGTGGGTCGAGCAGTGTGTACAACCAGTAATCCGTAGTGGCCAGAATGCGTGTAACGCGAGGGTCACGAGAAAGGCATTCTAACATGAAGTCAGCCATGTGTGCCAGGGTACCTGTACACAACACATGGCTGTCCTCACTAGGAAGATCACTTTCAGGATCCTCCTCCTCCTCAGGCCATACACGCTGAAAGGATGACAGCATGGGTACTCTCAGCAGTGGGCCAAGCTGTCTCTTCCCCCTCCTCCTCATCCTCCTCATGCTCCTCCTCCTCCTCCTCAACGCGCTGAGATATAGACAGGAGGGTGCTCTGACTATCCAGCGACATACTGTCTTCCCCCGCCTCTGTTTCCGAGCGCAAAGCGTCTGCCTTTATGCTTTGCAGGGAACTTCTCAAGAGGCATAGCAGAGGAATGGTGACGCTAATGATTGCAGCATCGCCGCTCACCATCTGGGTAAACTCCTCAAAGTTTCCAAGGACCTGGCAGATGTCTGCCAACCAGGCCCACTCTTCTGTAAAGAATTGAGGAGGCTGACTCCCACTGCACCGCCCATGTTGGAGTTGGTATTCCACTATAGCTCTACCCTGCTCATAGAGCCTGGCCAACATGTGGAGCGTAGAGTTCCACCGTGTGGGCACGTCGCACAGCAGTCGGTGCACTGGCAGATGAAACCGATGTTGCAGGGTGCGCAGGGTGGCAGCGTCCGTGTGGGACTTGCGGAAATGTGCGCAGAGCCGGCGCACCTTTCCCAGCAGGTCTGACAAGCGTGGGTAGCTTTTCAGAAAGCGCTGAACCACCAAATTAAAGACGTGGGCCAGGCATGGCACGTGCGTGAGGCTGCCGAGCTGCAGAGCCGCCACCAGGTTATGGCCGTTGTTACACACGACCATGCCCGGTTGGAGGCTCAGCAGCGCAAGCCAGCGGTCGGTCTGCTCTGTTAGACCCTGCAGCAGTTCGTGGGCCGTGTGCCTCTTCTCTCCTAAGCTGAGTAGTTTCAGCACGGCCTGCTGACGCTTGCCCACCACTGTGCTGCCGTGCCGCGCGACACCGACTGCTGGCGACGTGCTGCTGCTGACACATCTTGATTGCGAGACAGAGGTTGCGTAGGAGGAGGAGGAGGGTGGTTTAGTGGAGGAAGATACCACCACCGAGCTGGGGCCCGTAATTCTGGGGGTGGGTAGGACGTGAGCGGTCCCAGGCTCTGACTCTGTCCCAGCCTCCACTAAATTCACCCAATGTGCCGTCAGGGAGATATAGTGGCCCTGCCCGCCTGTGCTTGTCCACGTGTCCGTTGTTAAGTGGACCTTGCCAGTAACCGCGTTGGTGAGGGTGCGTACAATGTTGCGGGAGACGTGGTCGTGCAGGGCTGGGACGGCACATCGGGAAAAGTAGTGACGACTGGGAACTGAGTAGCGCGGGGCCGCCGCCGCCATCATACCTTTGAAAGCCTCCGTTTCCACAACCCTATACGGCAGCATCTCCAGGCTGATAAATTTGGCTATGTGCACGTTTAACGCTTGAGCGTGCGGGTGCGTGGCGGTGTACTTGCGCTTGCGCTCCAACATTTGCACTAGCGACGGCTGGACGGTGCGCTGAGAGACATTGGTGGATGGGGCCGAACACAGCGGAGGTGAGGGTGTGGGTGCAGGCCAGGAGACGGTAGTGCCTGTGTCCTGAGAAGGGGGTTGGATCTCAGTGGCAGGTTGGGGCACAGGGGGAGAGGCAGCGGTGCAAACCGGAGGCGGCGAACGGCCTTCGCCCCACCTTGTGGGGTGCTTGGCCATCATATGTCTGCGCATGCTGGTGGTGGTGAGGCTGGTGGTGGTGTCTCCCCGGCTGATCTTGGCGCGACAAAGGTTGCACACCACTGTTCGTCGGTCGTCTGCACTCTCAGTGAAAAACTGCCAGACCTTTGAGCACCTCGGCCTCTGCAGGGTGGCATGGCGCGAGGGGGCGCTTTGGGAAACAGTTGGTGGATTATTCGGTCTGGCCCTGCCTCTACCCCTGGCCACCGCACTGCCTCTTCCAACCTGCCCTGCTGCTGCACTTGCCTCCCCCTCTGAAGACCTGTCCTCAGTAGGCGTAGCAAACCAGGTGGGGTCAGTCACCTCATCGTCCTGCTGCTCTTCCTTCGAATCCTCTGTGCACTCCTCCCTCGGACTTACTCCAATTACTACTGCCTGAGTGATAGACAACTGTGTCTCATCGTCATCGTCCTCCTCACCCACTGAAAGCTCTTGAGACAGTTGCCGGAAGTCCCCAGCCTCATCCCCCGGACCCCGGGAACTTTCCAAAGGTTGGGCATCGGTCACGACAAACTCCTCCGGTGGGAGAGGAACCATTGCTGGCCATTCTGGGCAGGGGCCTGGGAACAGTTCCTGGGAGTCTGCCTGCTCCTCAGAATGTGTCATTGTAATGGAGTGAGGAGGCTGGGAGGAAGGAGGAGCAGCAGCCAGAGGATTCAGAGTTGCAGTAGTGGACGGCGCAGAACTCTGGGTGGTCGATAGATTGCTGGATGCACTTTCTGCAATCCACGACAGGACCTGCTCACACTGCTCATTTTCTAATAAAGGTCTACCGCGTGGACCCATTAATTGTGAGATGAATGTGGGGACGCCAGAAACGTGCCTCTCTCCCAATCCCGCAGCAGTCGGCTGCGATACACCTGGATCAGGAGCTCGGCCTGTGCCCACACCCTGACTTGGGCCTCCGCGTCCTCGCCCGCGTCCATGTCCTCTAGGCCTACCCCTACCCCTCAGCATGCTGTATTACCAGTAGTGCAGAAACAGAATGCTGTAATTAAATTTGCTGCTTATTGGCCTGTGGTTGGAGGCTGACTTCGCTTACGGAACGCACAGCAGAGCCAGGAAACAATTTTGCGCACGCCTGTAGTGAGACGTAGGTGCGTATGACTGAGCTTGTGGAATTCACAGTGCAGAAGCAGTCAAGTGGCCAAAGGCCAGTAGTAGGCCTTAAGTATTTTGCTTCTATTTTTTTAAAATGCTGAGCTGATACAGCAGACAGATACTGTAGGCAGCGTATAATATTATGTATACTGTTTCCCTCTGGCGGGATGACAGCGCTGATGTAACAGAGACAGCAGATCCAGGAAACAATTTTGCGCAAGCCTGCTGTAACGCTTAGCTGCGTATTAATTAGGACTACAACCCCCAGCAGATAGATACTGTAGGCAGCGTATAATATTATGTATACTGTTTCCCTCTGGCGGGATGACGGCGATCATGTAACAGAGACAGCAGATCCAGGAAACAATTTTGCGCAAGCCTGCTGTAACGCTTAGCTGCATATTAATTAGGACTACAACCCCCAGCAGATAGATACTGTAGGCAGCGTATAATATTATGTATACTGTTTCCCTCTGGCGGGATGACGGCGATCATGTAACAGAGACAGCAGATCCAGGAAACAATTTTGCGCAAGCCTGCTGTAACGCTTAGCTGCGTATTATTTAGGACTACAACCCCCAGCAGATAGATACTGTAGGTAGCGTATAATATTATGTATACTGTTTCCCTCTGGCGGGATGACGGCAATCATGTAACAGAGACAGCAGATCCAGGAAACGATTTTGCGCAAGCCTGCTGTAATGCTTAGCTGCGTATTAATTAGGACTACAACCCCCAGCAGATAGATACTGTAGGCAGCGTATAATATTATGTATACTGTTTCCCTCTGGCGGGATGACGGCGATCATGTAACAGAGACAGCAGATCCAGGAAACAATTTTGCGCAAGCCTGCTGTAACGCTTAGCTGCATATTAATTAGGACTACAACCTCCAGCAGATAGATATTGTAGGCAGCGTATAATATTATGTATACTCTTTCCCTCTGGCGGGATGACAGCGCTGATGTAACAGAGACAGCAGATCCAGGAAACAATTTTGCGCAAGCCTGCTGTAACGCTTAGCTGCGTATTAATTAGGACTACTACCCCCAGCAGATAGATATTGTAGGCAGCGTATAATATTATGCATACTGTTTCCCTCTGGCGGGATGACGGCGATCAATTTTTTGGAAAAAGCCCACTGCGTATATAGCCTGAATATCTCTTTCCCTGCCTCACCAGTACTGCCCCTATACTCTGTACAATGACTGCAGACTGCGGACGCAATGCTCTGCACGGCCGATATACAAAAAAAAAAATTTGTGCAACACTGCTAAAAGCAGCCTCAACAGTACTGCACACGGTTAGATGTGGCCCTAAGAAGGACTGTTGGGGTTCTTGAAGCCTAAAATAACTCCTAAGGCCTTAGTCACACGGGCGCATCGGCACCCGTACACCGGCGCCGATGCGCCCGTCTGACTGTCAGTGAGAAGACGGACGTACCTGCAGACGGCCGTCTCTCTGAAGCGCTGGAGGAAAGAACACATGACCGGCAATGGAGCCCGTGTGACTAAGGCCTAACGCTCTCCCTATAGCAGCAGCACCAGCAGCAGCACTTTCCCTGAGCTATGTCAGAATGCATCTGTGGCGAGCCGCGGGAGGGGCCGATTTATATACTCGGGTGACACCTGATCTCGCCAGCCACTCACTGCAGGGGGGTGGTATAGGGCTTGAACGTCGCAGGGGGAAGTTGTAATGCCTTCCCTGTCTTTCTATTAGCCAGAAAAGCACGCTAACGTCTCAGAGATGAAAGTGAAAGTAACTCGAACATCGCGTGGTACTCGCCTCTAGTAACGAGCATCTCGAACACGCTAATACTCGAACGAGTATCAAGCTTGGACGAGTACGTTCGCTCATCTCTAATCTTAACCTAACTGGGGAGACTCTACCTAAAAGTGGTAGACTCGCCCTGATAAGGACGACATCCCTGTCAGAAACCTGAGGCGACCTGACTTTTCCTAGTTGGAACAGGGGTAATGGTATAAATAAGGTATAACAATATATGGAGTGTTAGATATTACTCAAGAATGCCATAAACAAGATGATAATCCAAAGCATAAATAGCAACAAGTCAGTAGATATATGTAACTCAACCCCAGATTACACTTAAGCCAAAAAGATTTATCTGAACTGTGGAACAGGACAGGAGACACTGACTAAAGATACACCTTCAGATAGAAGTATAACTGGTGTCCTCTCTGAGGAAGAGCCAGGATAAAAGTATACAGACAGGCACTGATTGGCTGGTTGGGATACACGCCTTCCAGCCAAACAATCCGTCCACACACCAGCAGAGGAGTGTTCATGTCAGCATCCAACGTTTAAATGACACTGAGCACATGCCAATGTGTGGATCATGGCGGGCGAGCTCTGACAAAGATGTTTCAGAATTCTTGCAGAACACTTGTATTTACTTAACTCATTAAGGACCAAGCACTGTAAATTTTCGGCACGTGGTCCTGGACTTTAGAGAAAGGAAGATCCGCGGCAGCACAAGGAGATGCAAGTAAAACAAGTGTTTATTCCTCCATCACACCCACACAACGTTTTGATCTCGGTTGAGATCTTTGTCAAGCATAGTACCCATAAAAACACACCCCATATATAGAGACATGATTAGAAACAAAGTCGTAACAGCTGTGTTATATCAGATACCTGTGTAGCCTATGGCGCTATGCTCCGTGGTGTCCGGCGTCTCCAGCATCTAAGCAGGAAAACTGCGCATGCGCGGGAGTACAAGTCCCACGAGATTACGAGCGGCACTACGTCATTTAAAGATGCCTGAACTCTGGTACGTCAGGCTGAGTAGGCGGGATCTCCCCTGTCCGGCTTAAAGGTCCTGGACTTTAGTCACAGCCGATAGTAAAAATATGGCATGGAATTAAAGCCCCTGCTTCTGCAATCAATCAGAAGAAGGTTGGGTTGTCAGCTGTTAGTCACAGCTGAGAACCTGAAGAAGAAGGCAGGAGTGGTTTTTAACCTCTTCTGCCTTCTCCTTTCCCGAGTACACAGCGCTCAAAGTGAAAGTCTTTCTTCCACTACGCTAGCCGACGGTCACGTGACTGCCGGGATCCCCTGTCACAGCAGAACTACGATGTCCCAGCAGAACCTGATTAGCTCTGCTAGTGACTAATGTCACTACAAAGGGTGTTTTCTCCTGTAACTGGGCTTTCTAAAGTCAGTGAAAAAGATATTAAAACAATTGCCCGATATGTTCTGAAAAACAAATGCTGCTGCACATATTTTTGGTAGCTGAAGAAAAAAATAGGGCAGTGAAACCACCACATGGATAAAATCTGTAAAAACGTGTCTTGTCCTTAAACTACAAAACAGCCTGGTCCTAAAGGGGTTAAAAGACATGTTCGGAGGAAAGGTGACACGTGATAGAAAGTCACCTGTACCTAATATTTGGCCCTTGTACAACACATACATGTAAAGATACGTACTGTGCACACATTACTTATTTCATAGTTTAGAAAATACAGTCCAGACAAGCTCTATACAAAGGATGGTGCTAAGAAAAATAGCACGCCAGAAAGAAGGTTACACAAATCTACCATACTCACATGGGTTCTTTGAGTTCAGTAATACCTGCTGTTTCTAGGACATTTACTTACTTTACAAACCTCACTGAGCTTAGAAAACATTTGAGGTAAGAATTCAGGATTTTTCTCTAAAAACGCTTCTAACCGTATCCTGCAGAGCACAAAATGTGGTTCCCAATTGAATATTAAACTATAATTTAAACATGAGATCCTACTGTTCATAATTTAAGATGTCAGAAGACCATCTTGTTTAAATTACTCGTTTCTTGGTTTCCATATTAGCCAAGGAATATATTCCACTGTACGTGCCTTTATATACTGTGTACAGACCTTCTGAATGCTGTGGTATCATTTCATCACATGTATATTAATATGTTCCACATTTGTTACTGTAGATGTTTCAGCCATTCTAATTATTATTATTACTATTCTCGTTTTTTTTTCTTTTTGCTAAATTTGGTTTAAAGGAGATTTATGAATTTGTAATATCATAAATGAAGCAGTCAGCTCTTTTATAAAATGCACTTACATTACAGGATTTTCCATTGTGGCTTGCAGCACCTGTTGTTCACACACAGCGTTAATTTATGTGAAATCCTAAGGGCTCCTGTCCACGGCTTTGCGAAATCCCGCTGCAGGAACCGCCTCCCGGGTGCAGAAGTCGGCAGACGGATCTCCGTGGTGAGCCTATCTGACAGATTGCCTCACTGTAGCATTTCGCAGCATGCTGCAAATTGCCAACCGCAAGCGGAGAATCGCAATGATTCTCCGCTCATGGACAGGGGGAAGCGCTTTCCATAGCAACGCTATGGAAAGCGTGCATTGCGTTCCCCACGGCAGGATTATCGCCGCGGGAAACGCAATTTAAAACCGCCCGTGGACAGGAGCCCTAAAGTGGAGCAAGGAGTAGATTGGATACAAAAAATTATTTAAGTGCGTGTAGGTAAGGACTCAATAAAACATAGCTGACATAAGCAGAGCCAGTGCGTCAGAGGTGACATTTCTGTGCTCACACAGAAGTAAGACGTGCCGCGATTTGTTTACCGCGCAAGTTTTCACGTGGTCAAATCGCGGCTGTCTGCATAGGATTGCATTATCTTATGCAATCCTATGGCAGCTTGCACAGGCAGAAATTCTGTGGGAAATCCCGCCGTGGAATTTCCGCCCGTGTGCATTTATCCATACCCAACATAGTGAAATTGGTCTGTTTTTCACCCATGTAGTAAGCCCACTGGATTGAAAAACAGTGAAGACCTTCCTGGCCAAAATGTGTGGAGGTTATGTTATACTGAAATCCAAATAGACAAACGGGAAGGCAAATCAATCACTTCATCCTCACCTTTCCGAAACCTGCAGCCATGCTTGCCTGTCTTGGTTGCCAACTTCACCAATGCAAGCTGACCACCTCATGTTGCTTCCAGTTCTTCCAAGCAACACTTGTAGGCAAGCCTAGCCAGTGGCGTAGGAGCCCACCCCACAACAGACAGCATTCCCTCACTGGCTAGACAAGCCCTGCTGAAAAAGCTAAAGGCTGATTCAAGGATGAAGGATTGGAGTTGAGTCTTGAGACTACAACAACAGAACAATACACAAAAATCAGACAGGCAAACAAGGTAGCAAAACCCTCAGTGAAACCACAACAATTGCTGTATATGCTACATGTGGATTTTTCTAGCAGATTCTGTTATGAACATCACCGTATGCATTGCAAAGTGTGAAATCTGCACCGCCCGTACATTCATGGGCAGCGAATTTCTGTAATTTGCAGATGATTTTTTTTCATTCCCATCTACTTTGCTGGTATGGTATCATACTGTGGATTTGAATTTGGAAAATCTACATCTAAAAATGCCTAAACACACCTGACTGTGCTTTAGCAACAGCCTATAGGATGGACTGTTGCTACTCTGGACATTATGTTTGGCAGGGATGCTGACTGGTGTAATGGGCATTACTAGCCACCTGCCTGGCCAATGAAAATCCAGTAACTGCTATTTGAACCACATCCTGACACCTGAGCTAGTGCAAGTTATAATGGTGAGTCTCTGTTTCTAGAATTCATGAGCCTAGTGCCTTGATCTCGTGCCATATGGTGTCCGATAAGGGTTGCTTCCGACCATTCTCCAGCTTTGCCCCATGGTTCTGGACTGTCACTGATCATATGCCTGGTAACCTGATTGGTTCCTTATTGTGTACTGCGCTGCCTGGTCATTATTGACCACCTGCTTACCTGACCTCACTTCTGTTAGCAGTTTGGCTAGATGTCTGTTTTTGGCCAAAACACATTGTTGCCTCTACTGTGTAATTATTCATATTATATTGAATAGTTACAACATCTGCATTTCATAATTCATATAAGTCTGGTATGTACATATATACTATGTGACAGAACGCAGAAGAGAAAAGCTTGGATGACACATTCTCACATGCATTAAGTAGATGATAAAATACTTAAGCTCCATGAGTCTTCACATCTGCTGTCTTCAGGGATCTCACATTTAAGCAAAGTCCAATACATTATGTCATAATTATGAATGAAAGAAACATTTTCGAACATGAAATATATGCAATTGGAACTCTGGAACATTATATATTATTTATATATATAGTGATTTGCTGTTTTTTTTTCTTGTTCTGTTGCATTACAACTTGGAATTCAAATGATTTTAATTCAGATTTTATATAATGGACCTGACAGCATAATCCGAATTGGAGTCCCTAATTAAGGTTTGGTCCAATAAATTAACTTCAAAAGTTACATAATTAGTTGAGTAAGGCCCTCCTAGGTGCAATGAAAGTGTCACATGATCACAAGTCAGAGACAAAGTTGTGAAAAAGTATAGGTCAGGGTTGGGTTATAAAAGAAGAAATCTCAAACTTTGGATCATCACATCTATTACAACACAATGGAAAGAATATGGCACAACTGAAAACCTAACAAGAAAAGGCCACCCACCAAAACTCACGGACAGGGCAAGAAGGGTATTAATCAGAGACTCAACAAAGACGCTAGTAGTAACTCAGAAGGAGTGTCAAGTGTCCACAGCAGAGCTGTACACTTTGCAGAGTGAGGTTTTATAGAAGAGTGAACAGAAAATAGCAATTGCTTGAAGAAAAACTGCATGTCACGTACTCCCCAAACTCATGGAAGAAGATTATCTGGTCAAATGAGAATAAAACTGAACTCATAGGAAACACAATGTATGGTGCAATACCAACCCGTTCTGTCACACCAGGAACACCATCCCTCAATTGAAGCACGGTGGTGGCCACGTCATACTATGGAGATGCTTTTCATCTGTTGGTACTGGAAAACTTGTTAGGATTGAAAAAAAAGATGGATAGCAGTAAATATAGGACAATTCTCTCTGCTAGAGATTTAAGACTGGGACAAAGCCTAGACCTCAATCCAAAGGACACTCTGTGGAGGACTTAATAATAAAGACTTGAAGACTGATGTGTACCAACCCAGTCCATCTAACTTGTAGGTCTTGAAGCAGTTTTGCCTGGAAGAATACGCAAATACCCTGTTTCCCCTGAAATAAGACCTAGCCTGAAAATAAGCCATACTCTGTTCTTGGGGTAATTTTTAATAGGCTATGAATATAAGTCCTACCCTGAAAATAATCCCTAACTGCATTACATAGAAAAAAAAAAGGAATACATTATCAAGCATGCTCAGACCAAGTCCTCTCGCTGCTCTCCGGAGCTCCAAAGCGCTTCTTGCAGTCCTCGGCCGCCCACAGATCATTTCCTGGTTACAGGATTCATAAATCCCACCTCCAGGAAGCGATGGCTCTGATTGGCTGAGCAGCACTCGAGAATTGCTGCGCTCAATGATTCAATGCAATGGCTGTGATTGGTTCTTCGACCGCTGCTCAGCCAATCAATGCAGCGCTCAAAAAACCAATAATAGCCATCGCTTCCTGGAGGCAGGATTTATGAACCTGGTAACCAGGAAGTGATCTTCTGTGGGCAGCCGAGGACTGCAAGAAGCACGCTGGAACTCCCTAGAGCAGTGGGAGGACCCAGACTGATCCTGCCAGATAAGTATAATAAGACATCCCCCCAAAATAAGACCTCTTTTGGGGTAAGAACTAATATAAGACAGGGTCTTATTTTTGGGGAAAGACGGTATCTCAGCGGCTAGATGTGCTAAGCTAAAAGAGACATCTGTAATTACAACAAAAAGGTAGCTCCACAAGGTATCGACATTCAAGGGGTGAATATTTACGCACATTAAAGTTCTCTGTTTCTTTTTTGTCTTAAGAATCATTTGACTCACAGCCAAAAATATTTTGCACCATCAAAGTGGTTGGCTTGTTGTGTAAATCAAACAGTCCATAACTCCTCTAAGATGCATCTTAATTCCAGGTAGTAATGTAACAAGACAGGAAAACACCAAAGGATATATATATCAACCATTAGATCTAGTTGTTATATATATCCACACATGCTTCTCTTTAGGGGGCCTCTAATCAGCCTTGTGATCTGCCTCTATGGTAGGTGTGCCGTTGTTTTACGCATGATTTTGATTACCTGTCATTATTGAGTATGTTTATATTTTATCTGGATACTGGTGTTAGAAGTACATAACAAGATTGTGTATGATAAGGTATGTATACATTTAGTTGCCACAGTATCAGTCATCCATCGCCACAGATGAATACAATTACAATTGTAAACCGTTCTTGGAAGTAATAACCCAGTAAATATTCTCATCAAGGGACTCATGTTTAGATAAATAATATTCATTACTAGGAAATCAGAGCTTGCCGGTATATAACCAATTCACAAGGCTCCGAGGAAATGATAGTGTTAGTTACAGTAGAAATGCAGAGTTAAATCAAATACTCCTGTATGCCAACAAAATATCGCACAGGACACATGCAAGGAAATTACTTCTAAACCCAGTTAAACAAAAACACACTGTTCTGCTTCCAGCTGAATCTGTTTTCTCGCTCCTCGAGCCAAATAAAGAGCAATTTCATTACTTGAGAAAGGTGCAGTCAATTTGTACTCTGTTCATAAGAGACGATGGCTACTTGGAGCAGAAAAATCTTTAGTACAGGGGCTGGATTCCAACTCATTGGCATGGCAAAACTTCTTGTTAGTTTCACTTCTTCCTCCCAAATAACCGCACACTTTCGGCCTCGAAAACCAACATTATCTCCCAGTAGACTCTTTCATACGTTGTTAGAAAAATCACCAACTAACAGAAACCAAGCCAGCATACCCTATAGCTTTGTCTGATATTACTACCGCATTGTATCCTTAAAGCTTGTTTTAGTGGAGTTAAGCTTCTAATGAAATTGTACATATTGGTCTTTAACAAACATTGCAATAAAAAGTAGACCATGTAGATTTGTACAGTATATGTAAGGAATTAGTATTGTCGGTGTGATCAGGTTCCCCTTGTAAACTGGAACAGCTCTCAAAAGAGGGAACAAATATCTCAATTTGGAAGCTGTGTGTTCTGGTGGGATTTATTGTGAAAATACAAGTCTCAGCATGATGGCCTACGGATGTAGTTTTGATACAACTGAAGAGCCATAGGTTGGGGTCCACTGCCATATGGGCTATTTCACACAGTTGTATTACAGTTTTGTACAACCTCCAAGTTGCACAGAGGTGTAATGTAGTAATTAGAGCAGTCTATGGTGCATTACTGTACCAGTTTATGTCTATTCTTTCTATGGAGTTAAGTACACAAATGGCAAAATAGTTATATTATGACGTTTGTCGAGGAAGACCCCTAATAACCACTACAGTCATGATAGACCTGGCTTGGATAAATAAATCACTTGTGAGGAACATTTCATTTTTAAGGAGTGTTGTAACAGACTAATGTGGACTCCTTCTAACTATAGGTTCTCTGGCACTGCTCTAAAGCCAAAAAAGTTCACCCCTAGTTGTTAGGCAAAGTGTCTCTTGCAACCAGTCTAACCCAAATGACTCAGCTGTACAATGGAAAGCTGATTTAGCACCAGACACTTAAAAAAAGGAAAAAAACTGTTTGGAGTTCTGCTAATAGATATCTTATGTAGATGGCCAGTTTCAAACAGGGATAACAGGTTAATTCCATTACACTTTCTTCACCATGTTGGATATAGAACATCAAGCTCTCATCTGTTATCCCTTTATTATTCCTATATCTCACATATGGTCTTTTTGCAACAGTTTTGGTTGGCTTTGGTTGGCGGCTCATTTTCTTTTATATATATATATATTTTTTATTTTTTTTTTATTTTTTTTAATTTATTTATTTTTTAAATTTATTATTTTATTCTGTAAGTTTTTTAAATCTTATTTTTGTAGCTATTTTTTTTACCATCTATGCCCCTATGTTGTCATATAAGATCTCTGGGGGTCATTCTTATGGTCTTTTTTTTTCTCTTAAATTTCACACTTAAAGCATCCATAGGAGCCCCAGTTACAGGGGAAAACATCCCCCTGTAGTGGCATCAGTCACTAACAGAGCTGATCAGAGTCTGCTAGAATCCTGCAGCTCAACTGTGACAAAACTGTCACGTGATCAGCGGGTCGCAGAGCGGAACTAACACTTCTGCTTTCACTTTTCAGTACATAGGGCTCATCAAGTGCTATGTAGCCTGGAAAGGAGAAGGCAGAAGCTGTTAAAACTGCTGCTTCTCTGTGCCCTTAGCTGTGTTTGACAGATGAAGATCTGACCTGTTCCTGCTTGATTGCAGGAGCAGAGGCTTTAATCCTGCACTGTATTTTTCCTATTGGCCAGGATTAAAGCCCAGGACCAAGCGCTGTAAATTAATGGTGCTTGGTTTTTAAGGGGTTAATTCTATAATTTCAAACAGTATGTTTGGCGCTAAGCCAACACTTTACTTCACTAAAAGAACCCCATATCCACAGTGAAGACCAGTGGAGGCAGCATTATGCTCTGGGGCTGTTTTTCTGCTGCTGGAACTGGAGCTTTAGTCAATGTGGACGGAATTATGAACAGTTGCAAATATCAGTCCATTTTGGCACAAAGCCTTCAGGCCTCTGATGAAGAGCTGAGAGGAATTTCACCTTTCAGCATGACAATAGCCCAAGGCAGACCTCCAAATCAGCAAAAAAATGGCTCGCCAGAAGAAGATCAAAGTTGTGGAATGACCCAGTCAGGGCCCAGACCTGAATCCCATTAAAGATCTGTGGGTTGACCTGAAGAAGGCAGTAGACACAAGATGCCCTCACAATCTGACAGATTTTGTAAGGAATAGTAGGCAAAGATTGCCAAGTCAAGATGTGCCATGCTGATAGACACTCTAAAATAATGAATGCGGTAATAAAGTCGTAGGGTACATCAACAAAGTATTAGATTTAGGTGTGTATATTTATGCAACCACATCATTTTAGTTCTCTTTTAACATTTTCCATCCTAAAAGATTTCAGTTTGTTTTTTAGTGGAATTGTACAGATTATAGGTCACATTGAAGGTGGAAGTAAATCTGAATTTATTCATCTTGACAAAAACATGGCAGTATAACAGGGGTGTGTAGACTTATATCCACTGTAATAAAGTTGATGGAACTCACAGATGTTAGACACTTTCCTTTTCCTCGCGCCGGGTGTAAATTTACACCAATAATTTGTGCCGCATGCTCCTTGTTCCTGGTGTATTCTGCTTCATAAATCTCCCCTGTAAGTGATATAAATATACAGTGAAGTATGAGTAAAGATAATTTACCATCACATGCAGTTGGACTGGGTTCTACATCATGGGAAATTATATGCAACCTACAAAATTGGACCCCACAAATTATAATGAATTCTGAATAATGATTATTACAAATGATCTTCCTGTTGTAAAACCCTCAGATACATAAATTTGATATTAATGGAAACTCAAAAATTTATTTCTCAAACTGAAGAGATTAAATAAAAGCTGTGCTGTGATTGCTTGCTGTGGGCAACAAGGACAATCTTACTGTTAGACCCTTTTGCTAAATAAGACCCAAAACGGTTTATTCTGCTGTTGTCTTCGCTAGGGAAATATGAGACACAACGGCTGCCAACGAAGACAAGAGAGTGTTTTGTGTCCTTGATTTTCACTCCTATTAGTCTGTAACTTCATTTTCGAACAAAGTTTGGTGAAGTTCCGCCCAGTGGGCACACAGTTTGTAAGTAGCGGTCCAACTTTGTTTCAATAATCTTTATTTAAATTTTTCATTTTCTGAACAAAACACAGCATAGTATGTAGCAGATTAACAAATGCAAAATAAGTGTCTATTACAATAATCCAGATATCACATAACAGATATTGTATGTTATATGGATTAGGTAATAAAGAGAAATGTAAACAACTTTACATATGAACCAATAATAAAGCTACATGGGTAGATAAGTAGGTAAGGTCACAATTACCAGGTAAAGGAATTAATTATATTAGTCATAGCTCCCAATACTTACTGACTAAATAATGATATCATAAGAACCTACAAAAAAAATTTTTGCAATCAGCCTGGTATACAGTGGTTACAGGATGGCCATGCTTTCCAGATAAAGTGAAATTTCAAGAGTATGAAGGCATTTTTTATGTATATACATTTTATATATTCCCAAAATTTGGTATTGCTGTAGGATTACATGTGAGCCAGTGTTCATTAATGCTAAAGCTGGGGATTTCTAGACTGTATAACCAACCAAAGACAAAAATAACCTAAACACAGAGTCCCAGTACTGTTGGAGAAAAGGGTAGCTATATAATATATGTAGTAGCATTCCCCTGTTGCCACCATTCCTCCAGCAGTCACCTGAGCAATTAGGGTACATTTGAGCTAAACGTACCATTGTATAGTATATATAAGTGCTTTGTGGGTCAGAGGAAGAGCTTGCTTCCATTCTTTATTGCAACATTTTTGGGTCAATTCTCTCTCCCACTCTCTTAACTGATATATTTTTTGAAAGTTAGCATGATCATGCCATAAAGTATATACAGGCGTTAACCCTTTAATTCCTTTAGAGCACATTTTGAATATATACTTGGCTTACCCCTGAATAATAGAAGTTTACGCGAAGGGAGAAAATGTTATATTTGCATTATCTACTTGTAATAGTCTCCTGAAGTCAAAGAATATTGAGATCTCAGTTGTTCAGATGGGTAAGAGATTCCTCTTGCAGTAAGTGTGCGAGGTTAGAAATACCCATTGAGTTCCATAGTGTATTGGATCAAATGCATAGAAATATAATCTTCTGGAAGGATACTCTAGGGTTTCGCATAATCATGACATTTTTTCCATGCCTTTAAACATATTTGAGTCAACAGGGAAAGGTGAGAGGGTAGAGGCGAAGAATCTTGGTTGAGACAGGAAAGACTAGATAATGCTCTATATGGACCCAGTGTTTGTGGGCACCAGACCTCCACCATGGAGCTAGTTGAGTGACATGTGTGGCTAGATAATAATCTTGAATGTCTGGGAGGCCTAGACCTGCCACCCATCTATCTTTGGTGAGTATTGTGCTAGCCACACAAGGTCTATGTTGTGCCCAGACAGAGACAAAATCTTGCTCCTATTTTTAAAGAAACGTTCTGATAATTCGATAGGGAAGAGTACAAAACAGATATATAGTAATTTTGGCAACAAAGGAAGTATTTTAAAAATTTCCACCCATGAAATCTCAAATTTAGATAATCTGTGGGATTTTCCCTGCAATGTTTCGAGCATAGGTTCAAAGTTATATTTGTAGATTTTTTTGTGTAAAGCGCATATAGTTATACCCAAGGATTTTATACCTTCATGTTGCCAATTGAAGGAGTGCTTGTTTTCTAGATAATGTAATAGGTCATGAGTAGAGATGAGCGAGCATACTCTCTAAGGACAATTACTCGAGCGAGCATTGTCCTTAGCGAGTATCTCCCGCTCGGAAGAAAAGGTTCGGCTGCCGGTGCGGGTGACAGGTGAGTTGCGGCCATGAGCAGGGGGGAGCGGGGGAGAGGGAGAGATCTCCCCTCCGTTCCTCCCCGCTCTCCCCCGCCGCCGGCAGCCGAATCTTTGCTCCCGAGCGGGCAGATACTCGCTAAGGGCAATGCTCGATCGAGCACTTGCCCTTAGCGAGTATTCTTTCTCATCTCTAGTCATGAGAGATATTCATAGGCAAGATTTGAGATTTCTGTCTCTTTTATTACCTCCAATGTGTTTTATAGAGAAGATATGGTCTCTGTTAGCATCAAAATAATATCATTTGCACATAGCAAAATTAAATGACAGCAGTCTCCAATCTGTATTTCTTTGATTAGAGTACTTAATAGCACTTGAGGATTGAGCATGCAAGCTGGAGGTGGTGTCTGTATTTGAGATGGTGTTAAAGGGGTTGTCCCGCACCGAAACTGGTTTTTTTTTTTTTCAACCCCCCCCTTGTTCGGCGCGAGACAACCCCGATGCAGGGACCTAAAGAAAGCTTACCGGAGCGCTTACCTTAATTCCCGCGCTCCGGTGACTTCTATACTTACCGGTGAAGATGGCCGCCGGGATCCTCTTCCTCCGTGGACCGCAGCTCTTCTGTGCGGTCCATTGCCGATTCCAGCCTCCTGATTGGCTGGAATCGGCACGTGACGGGGCGGAGCTACACGGAGCTACACGGAGCCCCATAGAGAACAGGAGAAGACCTGGACTGCGCAAGCGCGGCTAATTTGGCCATCGGAGGGCGAAAATTAGTCGGCTCCATGGGAACGAGGACGCCAGCAACGGAGCAGGTAAGTATAAAACTTTTTATAACTTCTGTATGGCTCATAATTAATGCACAATGTACATTACAAAGTGCATTATTATGGCCATACAGAAGTGTATAGACCCACTTGCTGCCGTGGGACAACCCCTTTAAAGTCACCACAGATAAGTCACTTGCCTTATTTGCATTTAGAAAGTATACGTAAAATTTTATGAATAAAACACCTTTGTTGTGTGTTTGCGGCATAAATGGAAGCCAAGGTATACATGGTATTATTTATAGAACAGACTAGGATAACATGTCTCCCTTGTGGATCTATTGTCTCCTGGATAAGCTGGAATGCTATGGAATTTTTTATCACAATTAACACACCTCTTGATTAGGAGGTAAAGTTGGACTGGAATATTACAGGGTAGTTAGGATGTTTAACTCGAAAGGCATCCTTTAATAACATATGTGTCTCCTGCATATAAAAAAACATCTGGGTACAATTTTTTTTACATTTTCCTACATAAATGTACGTTTTTGGGCCTATAAGCTCTTTAACATTTGACACTTTCTTAATCCCCATAGTTAAAGGAGATGTCTCGAGGAAGCAGTGATTTTTTTTTTTTGCCCAGTCCCCCTAATTAAACATACATTACTAATTACCCCTGTAAATTACTTTTCTAGCTGGTTCGTACTTACCGTTCCAGCGTTTCAGTAACTTATAAAAGTTTCCCCAAGATGGCCGCCGGCTCTTTCCCCGTCGCTCGCTGCAGCCCGACGTGCGCGCTCCCGAGACGCTGCCAGCTGTGTCTCCATGGCAACCGGACGCCCCGCAGCCGCCGACCAGACGCCTCGCAGCCGCCGACCAGACGCCTCGCAGCCGCCGACCAGACGCCCCGCACCGCCAGGCAGCAGGTAACCGGCGCTAGCCCCCGGCTCCCCAGCGCTACGCTCCCGGCTCCCCAGCGCTACGCTCCCGGCTCCCCAGCGCTAGACCCTCAGCCCAGGTGAAGGCCCCGGAGCCCAGCGCTGGGCTCCGGGGCCTTCACCTGTCAGTGAACATCACCCCCGGCCTAGCGGCAGCCCCCCCCGGCCTAGCGGCAGCCCCCCCATCGCAGCGGCAGCCCCCCCCCGGCCTAGCGACAGCCCCCCCATCGCAGCGGCAGCCCCCCCCCGGCGCAGCAACAGCCCCCCCGGCCCATCACTTACCTGGACAGCTGGACGGCAGGACAGCTGGGCGGCTTCTCCGGCAGCTCGGCAGCTCTGCACCTTCCTCTAACAGAGGAAGGTACAGAATGGCCGCTCCAGCGCGCTCCCGAGCAGTGACAGCTCATCTGCGCATGCGCAGAAGAGCTGTAGCGGGGAGCACACTGAAGCGGCTCGTGCTGAAAGGAGAAGACGGGACTGCGCAAGCGCGTCTAAAAAAGCAAGCTGCCGGCGAATTTAGACGGAACCATGGAGACGAGGACGCTAGCAACGGAGCAGGTAAGTGAATAACTTCTGTATGGCTCATATTTAATGCACGATGTATATTACAAAGTGCATTAATATGGCCATACGGAAGTGTATAACCCCACTTGGTTTCGCGAGACCACCCCTTTAACAATAAATAAAGAAGCATAATTACGTAGATGGATAGAGTTGTTCTCATAGGAGCATCTTTTCCATGCCTAGCAGGCCCTAGGTTGTACCTGGTAACCACAAAAAAAAAGAAGAAAATGAAATAGAAGACAATGATAACTGTAAACAGTCCTTCACAAAGCTGTGAATGAGAAGGAAAACGTATCAGCGTCAGTGACCAATGTATCATTAACAAGAATGTCATCAAAAATGTCCACCATAGTGGGTGGTTTAGCTGTATTACATGAGTGATCACTCACCCCTGTGATGGGTTATTCCTTCAGAGTCTAACTTCTGTTCTTCTTTTCTGGACTGGCTGCAAAGATGATGATGATAACTGTGTTGTAGATGTGGAGGCTCTCGTCTGTCTTTCGCAGGACTTCCCTTCATATTTCTGAGCGAACTAGAGCGGCTGCAATGGGAAGCCGCATTACCTATGGACTCTGAGTTGTTTCTTCGCCTTGCTTCTTTAGAAAGTGCTCACTCTGGCAAGCGTTTTGCGAGTACTTTCCTGGCTGTGGCATCCTGGACACATAGGCAGTAGGTGAGACCTATTTGGTTGTGGTTTTCTCACTTTGGAGTTGCTGAGGAGCCCCCATGGTGGGTCAGGAGCGCTGCAGTCAGGCAGCCATTTACTTCAGCAGCCAAGCCATGCTCCTATGGTACTCTAATTTTAAGGAAAAAGGTTTATATATAAGCGAAAATCATTTGGCTGTCCACCAGTAAGTGTGAAAACAATGGAGCGTGTCCGTGAAAGTTTCACAAAGCCCTCAGAAATCCACCATCAGAGCAAGCAGAGAATTGGACATCCTGCGCTGACTGTGTGGAAGATTCTGCGCAAACATTTGCGATATTATCCCTAGCGATTGCAATTGTTACAGACCCTGAAACTGCATGACAAAGCGCGGCAATGTTCTTTCTGCAAGAGCATGCAAACTCTAATGGAAAGCGATAGTTTCATGGAATCTTTAGTGTTTAGTAATGAAGCCGCCATCCATCTTTCAGGCACCAATCGTAGTTTCAGAATCTGGGGGAGGGAAAACCCACCTGTCTATGTGAAGCATATGTGTGACTCCCCCAAGGTGACTGTGTTTTGTGCTATAACCTGTATGAAAGCATTCGGACTCTTTTTTTCCTTGAGGAAACAATCCCAGGGATTTTGTACCCAGATATGCTACAGATATGGCTTCTGCTCCAGCTGGGACAGGAAATCCCAATAGGACAGAACACCCCCAATTCTCACAATGAAGTCAGAAGTGAGCTCAATAGATGACTACCAAACAGATGGATTGGACATGCAAGTTGTGACAAGAGTGAACTTCTTCTTTGGCGTCCCTGTTCCCCGGACCTTACACCTTGTGATGTTTTTTTCCCTGTAGGAGTGTTAAAGAGTCTACATGCCACCCTTACTGCCCACCATGCATGGTCTGTGAGGACGCTTCACAGAAGCCGTTACATCAGTCAATCATAATATGTTACAATGTGTATGGCAGGAATTTAACTACAAGGTCGGTGTGTATCGAGTGATAAAGGGGGTCACACTAAACACCTCTGATGTGGAAAGCATTTTTGATGTTGCGCAACAAAATTTGTTTTCATTTACATCAAATAATAATAATCTTTATTTATATAGAGCCAACATATTCCGCAGCGCTTACAAAACAGGTGGAGAACACATACAAAAAACAAAGATACAAAAAACACTGTTACATGTAGTAATTGATTGATTGAAACAGTACAGATGAGGGGCCTGCTCCAATGAGCTTACATACTACAAATGAATGCATCAGTGGGTCATTAAAAAAGGAGTTATGAGTGTTTTAAATTGGTAAGATCATTTATTATAACCCCTATAGTTCTGTGACCACCATATATAATACACCTATATAAAGAACATGCAGAGGATAATATATATGTACACTTTATTGAACACAACAATCTAAAATGCATTAAAAAGGCAGAGCTGCAGTTATATTACCACATAGGGAACAATCGCTAGGTGGTGGTAGAACTGTAGGTTTTAAATGTATTTTAGATTGTTGTGCTCAATGAAGTATATATATATTTTATCTTCTGCATGTTCTTTGTACTTTATATAGGTGTATAATAACGGGTAATTATAGTAAACTAGAGAACTCTCCAAAAACTTTATATGGTGGATCGATGAGAACTATTTTAAGCAGCGTCTGGAGGAGCTGCATATTTAAATAGCCCAGATATAATTTCTGGCCAGGATTTCTCAAACTGTCATATTTTAGCTTCATACAAGGATGTCTTATTTCTCACAAATTGCTTACACAGCCCTGTATGTGAGGCATAAAACCGGAATGGATGAAATCTGTTTCTGACCACAACTAACATAAAAACCAGAATTATTCAGGATATTTTTTAAAACTGGCACAAGAAAGATATAATATTGTTTCTCTGCTCCCGATAACTCTAAAGCAGGCAAATGAGCAAAGATTTACTAGAAAAAAATACATATATTCCATATAAGCCCTACACTATACAGGCAGTCATATGGCTACATGATTAGTCGTCTCTTTTTAGAACCTAAGGGGGTAAGGATAAAAAGGACTGTCATGCTGCCGCTTGTTCTATTTATTTTATGATTTCATTCTGCTTTATCTGATCCTGATAGGGGGGGAAATCTTACAACCCTTCACTAGGCTGAGAATTTGCCTGACTGCAGAAAAACCCTATTTAGTGGGAGCTATACTATTGATAGCTTTTGAGTATATCAAAACTCACCTACTAAAGGATCTAATAGACAGCGATGTATTACCTGGGGAACTTTTTTTAGTGTGCAGTCTATCTGGGTATTGACCAAGACATCACTCTAAGTGATAACTGGGCACTGTTCCTCTAGGAAATATTATTAGGCTATCAAGTACCGCATATTAGCTTAGGAGGAATTATTGCAGCGATCACTCCTCATAGTGGGGTGCTAATTCAATACAGTACCTTACCTATACTTACTCATTGCCTCTAATGGATTATAGTCCTAATCTATAAACAATTTTCTATACTCAGTTGATGACTGATAACCTTTCTCCAGGGAATCATCCCAGGAGATACTTGAGCCCCTGAGGATCCCACGCAGTGGGCGAAACGCGTAGGGCAATTACAAGGTCTATTTTGTACATAAAAACATCTGGGCAATTACAAGGTCTATTCTGTACATAAAAACATCTCGTGTCTATTATACATTGGACTATATGAGTTGCATGTAGATTCCGGCTGATTACGACATCATGTTCAGGTTCGTAAAAAAATGCATAGGTTTTTTTGGAACATTAAAACCAAGAACCCCCCCCCAAAAAGAGCTATCTTTTGGACGTAAAAGACATAATAAAGAAAACGTCCAAGATCGATACTGATGTTGAAGTGTTACTGTATGATACAATTTCACATTCCCTACTGGATAGTGGATTTTTTTTTTTGTTGTTGTTGTTGTTGTTTGTGTGTCCATAAGGTTTTTAAGCAATATTTATTAAAAGTTAATTTTTATGAATTTATATTTTTGGGTACTAAAAGTGAGCTTGATTAAGTAATTGGGACCTTACTGCCTCTGTGAAGTGGTTCTCTTTTAAAGTCCAAATATAGAAATGGAAACACTAGCCCTGCAGTGCCACATATTGGATGGCAACATTCTTTCAAATCAATTTCGAAAATTTTATGAAGTTTTAAAAAACCAATGATTGGAAAGAGGACACCCTTCTTGACCTCCTTCAGACCTTTCATATTCTCTACTTATGCAAGAATCCCAGACCGAGGTTCATTCCATTCTTGAGCGTATCAAACATGGCCATATTTATACTCCAAAATTCTTCTGTGACTTGAAGTTGCCCTTTAGTATGATAACTCTCATCTGCTCTATGCTATGTCTGTGACCACAAAAATGTTTTGCCATAGGTAATTCCATCTTTTCCTTTCCAATTGAGTGGCGATGAGATCTCATCCTGCCTCTCAGTTTTTGTCCTGTTTCCTCGATATAAAGCTCCCCAACAGGACATTTACTGCACAGAATCAGGTACACAACATCAGACGTGGAACATGTGAATGTCCTTGGGATCTTCTAGTACTGATATGTGTTGGGGATTTGTATCCTGTCTGCAGTCAGTATATGTGAGCAGGTCTTGCAGCTCCTTACATTACAGGAATAAGTTCCTTTTTGTGTGTCGGAGGGCAATGCACTCCTGATTATAAAGTTCCTCAAATTCGGAGGTTGGCTGTAGCATAGAAGTGGAGGGTCCAGGAATATGGTTTTCAGACGTCATCCTTGGGTAGGGTATGATGGAGTTTCTTTGCAGTCTTTCTTAGTACCTCTAGCTGTAAATTGTAGGTCACTACTAGAGGCACACGCCTGTTTGGTTTTTTTTCCTTTCTCCTTGTATTGGAGTAGTTGATTCCTGGGTATCCTGGTGGCTCTGGTGATTTGGTTATCAGTTGATGTGGGATGGTAGCCCTAATTTAAAAATTTCTTTTTGAGATGGTGTAAATGTTCCTGTCTGTTGGGTTTGAGCAGATCCGGTTAATATCTGATGGCCTGGCTGTAGCCAATGGACTTTTTGATGTGCTTAGGATGGTAACTGTCCCATCTGAGGTATGTGGGTCGATCAATTGGTTTGTGGTACAGGGACGTCTGTATTGAGAGGTTTATAGGGGACCTATGGTTGACAGTTTGTTCAGTAGATCCAAGGTGTCCTGCAAGTATCTGGTTGTGTTCCTCACCGGTGGTTTGAGGACACCTTCCACCCATTTTTTCAGTGAGGGTTCTCACACCTGGGAAAAGACGGAATTATCTGTGGCAAAACATTTTTGTGGTCACGGACATAGCATTGAACAGATGAGAGTTATCATACGGAAGGGCAACTTCAACTCACAGTGTCAACGAAGAATTTGGGAGCATAAATTTATAGTAGAGATGAGCGAACGTACTCGGATAGGCACTACTCGTCCGAGTAATGTGCCTTATCCGAGTACCTCCCCGCTCGTGCTGAAAGGTTCGGGAGCTGCCGCTGCTGACAGGTGAGTCACAGCGGGGAGCGGGGCAGAGCGGGTGGGAGAGAAGGAGATTAAGATCTCCCCTCCGTTCCTCCCCGCTCTCCCCTGCAGCTCCCCGCTCCGTGCCGGCACCCGAACCTTTCAGCACGAGCGGGGAGGTACTCGGATAAGGCACATTACTCGGACGAGTAGTGCCTATCCGAGTACGTGCGCTCATCTCTAATTTATAGCCAGGTTTGATACCCTCAAGAATGGAATGAACCTCAGCCCAGGATTCTTGCATAAGTGAAGAATATGAAATGTCTGAAGGAGGTCAAGAAGAGTGTCCTCTTCCGAATCATTTTTTTTTTTTTAAACTTCATAGAAATTGATTTGAAAGAATTTTGCAATCCAATAGGTGATGCTGTAGGGCTAGTGTTTCCATCTCTATGTTAAGACTTTAAAAGAGAGATAACAGACATCATAAAACTGTCACATTCCTTAGCTCAGTGGACTGATTAAGTATTTATCTCTTTGCTCAGGTCGTTTACTGTTATTTTAAGTCTTGAGTGCGAAACAGTCTCAAATTTCTGTGTGTGAATTTATTTAGATCCTAAGAGGGATATCATTTCTGCATTTGTGTTATAATTGTGCCCCATCCAAACTAGTTTCATTAGCCCGATGAAGGGTTGATAATAACCACCCGAAAGCTTGCTGTAACATCATGTTTTTTAGATAGCCATTAAAAGGTATCATATCTACAAGATTACTTGGTTTCTCTGACTGAGAGCACTCACACTTTGCTCTACTGGCTAACACAGTACTTAAAGGGGTTGTCCCGCGCCGAAACGGTTTTTTTTTTTTTTTTAAACCCCCCCCCCCCCCAGCTCGGCGCGAGACAACCCCGATGCAGGGGTTAAAAAAACAAACCGGAGAGTGCTTACCTGAATCCCGGCGTCTTCATACTCACCTGCTGAAGATGGCCGCCGGGGTCTGCTCCCTCCGTGGACCGCAGCTCTTCTGTGCGGTCCATTGCCGATTCCAGCCTCCTGATTGGCTGGAATCGGCACGGGGCGGAGCTACACGGAGCCGGCATTCTGCACGAGCGCCCCCATTGAAGACAGCAGAAGAACCGGACTGCGCAAGCGCGGCTAATTTGGCCATCGGAGGCCGAAAATTAGTCGGCACCATGGAGACGAGGACGCCAGCAACGGAGCAGGTAAGTATAAAACTTTTGATAACTTCTGTATGGCTCATAATTAATGCACAATGTACATTACAAAGTGCATTAATATGGCCATACAGAAGTGTATAACCCCACTTGCTGCCGCGGGACAACCCCTTTAACCTTTTTTTCATTTTACCTTTTGAAAAAATCCTTTTATGTTTTCCTTGACAACTTCTTTAACTACAGTTTGTTACTCCTGGTCCATGATTGTGTAAAATTCTTTAGTACTATAAGATTCGGAGAAAATATGAACAAGGCCTAAATGGAGAACCTGGATCAATAATTTGGCTATGCTCTTCCTGTGTGCCATGTGTAACCTACGTAGGAAAAAAGTTTTTCCGATGGATCCGGTTTTACAAAAAACAGAAATGTACAAAACGAAAGTAAAAATCTAAATAAATGGAAAGCACTCTTTCCTTTTTTGTGTTGATCCATCAAACGGATCCTTAAAAAAAAATTTGAAAATATACTTTGTTCATTTCCATTTCACTTCTGTTTTTCAGCATTTTAAATGGATCTCCAGGGTATGCTCACAAAAAAAAAAAACGGATACAAAAATGAAGAATGGGTGAAAGCACATTGCTTCCTATTATTTTTCATCTTCCACTGACTACAGTGTAAAAAAAGAAGGGCGCCATTTGTGTTCTGCGTTTTGAACTGGAAATAAAAGTGCAGCAGTCTTTGCTTTTGTTCCAGTGTAAAAACCAGAATGGAGACAGAAAATTGAGAAACGGATTGAAACTGAAGGTCTTTAGTTTCAATGCATTTCTATAGGCAGAAAAACTAAGCTGTTTTCTTTCCATTTTGCTGCTCCCACACCGGAACAATGAGACAGAAAGGAAAAACTCTAGTCTGAAATGGCCCTTACGCACACAATACAATTAGTTGCACAATGCACTGTAAACGCGGTAAATTCCACACTAAATGCAGATTTTGATGCAAAATTAAAAATAGCTTAAAGTCTGCCTGCAATTCTGCATCAAAACATGCATTTAGACCTATTGATTAGGTTGTGAAAATCTGCAGCTGCGGATTTGGCTGAATCCTGCGACTTACTTCTATCCCATGTGAATGGTTCCTTACTTAGCTAGTGCCACTGCTCTTTCATTCAGTAGGCTTCTGCAGGCTCTCCCTGCTAATTAGGAATTGATGGCATCAGCGATACTTCCAATGGTGGAAAAACTTCATTCAAATTAACCGTTTAGTTTTGGGGCTGCATTGCTTGTGTACTTTGAAACCTCTGAACAGACATGCAAGGGCACATACGAGACCAAGTAGTCAAATCAAGATTAAAAGCAAGAAAGCAATAAGGCACAGTCGACATTTGGAGGCAAATGTGAAAACCCCAAGTCAATAACTGCACTAAAATTGCTGGCCATTTTATCCCAGGAAGTTACAATCATGGGCTAGCCCTAGACTGGCCATATTATTTAGATAGCTGTTGGACGCACACTTGTTTGCCCAACAGCTCTCGCTCTCAAATCCTCCTCTGATACTTCTGCATGTTCAGTGGAGTGTGCTCCTCTAGCAGCAACATATCCTGAGAATAAAAGGATTGGACAGTTGAAATCAACTGCCCAACACTCATCTCTTCGCTAATTACGTAGGGCGGCCAGTTTATTTGGGTGCATGTTTGATCACATCATTTAGTGGGTCTAGAGAAGACATAATACTAAAAAAATACAAGGAGACCACCCTAAAAGGAATTTATTTTTATTTTGAAACACAAGAAATGCAGAAAAAAATGATGCTCCTATTCAACAATTTATCAGTAGCTACAACATTGCCACTATGTACAAAATATCCAATGATAAATGTGCTACACATATAAAAATACAGTATGCATTACAGTATGTACAATGTGCAAAACATCTGGCATTCGAACATCATGATATGGAACTGATCGCATGGGGTGCAAACTGCAAATACGAAGGCATCAAAAAATCTCATAGAAAGGCAATACATGAATGGACCCCCGAACAAAGTCACATTCAGCTCTACAGGGGTTTACAGAGCCAGCGCAGGTCACTGCGGACTGTCATCTTAAAGCAGCGGGCCACCAACATAGAACATCACAATAATTCTTCTGCAGACAATAGTAAAGATGGCTCCTACTCATTCACCAATTTATGTAGGAATTAAAAATTGATTCTTGTGGTTTCCATGTAGAACATTCAAGCCTTAAGAATACGATCATCACAATGACGCCTTTTGGCAATCTACCTTGTGGAGCTTGAGTTTCTTTAACCCTAATCATCTTCATTGTGTTCATCTTAGGGTGCTTTCACATCTGCACTCGGGGTAATCCCTATGCGCAAACGGCTCCGTCTCAGGACGGAACCAAACAGCACCGAATGGATGCCATTGACTATAATGGGGTCCATTTAGTTTCCCCTCAGCTGCACTTTTTCTTCCGGTATTTTCTGCCAGATCTGCGGCGGAACCTCCGACCGGACGTTCCAAGGCAGATGTGAAATCACCCTTACTGAATGTTATACCATCTTGGTTGAAGTATATAGTATTTTTGTTTTGAAGCATCCTATGACAATACTTTGTTTAATATATTAATGAGCCAGTCTGGTTTAAATACCTTTCCAGAACATTGAGTCATAATAGAGAAGAGGGTACGTCTCCCGTTTAGCACAACCCCATCCATTATCCAGAACAGAGAGTGGCTACATAAAGAGCCTCTCTCACGCTGAAGAACCTGGCATGTCTGTGCATTAGACAGGCCACCGATTTCAACCGGCACCTTGTAATCCTTAATTTCTCCTGTGGTGGCACTGTGAAGGAATTGAACAGCTTCTAGTTGAAGAGTACAATCCCATTACTTTGATTAGTTGTGATACTTTTTTTTAATTTAGCAAAATATTTCAAGCTTCCTCACCATATAACATTTCCCTCTTCTGAAAGTGTTAGGCAGTGTGTTTGTGCTGCAGACTTTGCTTCCAGGTTAATGCCGACCAGAGATCTACAAAACATGGCTCCACGGCTGTTGCAAAACTACAACTCCTAAGGGCCCTTTTATATGGAACGATTATTGTTCAAGTGACTATTGGCCCATGTAAACAGGTGGTTGTTTGTCTATGAACGCGTGCCGGTTTACGCTGAATGGAGGTGCACTCCACCTCCAGCTAGTGAACAACTACCACTCCTATGTGAAGGCACAGGAGCGATAATCATTAGGACGGCTGTCATGCACAAAAGCACGAGACGGTTGTTTTATGTAAAGCCACCCTAACATGCCTCGACAGCTGGAGAGCCACCGGTTGGAGACCACTTATGTAAACATTCAGGTCATGTTCAATGCTGGCAAGTGCAGCCAAGCTCAGAACAGCTCAATCTTTACCAAAATAAGCAACATCTAAACCGTTTTTGTACTTTGTTACTTACACTGACATGTGGCCCCCTGAGCCAAGATCTCCATCCAATAATGCTTTATTTCCACATGCACATCTATACAATACGGTCTATGGACCACAGCATACAAGAACTTCAGTTCTGCACTGGACTGGTGTCCAAATCAGAAAAGCTTATCCGTATAACCCCGTCTTGGCTCCGGGACCACATAGGACGTAGTGTATGTTATAAAGTACTCATTTGTATAAGCACAAATTATAATATGTAGGAGCCGTTTCTAGAAGGATGGACTGTGATGGATAAATCTCTTCAGGGTATTTAGGGAAAGAGTATTTTATCTTTGATATAAATACACATCTGTGTACATATCCATGTATAATATATAAATCTACTACTTTATGTATAAGCCGACAAGCCTAAGGCGATTGGTGGAAAATATCACAGCGAATGTGTAACATCAAGCCAACATAATGGTGGTGTGAGCTGGGGTATAGGCAAATCACAGCTGAATGTAAAGTGGACCACTGCAGAAGTGAGTACGGCTTAACCGTTAAAACAATACACTTGGAAAAAAGCGTAAAGAATAAGAACCATGAAGCAAGGAGGAGGAATGTGAAATCTGAATGGGGACTGCTCTGTGGAAACACTACCAATGTGCACATCACTGTGTCTAAGGAGTCAATACTGTTGGTTAAAAAGGGTTGTACAAGAGATAGAGGAGTTATTGGCGATTGGCGGGGATCTCATTGTCCCCCTCTGCCTGTCACTGCTGGGACGTTTCACCCCCCGCAGTGACATTAGAATGAATGGAGCACATTCATTTTAATGGAGCTGACAGAAACACTCCAGTGCTTGCTGATTGCCTATTTCTGTAGTTCCATTGAAAGTGAATGAAGCGACCAGCTTTTCATTCAGTCTCCTCCTCATTGTGTGTTGGAAGGGGGGGGGGGGGGGGGCGCAGTAGTCCTGCAGTAAGGACGACGGGGGACATGGGACCTCTGCTTTTGAGATTAGTGTAAGTCTATGTCCCTCGCCCCCCCACCCCCTTCTCTACTGTTTAGCAAGCTAACCCTTATCCCGTGGATATGGGATAACTTGTGATCCTAACACAACCCCTTTAACGTTCATCTCAAATGTCTGGGCTCAACTAATTGACTAAGTGTCCCATGACAAGCGCTGATTGACAATATAACAAGCCAATCGGCACTTGTTTAAAGAGTCTCCACATAAGCCGATTTAAACTGCATGGGAGACTTATGATTGTTAATACAATGTTTTTGGCCTGCATACACTTATTATTGTCGGCAGAGTATCCCCTGCTTACTTGGGGAGATATGCTGCCAATAGTGATGATTTTTGTAGCCGCATCACAGATGCGATCAGCTGACAAACAATCTTCTGCTTCTTTGTCGGTGGATTTCTGCCCTGTTCATATAGGGTAATTATCCAGAAATAGCATTCTTATGAATGCTTGTTCGTCAATTATCAGCCTATGTAAAAGGGCCTTAAGGCGCAAAAGGTTAAATGGGTTTTCCCATTATTTAAAATTGCTTCGCTACACTCCATCCTTCCTGGTTGCTGTTAAGCAAGACATGTGATGCTGCAGCCAATCACTGCCTGTAGAAGGTAATTGCTGTGGTCAGTGATTGGCTGGAACAGTCACATGTCCTGGTCAACAGCAACCAGGAAGGACAGAGTGTAGTAAATCAATTTCAAATAGTCAGAAAACCCCTTTAAAGGACATATCTACAACCTATTTTCAAGCCCTTAGATTGGTGGTTCGGGGGACAGTTATGGGGTTGCAGTTTGCCTTTTTGGACATCTCATGTAAAGTGGATTGATGACAGGTTCCCTTTACAACAAGACATTTTAAACCCCTTGATGAGTATAGGCATATGAACAGCAGCAAGGTAGTCTGTGGTATTATTATTATTTTTTTTTAATTAACCTAAATTAAATTTTATTACCCTGGACTGTGACAATACTATGCGAGTCCGTTCCAGTGCTGGAGGTAAAGAATGTGCTGGGGAAGCGCAAATGTCAAAAATATCAGCGGGAGCGCAAAAGGACTCATGCAAAATTCAATGTACTACAAAAAAAGCCACTGCTGTTGACAATAGCAACAAGAAACTAGATTTACTTTATTTTACGCTTCACCTGCAGAATATAAGAGCTGAACTTTGATAAGTGGTTGTCACACCACGGTTTTCTTTGCACCACTTTGTAATATACGGTCCGCTTTCTGTAAACCACTGAATAGGCCTAAAGATCCGTGCATCATCATCTTCAGTGTTGTAGCTGCAGATTGACCAAAGCCTTAAAAAGAACTCGATAAAAGGTGAATTTATATACATGTAGTATCTCCAAACTATTTCATTGCAGTTGAGTGCACATGACGTTATGACATATTCGAGCAGATTCACTTTACCCACAGTAGTGGCCGATTGCCTATTTTCTAAGACAGGTGGGTTTATTCCTGATAAGACAGATATTTTGGTATCTATCGCACTATCATGACAAATGCAAGTGAAGAGACCATCAAGAATGTGATGAGCACGGCCTTAGGGTTCCTTATTGAAGTGGTTGCCCTGAGACTGGACAACATAGCCCCTGTAGCCAGCATTGCTGACTAGGTTACAATAAGAAAAAGAGCAGTAGTTCTCCTCCTCTGTCATGGGGATCGAGCACTGTAGCCCCACCATGGTCCTGGTGTTCGTTGATGATGTCATTGGAAGTTACTTGACTGCTGCCAGAGGGTGCAGGATCACTGCCCTTTCTCCTGGTATTAGCGATCAATAGTGGCACTGAAGCCTCTGATTGGCTGCAGAAGTCAGGTGACATCAGCAGCAATAAACACACCAGGACCATGGTGGGGCTACAGCATCAGATCCTTGGGGCCAAGGAGGGATAGGTTCTGCTCTTTTTCTTATCTTATTTTAACATAGTTGGACTTAAAGGAGCCATGTTGTTCTGTAACCAGACAGCCCCTTTAATACGCTCTTGGAAGACTTATAGTCTATTTGATTGCACAGTACTAAGTTGATGAAAAATGTGGATTGGCACTAATGTTTCATAGGTGTTGCCCTGTAATTTCTAGCAGCATTGTTACCCACATGCAGTTGAATATTAGGCCATACCTGGGGCAATATAAAGGACTTCAAAAACAGCAGAAAAAGCTTGATATCACATGAAGGAGGATTAGAAGTTAGATCTTGAGTAGATACTGAGAATCTTTTTATTAAATGGCATCTTCAGTTATGCTGTTTTTGAGAAACAGCGCCACTCTTTTATGCACGTTGTGTGCGGTACTGCAGCTCAACTCCATTCACCTGGATATGACTGAGCTGCAATACCAGAATTGCACTGTTTCTCCAAAAAAGCAGAAGCCTTTTTCAATTCCAGGCAACCCCTTTTAACCCACTTCCCTACCTTTTAAAGAAGCAGATTGTGAATTTAATAAGTCTGGTAATAAGAATGATTGGTGGAGGGGACTTCAGTTAATTTTTCTCATTTTAGTGTTGCAAAAAGAGAAAAATAAACAACCTGAGAAGTCCATATTCGCAAAAAAAGGTAAAATGGCTAAAACAAAAAATACATGTTTTCCTTGTGTCACACGTGCAGCTCTCCCCTCAACAGGCAGATATTTCTTCTAATACTGCTGTACCCCCCCCAAGGTAAGAGCATGGAAACACTACTCAATAGTAATGTAGATCACTAAATGTCTTCAGAGGAGCCAGATATGACTATGGCAGCTTCCCCTTCTTGTAGAATTATGCCCGTTACTTACATGCAGAAATAGCATAGAGCTACTCTTAGTCAAGGAAACGCCAGCTTGTGTTTTACCTATTTACAATCTCATTTCTCCATTAGTATATTTAACTTCAGAACTATATTTACAAGGTTTACAAATTTTTCAAAAAATATCCTATATACAAGTCTTTTTATAGTGGGCAGCTCTAAGCTCAGATCCCTTTCTTTTCCCATGTATTAGACTAGAATCTATACCGTCCAGTCTAATTTTTTAAAATTTATTTTATATTTTGGTGCATGCCATTTTGGGAAAGAAAGCCAAAAGATCCTGTGCGCTTAATCTATAACAGGTGACCTCACTGTAAAAAAAAAAAAATCATTTCATACAATTTTGTACAGTATATTACAGTAGGTTTCGGTAGAGGAGGCCATAAAAATCCCTTTGTTCTCATCAGTTACAAAAGACAATATAAAATAAAGCAAACCAACACTGTAAAGTTTCATACAAAAAGAAAAAAAACAAAAAACTCCTCGGTAAAATGAATACATTAAACCAGCATTTTCCAGCTACACAATTACAGTTGTGTAACGCTATAGGACTAGTCTTACCAATGTAAGATTTTGCGTTTTTTGGAACAAAAAAAAAAAATCTGTAGGCTTCTCATTAGGAAAATGGCAGTAAAATGTACATAATATTAAATGTATGCTTTCTACAAGGTTTCCGGACAGATAAAGCCAAGTACACATTATGCAAGTCTTTATTCTGTATGTATCTGTTGAACCCTGAACCAGTCAGTGCTTTGCCATGTACTCGTTATTGGCTCAGCCTGTTCACAGGAACAGTGAAGTGCAGTTACGGTTTAGTGGAAAAAGTCAAATATACAGATGCTATCGCTAATGTCAATTTGTATAGAATTCCCCCCAAAGATCATTCCATTTTTAATCTCCTAATACTTTCAGATGTAATCGGTGTTTTCGACCTACCAGTACTGGTCACCATTTAGGTTTGGTTTTCCCCTGTACAGTGTAGTGTCTCTCTAGTGGCCTGCCAGTAACATATTTGGGAATCCAGTGCAGTTAAATGCTGCAGATCACTTTGTATCCTGCTGTTTGGTGTAATTGCTGCAATTACGACCATTTTCCAGCCTATATTTTCAAAGTAAAATCCCAGATCTAAAGTAAAACTATTATTCCCATTGCAATTGTAAGTCATTAGTGTCCAAAAAGTCAGTGGAGAACATGCTTGGGATGGTGGAGCTTAAAGGAGTAAGAGAAGAAGCAGAATTGGGCATTGTAATGTCCAGCCACTCCATGTTGTCCAGGTTTGTGTCTTGGAGATCTAGAGATAAGCAACTGTTTGCAGTGAATGGAGTGTCCGTGGTCTCCATTGGTGTTGGATCGTGGTCCAGTATGCTGTGAAGATCATTGTTCAGGTCATCGATTAGAGAAAATGTATCTCTGCCATCACTATGGCTTTCTAGATGAGGAATGTTAGTTCCCGATGGTAGGGTTCCATCTAAGAATGCCTCCAGTTGGCTTTCTAAGCTAATAGACAGACTGTTTGTTGACTCCAAAGACAATGGAGGGGCTACGTGTATCTGCGGTGGTGGCCTTGACACTACTGTGTTCACCGGCATGGTGGTTACGTTGGCAGTAACCGGTCTCATCTTGGATATTGGAGAAGGTTCTTCTTTAATAAGAGGAGAAATTTCTGCAAAATAAAAGAGACAAAGTTAACGCTTTTCAAGGCTTCATTTGAGAGATACATAAGTGTTTTCTAACTTTCAATCCAAATAAGGCCACATATATTGTACAACTATTTAGTTCCTCATCTTATAGCAGGAATAGATGTAAAGTCTAGCTTTTCTCTATATCCTCTGCAGGTAAAGGAGTTGTCCAGTCCCACCACCAAAAGTTTTTGAAACTTACTCAGTGTGCTGTAAAGGCAGCCGATCCCCACCATTCATGTTCTGCCGGTTCCTGGTCCCCCACTGCTCTCTACTTCCTGCTGTAGCAGTGAGGATATCCCTACGATGGGACATGTGACTGCTGCAGTGGTCACATGTCCTTGATGTCAGTGACGTTATCACTGCAGCAAGAAGTGAGAAGCCAGGGGCCATTGGTATGACTTTTTTTATGTTCTTCCAGCACAATTTGCAGGTTTCAAAATACTTGGAGGCTGGAGAACTCCTTTATAGGGAACCTGTCATCAGTTTTTAACCTCCTAAATGCCCTACACTGTTTAATCGATTATGTCCTGGGCATCTTCAAAGTTACTTTGTTGGACAGGTAAAACATACCTGTTAAATGAAGAATTTAAAATTTCCTGCGTTGCATGCAAATTACCGATAAACTGGTCAGGTGGGTGGGCTCGACCATCAATGGTGGGCTGGTTGGATCATCTCCAGGACCAACACATGTGCATTTAATCTGTCCCCGTTCTGGACAGACACATTAAATCCAACTGGAGCTCACAGTATGACAGTGATGACGTGGAGGATGTCTCCACGTTACTAGCACTGAGAGGAGTGGTATTAGGGAAATACACAAGCCACCGGAAAGGGTCTGGCCAGCCAACTGGATTGATTGCCGATAATTTGCATACAGCACGGGAAACTTAAAAACCTTAGTTTAACAGGTAAGCTTTACACAGGACGTCCTACAAAGTAACTTTGAAAATACCCATTACATCATTGTCTAAATGTATAGAGGGTTAAAAGGTGAAAAACTGCTGACAGTTTCCCTTTAAGTACAATTCATGTTCTTTGCAAAGTTGCAGTCGCACTTAAGACAACCTAAAGGCTCCTCAGCCACAAAACAAGACACCTTATTATAAATGGCATATGGTAGAAGGTGGTAGTAGTGGTCGGGGAGGGGGGTTACAGATTTTGCATCGGGGCCCTGGAGCTAGTTACCGCTCTGGTAAGGTGGTAGTAGTGGTCAGGGGGGTTATAGATTTTGCATCGGGGCCCTGGAGCTAGTTACGGCTCTGGTAAGGTGGTAGTAGTGGTCAGGGGGGTTATAGATTTTGCATCGGGGCCCTGGAGCTAGTTACCGCTCTGGTAAGTAATCAACCATATGAGGTGGAGGCACCAAATGTTGTAATCATCGACTGTTTCAGAAACGTCTGTCCCATCCTCACTACTTCATTTTAGATCTCTCCAGAGACTTCTGAGACATTTCAATGTGTATTTATGAAGAAAACTAGTAGTACTTTTTATATAACAATTAGGCTCAGGTCTCCTTAAGAAGAGGGATGGGAGACTGTTGGAAAACTAAATTAAAGGGGTGGTCTCGCGAAAGCAAGTGGGTCTATACACTTCTGTATGGCCATATTAATGCACTTTGTAATATACATCGTGCATTAAATATGAGCCATACAGAAGTTATTCACTTACCTGCTCCGTTGCTAGCGTCCCCGTCGCCATGGTTCCGTCTAATTTCGGTGTCTTCTTGCCTTTTTAGACGCGCTTGCGCAGATCCGTCTTCTCCCTTCTTCTCCCTTCGGCTCCGCTCGGCATTTTGGCTCCGCCCCCTTGTACGCATCATCGCGTAGCTCCGCCCCATGACGTGTGCCGGTTCCAGCCTCCTGATTGGCTGGAATCGGCACATGACGGGGGGCGGAGCTACGCGATGACGCGAAAAGGGGGCGGAGCCAAAACGCCGATGCTTCCAAGACCAGCCGAAGGGAGAAGATGCATCTGCGCAAGCGCGTCTAAAAAAGCAAGAAGACACCGAAGTTAGACGGAACCATGGCAACGGGGACGCTAGCAACGGAGCAGGTAAGTGAATAACTTCTGTATGGCTCATATTTAATGCACGATGTATATTACAAAGTGCATTAATATGGCCATACAGAAGTGTATAGACCCACTTGCTTTCGCGAGACCACCCCTTTAAACTGAGCCGATATATGGTCCTCATGGAGTTTGCAAATGTTCCATGTGCTGCATATAATGCTGTGTGTGAGTCTTGTCTTTATGAAGTGCTATGTGAATACGTTCCTGGGCATCAGATAAGCCGTAAGCAGCAGCACTTGTCAGACACACAATGCCTTGAAGGAAAGATCATGTCAAGAGCTCTCTGTTGTTTTCCAGATGTATACATTTATCCGGATCCAATTTTAAACAGAATATCCTCCTAGACAATAAAACCTTTTCTCAGAGTCTGATACTAACCGGCACTTGTATTCCCAGCCGTGATAAATTACCGACAACCAGCCTTCAACGCTAATAGATTTTCCAAACTGGAGGAGTCATTTTTTTGTATGCCATGGGAAACATACAGCACTTGTATTGTTATCATGTATATGGCTGAACAAAGCTTTAAAGTGGAGCCTAATCCTTTAGAAATATGGAGCCTAGTAAATCAACACTATATATATGCTTGGCTATAGATAGGAGTATAAAGCCAAGATATAAACTTCTCAAAGACCGTGAATACGAGAGAAGAGAAAAAAGTTATGGAAACATACATGCTGGCAGATTTACTTTTGAAAATAGTGAAAATGGCACCAGGAGACGGTCTTGCATGCTTTGCGCTACATTTATGATGCATTTTAAGTACTTTTAGACGCGTTTTTCGATGTGGCTTCACAGGAAAGGGACGTGGCTGTGTGGTAAGAGGGGTTATGGTCTACATGGAACTTTTTCTGCCAAAATTTGTCCAAAAATGTTGTTGAAAAACTAACTAAGCCAACTAATAGGTGGTACAAACTTACACTAGACAGTGTAACCCTTTTATAACCGAGGGTTATTGACGCGCCTGCGTCCAGCTCACGTTCTACAGTTCTGGTATTCCTACTTACAAAAAAAGAAAAAAAAGAACTTTTTAACTTTTTTGGTGACATATCTACATGAGGGCTTGTGTTTAGCAGGAGTTCTATTTTTCAGTTATGTACCATATAATGTATTGGAAAGCTGTAAAACATGTCTAAGTGCGGTGAGATAGGAAAAAATGCAATTGCACTATTTATGGGGGGAGGGGATAGATGTTTGCTGTGCAGTAAAAATGACGCTATCTGTATTAGTCAGCATGATTACAGCAATACCAAATATATAAAGCTTTTTTAATGTAGTACTACTTGAAAACAAAACTGTAAAAAAAAAAAAAAGTGACTTTGTGTAGATATATTTTGACCCCCATAACTATTTTTCTGTTGAGAGGGCTGTGTAAGGACTCAGTTTTTTTATGAGACAACCTATAGTTTTCATTGGCGCCATTTTGGGATACATGCGTCTTTTGGATCCCTTTTATTCAAATTGTTGACCAAAAACTGCACAATTTGGCATTGTGTATTTTTTTCTGACTGTGTTCACAATGTGGGATTAATGATGTGATATTTCAATAAACTGGACTTTTATGGATGTAATGATACCAATTAATTTTTTAAATTCTTTTTATTTCTTTGATGTGACAATTGGGAAAATGGAGGAGGTGGTTAAACTTTTATTTTTAGAAATAATTAAAATGTCTCAGACTTATTTTCACAATCTTTTTTAGTCCCTACAGGGGGATTTGAACTTGTGATCATTTGATCGCTTATACATTTTAATGCAATAGTGTATTCTAGCGTGTTTCCTATTAAGGACAGGCACGTCTTAATAGGCAAGCAGCTGTGGCAACCCTGGGGCTTTCAGAAGGCCCAACACTGCCATGACAACTGGAAAAAACCCATACGATCGATTGGGTATTGACGGTCTTTGATAGCAGACACCCACCTACAACAGCTGCAAACTGAGTCATCTCCAATTGTGGGTGTTGGCTGTCAATGACAGTCAATGCCAGCTGTGTATGGAGCAGGCTGGGCTCCTGAACCCGCTGCATACACAGCATATGCTGTGGACATCTATATATGATCTAACTGCGTGGGATGTATATAGCTTTATGGCTGTCAGAAAGGGCTTATAGATGCACCAGATTGGTCATCCAGCATTTAACCCTTTCCAATCCACTGTCTGACGACATTTTGACGGCTATACAGCTCTGATGTCTGAAGCCGTCCGGCAGGGTATTCTTACTGTATAATGCTGGCCGCTCTGTTGTCGGGGCCTCTCCAGCATGTCCCATACCGCAGTACTGGCTCTAGCCAGCAGATAGCGCCATTGTATAATGGCAGAAAGAGAAAGCCCCTAGGAAACCCTGAATCCAAAATTGGATTGCAAAGGGTTAAGGCTGCCTGTAGATGTTTGCACTACCATGCACATACCATGACCTTACATATACATCTTACTGACCCCAATATCTCTTATGTCAGGATACTTCTTAGGTGGCCTTTACAGATGCATTGTGGAATTACTGGACCAAAGCAAAAGCGATCGTTCGTTATTAGAAATGAGCAGCTCAGTCCACCGCGGCGTTGAGAACGTAATACTACTACACTGTGCCGACTACATTAAATAGGTGACCATTTCATACATGTTCCAACAAGCCTTTCTCTGCTGCTATGTCCCATGTGGCCCCAACCCATAACCCCCGCTTCCATTTTACGTTTCGTCCGGAGTGAAAAAGTGGTGGCTTTTGACATGAGGAAGCAAAAAGTGCAAAATGTAACAGGAACGCCTGCTTACACTGCGATAGTCCTGATGAAGAGGACACATTAAGGGAGGTTTTAAGATAAAGGGTATGGGGTAACTAATTAGGGTAAAAGGTGTGTTCCATGTAAATACCTGCGCTAGAGGCCATTTGGCGCTTTTTATTTCCCTTTTATTTTTTTTACAAATATCTTTTTTCCATACATTTGCTCTGAAAAGGGAGCCTCGTACCATGCTGAGGATGTGGTTGAAATCCAAACGGGCTGCTAGCTATCAAATGTTTAAATCTCAGCACTCTCATTAACATCAGGATTCTCTGACAGCAAGATGAAACAGAGCTCAAAATTGACCGCTTGCCATGAAAATAATCAGCCTCCGCGCTCTCCGCCGAGTATTGTAATGGATTCTCAAGCTGCAGGTTTTGCTCTGTCTCCCTTAGGTGCTAAATAGAAGGAGGAAATTATGTCATGAGCCACACGCACCCATTAAGTGCTGAAAGAGCCGGCGATAAATCTCACCTCCCTTCAAAGAGAGAGACAAAACTTTGGAGGACAATGGTGCTAAATGCATCTTCGAATAGTGCGTCAAAAATGACAAATTTATAGTGAAGTCTATAAAGAGCTACCAATGAGGATCTGCAGAGAGCAAAGCCAGACAGCATTAGCGGTAAGGCCGCATTGTAACAGTCACACGGCTCACCTCCACACAAGAACACAACTTAATCCCAGATTTCACCTTACATTTTGAGTCAACTTCATACATTTATGAACTGTGGAACGAAAATGACTAAAAGGCAATGCTTTACCCATCGTTATCATCCAGAAAAAAGCAATGATGACACTGCCCAACGTGTGCAAAAGCATCAAGACCTACAGTGGTGCATGAAAGTTTATGAACCCTTCAGAATTTTCCATATTTCTGCTTATATTTGACCTAAACCTACATCAGATTTTCACATAAGTCCTAAAAGTAGATAAAGAGAACAAAATCAAACAAATGGGTGAAAAATATTAGATTTGGTCATTTATTTATATTATATTACTATCACATCTCTGTGTGGCTGAAGTCGGTGTACTTTTGCATTCAGTATCTGGAGTGACCCCCTTGTGCAGCAGTAATTGCATCCAACTGTTTCCGGTAATTGTTGGCGAGTCCTGCACATCAGCTTGGAGGAATTCTGACCCATTCCTGCATACAAAACAGCTTCAACTCTGTTATGTTGATGGGTTTCCTCCCACGAACTGCTCATTTCAGGTCCCTCCACTACATTTCTGTAGGGTTAAGGTCAGGACTTTGACTTGGCCATTCCAAAACTTTAACTTTCTTCTTCTTTGACCATTCTTTTGCAGAATGACTTGTGTGCTTTGGGTCATTGTCTTTCTGCGTGCCGAATGTTCTCTTGAGATTCAGATCACGGACAGATGTCCTGATATTTTAATTTTGAACTTGCTGGCGTAATTCAGATTATACTGTTCCATCAAGGATGGAAAGATGACCTGGCCCAGATGCAGACAAACGGGCCCAAACCATGATACTACAGTGTTTCACAGATGGTATTGGGTTTTTCTTTCTCCAAACCTAATGTTTATAATTTAAGCCAAAAAGCTTTTGTCTCACCCGTCCACAAAACATTGTTCTAATAGCCTTCTGGCTTGTCCAAATGATCTTTAGCTAACTGCAGAAGGGCAGCAATATTCTTTTTGCAGAGTAGCGGCTTTGTCCTTGCAATCCTGTCACGCACACTGTTGTTGTTCAGTGTCCTCCTCATTGTGGACCCATTAACATTAGCTAATGTGAAAAAGGACTTTAGTTGCTTAGAAGTTACCTTTGTGATCACATGGACAATTATACGACTAGCTCTTGGTGTGATCCTTGTTGGTCAACCACTCCTGGGAAGGGTAATAATGGTCTTGAATTTCCTTCGTTTGTACACAATGTTTGGGGGCTGCTGCCATGCAGGGGCCCAGAAAAGCGCCACAAGTAGTATGTTCTGGCCCTTAGAAATATGACTGCTTCTTACTTAACATGGCTGCAGGTATCATATGACGAACCCTCTCAAGTTCTGCTGAAAAGGTCTTACAGAGGGAACACTGTGATCGGTAGGGGGTGTCCATGCTGAGACCCCCACTAATTCAGTTAACAGGGGTCTCATGTCCCCCTGTTCTGCCACTATGGGCTCGTAGCACCCGCCTACAATGATGTCAAATTAAATGGAGTGGTGGTTGCGCATGTGCCACCTGCTCCCTTCATTTCATGCTCCACATTTGAGTCTCACAGAAATAGTCAACTGAAAGCACTTGGCTATCTCTGGCAGTCACACAGAAAATTAAAGGAGCAGTGCCATGACCACTACTCCATTCTATCTCCCCCTCACTGTGGGGGGTGCAGCAAGCCCGCAGTTAGGATGAGGGAGACATTGCTCCCCCATTATCAGGATTGGTGGGGTCTCATCAGTGAGACCCCCACCAATCAGACTTTTATCACCTATCCAGCGGATAGGCAGTTCTTGCCTGGTACGGCCGCTACATAAATGACCGGTTATTAATCTGGTCTGGAGACGTAGTGACTGTTGCACCGAACTCAATATCAATAGTAACCACTTTGGGTTAAAATTTTCATTTTGGTTCCATCCATTCGCTCTACTCTAGATGTACAGTTGAGTGCTGACCTTGATTATCAACAGGTAAATACACTTGCATGCCAAAAAAAACAAAAAACTGTTGGCAACATGGTATTACATGCTTCATTATGTCACCACGCTCCCACTGTCAAGAGTATTCAAGTGGGACAGTTGCTTTGTGTAAAAAGTAACTATTCTATCACTAATCAATTAAATAACTTATAGGTTAGAAGAAAAGAACTTCTGCGTTCAGGGAGACCGGAAATACACCGAAAGACACCAATGAATAGAAGCAATAGGGAGGTCTACAGGAAGTAGACCTCTTGGATGATCATTACAAAGTGGTCGAGAGTAATGAAAACTCCATGGTAAGAGTCAAAAGAAGACAAATATTTATTTTGTCAAAAAAAAGAAAAGGGTGAAACGCGTTTCGGAGCTCCAAATGCTTCTTTCTCAAGCACAAGACTAAATGAAAACACATTAAAAATCAATTGATAGGTAAGAGGGAAAAGAGAGGGTAGGAGTGGTTGCATATAGAATTTGGCATCAAACAGAAAAAAAACGAAAATCACAGAAAGCGGCCACATACTCACTGATACAAGAGGGCTGGCGTATAAACCAGATATCCCTCAAACATGCAGACGCCAGACTGATAGATGGAAGAGCCGAAAACAGACATATGTGAGGACACTGATGAGACAACCACTCACAACCCTCTTTATGATGAGGGGTGTGGTTGCTTAGCGTTAACTCCTACACAAGAAAGTCGCATACAGGATGCCAGACCTTTAGCGTGTAAACCCTGCATATGTGAGAAAAAAAGATGGCAGAGTACCTTTTCTATGGGCAAGGTATACAACACTGCGCATGACTGCGTGCGTGAGATACGTGGTCATGTTCACCACACTCGCTGCTATATGCGGCGGTAGCCGGCTAATCAGCCCTCACACAGACCGCTAAAACACTATGTGACCCACGCAGCGTTTTATGCATACGGTTGTGTGAATGGCTGCAAGAGCTGCTGTGACAACTGGAAACGCATCAGTGGTCGCACTATTGTATGTCCTTCCTGTTGGGATCTTAATATGTCTCAATTAGGCCATGGCTTTATGGATGCTAAGCCCTTTAAGAAAGTCTATTCCATACAAATACACTGAAAACTAGTAGAGGAGCTGCCTACGGATACCCATCAGGGTGCCGCAGCCATTCTCCGATGAGTCTCTAAGGACAACTGCTCTACTTTTTCAGTATGTTGGTCAGTATTTTGCAGGAGTGGGTCCAAAACAAAGAAGTGGTAGGTAAGAAAAAAAGGATAATGGCTTGATAATTCCTTTGGTTCTACACCAGTAGATATTCTTAAGTCATTTAAATCATTAAATGCTACTAAATTCAAGAACAGGCTGGTAAATGGGCCTAGGTTGGGATACTCTATTCTCCTACGCCATAGAAGTTTAGACAGAAACTGATAATTGTACAAAAAATGTATGCATCCAGCAAAGCCTGGTAAGGCCCCCGCACAAGGGTTAACAGACTGCTGCAATGAGTTCTGCATACAAAAGACGGCTGCTTTGCCTCCTCAATTCATGGTTTAATTTTCTTTCAGCTGTTCCTTATTTAAGGTTGGCTCCGGTCTTCAAGTCAGCGGCCAATCTGCCTGTAACACAAGTCTGTCATTCTCCTATCAGCAGAGTTGCTCATTGAGAATGACTGTCAGGAGGCTAAAGTCAGGCTGCAGACTGCTGACATACAGTCACTTTAGTGCAAAGGAAGCAAATAACTCCGGGACCACAGAAAAGTGTCTTAAAGACAATGCCACAAGACTCTAAGAGTTCACAAGTAACTGGTAGGAGCCTTTCTGTCAAATCTCGGAGATGGTGTGAAAGGTCTCAGCAGGAGAATCCTAATGTTATGCTGGGAAGATCCAGCAGTGTGATATCTTGGGATAAAAACTAAGTGAATAGAGATTTTCAGTCCATAAAATGCGATTCAAGGACCATAATACTTGCAGCTCACAGCGCAAGGAAACCAAAGCCACATTCATAGGATCTCAGCCCACAGCCCAGTGGTGGGACCTGGGATTCACATGGAAAACTGCCGTGCCACAATTTTTTGCCCAATGGAAAATCATATTTGGCAAGGCTAACCAATAACTGTCACATTAGTTATGTATCAAGTGATCTTATGGACCCTTTACATGCTAAGGACACTTTGGGGAGCGGGGGAGTGTGGACTTTTTCCACTTAAATGCATGTATTTTGGTTATTTTCGCAATAGGGTTTAATTACAGATTTTGCACCATTTGTCTTCTGCAGCTTCTACATATATCTGAATATACAGACACTAAGAGTCCTTCTAGACGAGCCAAATCTCGTTTGCACGAGCGAGTGACGTCACCGCAGGCTCATTCACTCTCGTGCAGCCCGTTTAGACAGCAGATACATCGTTGGCTCCTTCAAATGAGACTCGTTCAGTCTTTCACATTCGCTGTATAAGTGACCGAGAGGGACGGAGCGAGCGCTGCTTAAACTGAACGATAAGTGAACGAGCCAACGATGCTTTATGTGCCTGTATAACATGAATGATGAACAAAAAGGGAGCAATTATCATGCGCCGTTCAGTCATTAGCTCACGTTTAGGACCAACCGATTAGCGATCATCATCGCACGTTTGAACGAGTTTTTGAACAATAATCGTCCCGTCAAAAAGCACCTTTAGCCTCAATAGGAATTCTGTCAGCGAGGCCAGATTGATAGTTTGATTTTCAGCCCTTCTCTCTTCTCCCTTGTAAATTCTTATCTAATTTAGAACCACAACAAACATAAACTTTATTGTAGTTGTACATTAGCGGATAAGAATGTGCAGAAATGGAAAGAGCAGAGGGAAACTAAAGGCCCATTTACACGCAAAGATAATCTTTCAAATGATTGAAATACTGAAAGTTTTAGTGATCTCTTTGCATAAAGTGTTAATGGCCATTAACACTTTATCATCTTCATTTGCATGTAAATGGAACTCCAGAAGCTGTTTTCAGAGCCCAGCCTGTGATTAATCACACGTCCAGCTGTGTGCACAGCTGCATTGTTCTCGTTGTGGGTGTCAGCAGAATACAATATTAATGCCGACTCCCTGCGAAGATAATAGCCTGAGGTCTACTGAGAGATAAAAGTGTTTGCTTTATCTCCAGTAGCTGAACAATGGATTTTAAGTTCACCTTAAAATCATCGTTTAAATGAAAAATGCCCGTTGCCCACGTTTACATGTAACGATTATCAATCAAATTCGGTCATTTGAGCAAATTTTGAGCGATAATCATTGAGTGTAAATGGGCCTTAACCTGTCAGTCCAGCCTATTGGGACTTAGGGTCCCTTTACACAGAACAACTGTTAGGTGCCTAAGAGCCTGACAGCCCTACTAGTGATAACTGTTCCAGTGATTTTACACAGGACCAATTATGACTTAGTGAATGTAGGGGGAGCGGGCCAGGGATCATTCCGGCCCAGTCTGCCTCCATTCACAGTAAGCAGGCAGTCATTTGATTTTGATGCCTGCACAATCTGAATGGCGACCGAATTCATTTTGTCATTCAGATCGTGCAGGCATTTACACTGAATGATTATCGTTCATTTTCTTGCAATCCAGCAAATCTGAAAGATAATCATTCAGTGCAAAAAGAGCCATTAGACTGCAGTTTCTATACACAGTGATATGTAGAAGCTGCAGAAGATGAACAGTGCACAGCTTGTAATTAAACCCATTTTAAATTCTCATCACCTCAAAGTTCAATGCATTTATATGAAGAAAATATAAAATGGCTCCCCAAAGGATCGTAGCCTTTAAGGGGGTTGTCCGGGTGTGGAACTATTATTTAAACTATAGATGCAAATGTGTAAAAATAATAAAAGCAGCGGTACTCACCCATCCTCTTCCCCAGTGATCCAACACTGTGGCCCCGCAGCCCTCCAGGTCTTTGTTTAAGAATGGCTACCATCTGACTGCTGCAGCCAAACAGAGACCGCAGGGGTCACGTGCCATTCTCCTGGCATGATGACTCCCAGCATTTGGGAGATAAAGCCAGGAGAACGGCATGTGACCACTGTGACCTCAGACCGGCTGCAGCGGTCAGTTGGTAGCCATTCCTAAACAAGTTCCAGGAGCACCACATTAGCTGTAGCACTGGATCTTCGGGGGCCAAGGACGGGCGAGTACCGCTGCTTTTATTATTCTAACACATTTGCATCTATAGTTGAAAAATTGTCCCACACCAAAACAATCCCTTTTAGCCCGTTCATTATATACCTTTCTAAGGCATGCCAAGAAGGAGATCAAGACTCTTCCAAGAATTTGAATAATGAAGGAATGATAGGAGATTTCAGCTCTGAAGTCTAGAGAATTGTTAAAGCAGCGTCTGGCAGTAATTGATGGTCAGTACAAGATCGTGTATAGCAGAGTCAATTGGTTTTTAGCATTCATTTAGCTGAAGAGTTAATTAGTTTCACTTAGTTGAACATTGCTGACTTTCTTGGAGAATGAGATATTTTGGACCTGTGCAACAGCTGACAGAATGGTTGTAAAATCCCTTATTGGATAATTTAATAGAAATATCATGTAGCGTCATCCAGGGGCGTAACTATAGAGGATGTTGCACCCGGGCCCAGGAGCCTTAGGGGGCCCATTAGGCCTCTCCTCTCCATATAGGGAGCCCAGTACTATGAGTAAAGCATTATAGTTGGGGGCCCTGTTACAAGTTTTGCATCGGGGCCCGGGAGCTTCAAGTTACGCCTCTGGCGTCATCCATGGTTTATAAGTCACTTCAGGCAAGGAAAGTGTGAATTCTACTTGGGGTTAATGAAAATCAATGAGACTTGCCCTGATTTAACACATATATCATAGATGCTAATTTTAATGTTCTTTTGCTTTTCTGTATCTTGTGAATATATTATTTGTATATCCTGTTTGTGGCCTTTGATCTTTTCTGTATCTCTTTTGATATCTTTCTTGATATTTTGAATGTCTTTCTATCTATATAGCTTTTGATATCTTGTACCCACTTTTTATCACTTTCAGTAAACTTTATTCTCACTGTGAAGCTCACTATAAGACAGACACGGAATGCAATGCATTTATAAAGTTTAACGTTTCATATAAGTTGATCGCCCTTAAAACTTGTATAAAGTTAGACATTTTACTCGACTATTTGTCAATAAAGATACTTCATATATTTCTTACCCCCACTTTTGATGAGTATATCAAACAGGTCATCCATCTGCTGGCTGTGTGCATTTGGGACCTACAGATCAATAGAAATAAAATAAATGAAACACATGGTGCATTTTCATTGTTATACATACAGTCCCCACATATACTAAAATTATACACAGTTGGGTCACATTATTATCGCCACCCCCTACTTTCGACGTCGACAGCATTAGCCCATGAAGGAAGTGATGTGTTGAGGGCTGGCTTGGGGGTATATAAGGTGTGTGATAGGCTGTCTGCTCACATATCACTTGCTGTTGTCATGGGTAAAAGGGTGATTTATCGGAGTGGCAAAAAGGGATGATTATTGGCTTTCAGGCCAAGGCTGGACTGTTCATGTACTGCTAACAGAATTGTATTATTTAAAGGGGATGTGGCAGGACTGAAAATCCTGTAGATAAAGGCTAACTATCTGATTGGTGGGTGTTCCAGAACAGTGGTCCCCGTGTCCCTATATGAATGAAGCCGTGGCTGAGTGAGACACGTTGCTATTTCATTTATCTCCATGGGACTGCTGAAGATACAGTAGCTGAACGCTTGTACTCCGCTATCGCCAGCAGACCCATAGACATGAATGGAGCAGAAGTATGCATGCTCAACTGCCACCCATTCTTCAGATCATGGGGCTTCCAGTGGTCAGACCCCACAGATCTGATAGTTCTTCCCTATCCCGTGGACAGGAAATAACTTTCACTTTTGGCACAACCCCTTTAACTTCTATCTATGCACAAGATTTGGATCTCTGACTATTATAAGGATATATTAAGGAATTAATCAGAACAAAATGTTGGATCTACACGCAATATGGTTTTAAATGATGGATACTAACCTGTGTCCCTCTACATTAGAGTATGCCTTACATGCCCAATTTTACTTAAAGAGGTAGTTGGGGACTTTCTAAAAATGTCTTCTATTGATGACCGACAGGTCATCAACAAATGATTGGCAGTGTCCCGCCCCTCAGATCCCAGCTGATCAGCCGATTCTCGGGGGGCGCTGTCACTGCAGGAAGCAGAAAGCGCTGATCACAGTGCAACAGCCTGGGTGGGTACTGCAGGTACAGCTATCACTGCATTCAATAGATGTGCTTGCAGTACCAAACTGGGCCACTGCAATAGTGACAGCACTATCAGCTTTCAGCTCTGTCTGCATTGACATCAGTGCCAGGAATCAGCTGATTAGCGGGAATCTCGAGTGGCAGACTCACACCAATCAACTATTGATGACCTGTCAGTCATGAATAGAAGAAATAAAAAAAAAAGTCCTGGAATAGCCCTTTAAGGCAGCTTCATCTTGTAGCAGCAGCACATTATTCTTGAACACAATGTTAGTAAAAAGCTAGATAAAAAAATTGTTTCTATTTACTCACAAACATGAACTTTTAGCAATTGGGATTTCTGTATTCTATACAGAGGTGGATTGTGAATTTTATAACTTTCTTTTAATGTGACCATGGAAGATGTGAGTCAGAAGGAAACAGGACGCAAGTCCCAGTTCTGCTATTATGTGGTTTTTACAGCATCTTGGAAAGATGTAGTTTGGTTTCTAATCATAGCATCCAGTGCTGATAGAAAGTCTCCTCTATTGTACATGTACGCCTAAACCAGACAGTGCAACATATGTTTAAATGCTAATAGGGGCTGGGTGCTGTCTCTCTACAATCTGTGAAAACAAGCGGCTTTCAGGAAAGTTTTATTAATTTCCTTTTTTTTCATTCTGCAGTGATGGTTTCCACTTCTGTCCGACAGATGTTTCTAATACCTGAGCTGTGATTCACGGACACCGGTACAGACGTCAATACATCAACATCAAAGCGCATCTGAACACATTAGATCTTTCAAGAAGATGTTGTAAAGACTGAACTCATAAGGCTTACAGGAAAACAAACACATTTTATGACCCCGGATCCCTTATGTGTGCACTTATAACAGCCAATTAGTATCTTACCATGGCAGACCACGCATGAGGAGGCCGCTCATCCATACTTGCCAACAGTCCTGATTTTCAAAGGGACAGTCTCACATATATGGGCTAGAAAGGGGCATTTCTGGCAGTTTTGGAGGGGTTCGTAGGCTTAGTTAGGTACATTTTAAATTGCCCTATGACTTGGTATTGAAACTTTGCCAATTATGATCATTGCAGATCTATACTGAAAGGTGCGAAGAAGTGTTGTGTTACTGCTAAATAAAAATGGGTGAGCTGAATACTGTGGGGCAGATTTAGTATTGAATATCCCCAGTTTCCTGGTGTAAATTGAACTGTCCTCCATGTCTTGCACCGCATTTATCATGTGTTTTAGACCATTTTAGCGTCTCACTTGGTTTATGAAACTAATAAAAGGTGGTATAGAGTTATACGAATGTGTCTAAAATGTGCCAAATGTATCATCCATCCAGAGGTACTGTGATAAATCTGGGGCATTGTAAGTCACTCTGGTCCAGGTTTGCACTGTAACTACTAGGCTGTGTTCACACATATCTGAATTGCTGCAGACTTTCCACAGGTGAAACAACCATCGGGTGCAGATCTGGTCAGGGATTTTGGTGTGGATTTCATCCCAACTGAATTTAAATTGAAGCGAAGAAATCTGCTGCGAATCTGCAACAAATTTCACATCAAGTGGCACAGATTTGGTGTAGATTTGCTGCAGACTTTTGCAGCTGTGGAAAATCCCCAGCAAACCAGCTGTATGTGGACATGTTCACATGTTGCAGATTTGTTTGGATTTTGTTGCAGATTTCACCCTTTCAATAGATTTCAAATTGAAGGAGTGAAATCTGCTGCAGATTTGCACCAAAATGCGCAATGAAATCTCCAGCAAATCAGTTCTAATTGTGAACATGCCCTTGGGGGGCCATTCAAATGTAGTGGATTAGGTGCAAGTTTTCCGCAGCAGAAATTAGTTTAATTGGTGCGGACTTTAACACAGATCTGCAGTGGCCTCCATCCCTTCGAATTAAAGGGTGAAATTTAATATGAATCAGAGTCAAAATCTACACAATAGGGTGCAGATTTTGATGCAGATTTTGGTGTGTTCTGCAAGGGGCACAGTTGGGATCTCAGTCGTTGGAGGACGTCCAGCGATCCGGCATTCAACACCTATCCTGTGGATAGATACTGAACATCTTTAGTGGGAAAACTCCTTAAATGTAACAGGACGGAGATTAAACCCTATATACTTGAGTATAGACCATATGTTCGAAGTCTGTATTCTGTGAATGCAGTGACCAGAGACGCTGCTGTTTATGGTAAGATTTCAGGGGGATAACCATAGATCGGGTTTCTCTAACTGCCAGTGATCATTTGATATCACAGGAGAAAGATCTGTATGGCCACTTATTACCGCTGTAATGTCTAGTGTCAGCGAAATATAGTTCTACTTGTTACCCAGATCTCAGGAAGATCCAGTACAAGAGGGGCAGTAATAGTGATAATAAAAGAGGAATAAAATTGCGTGGCCAGCGTGTATGGTAGCTTGTATTCTGTGAATGATGTGACCAAAGATACTGGGTCAGTATCCATTAGTACAATGCTATAAATGTGTGACAGCTCCTATGAAAGCTCAATCCAGAGAGTACAGACTTGCATTCTGCTGACAAATTGTATTTCTCTACAGCTCTGCAGGCTTAATATTGGAGCGGCTCCTGCTTGTAAAGACAGCAGTTCCAGTAATAATATTATGCTAGGAAATTGCTCATTTGCTGTTTGTACGTGCAGCGATTCTCATAGAATAGATAGAACTGATCACAGAACCGTTCCTTAATATTAGACTTCTGGCTCAAACACAGAGTGTTATATGAACAGTGCCCCCACATGGCCAAATGGTGACACAAATGTAAAACTTTATAAAATTACCCAGCAACATAAATAAAATTCGTCCCAGATTTGCGCGTGCCTGGCCGAGTCGTTAATGTAGAACAAGAGCCGTTGAATAAGCACGTCTATTGGAAATAGATGCATCCCCTAAAACAAAAAATCATTAAAGTGTCTGCACAGAACTGGATTTATTGGTTTCTGGTGACGGCAAGCCATTAACATTCACGAAGCATATTTGGAGGAGGCAGTGAAATGTCTGTAGTGTGAAGGACCCACCTCGGTGTGAGACTGAGGCTGAATATTTCGAGCCTGCTTGATGGCCTCTTCATAGCGAGGAGGGTCTTTATTTTTAGCAGCTGAGCTGTTGAACACAGAATGCTGAACAATGTATTGCTGGGACGGGGATGTGGCGTTGGGCTGCGGAGAGAACAAACACAACTGTAATAAATTACCAGACAACATACGCTGGAATTCTGCGCCCTGCAAGCCGAGAGAATGAAAACTAGTCCACACATAAAATGGGAATAAAGGTTTTAATACACGGCGTCTACTCAGAAGTGTGTTCAGCCCAAGAGTCGTCCTGCTCCAAATACGATTTCCCTACAAGGAATGGCAGAATAATTCTTGGCTGTAATGTTGTGGATAAAGGGTGCATTGGGAAATGTGTGTTATACCAGACAGGGCTGCCATTGAAAATCCTGCACAGCATTAAAGGGATAGTCCAGTTGTAAAGAATAGATGTCCCATCTACAGGATGGGTCATTAATGGTACATCAGCAGGCGACTGTAACCAGGGACCCCCTCTGAGCATTGGTTGGGCTGGTGTGCTCATGCACTAAGAGGATTTCTGCAGAAAAGCAGACAGCTCCATTCCCAGTGCAGTAGCCAGGTTTTGTGTTATAAGTAAAGCTACCATTGAAGTCAATGGGAAGTTTGCCTGTAATACCAAGTCAGGCCAGGAACGGAGTTGTCTGCTTCCTGCAAAAATCAACTCAGTACATAAGCACATCAACCCAACCAACAGCTGATCAGTGGGGGTCCTGGGCTGGTGACCATTACAGATCTACTATTGATTGTCTATCCTGAGGATAGGTCATCAATAGTTTACAACTGGACAACCCCTTTAAGCTCAAAGTTCCATACTCAAGGCAGTTTAACTCATTAAGTACCATGTCTATCTGTCTGAACTGTCATTGCAAATGACTTCTTTTAAGGCTTTTTACACCCAACAATTATTGCTCAACATTTGTTCAAACGGACAAAAGTGGGCAATAATTGTTACACGTAAACACAGGCAGTTGTGCACTATTTGTTTACCCGTCGTTAACTGCAGGTTTTTAGCCAGCATAAAAACCATCACTGGCAGTTCAAAAGAAATTCTTAACAATGTACTCATTGTATTAGCTTTGGATACACAATGAGTACACTGTTTACTCATGTTGAGAGAATACAATGGAATTCTCCTGGGCCAGATAACCCATTCATAAACACACGCCCAGTAGAGCCAACTGCTGCTAGTGAATTTATTTGCGCTAATGAGGGAAAATAGAGATGATTAGGTGCGAGTAATTTGAACAAATTGCCGACATTTTTGCATAAATCAATCGGCCAGTTAAGCAATAATCGTTGCTGTAAAAAGGCTTTAAGTGTAGCCCTGGTCTCCTGGGAAATTCATCTCTGTCTGACACCCAAAAAGTTTTCTGTGCCATTTTAGAGAACAGAATCCATGCACACATCTCCTCTGGTATATGAGTGTGGCTGCCATACCATAGCATGTTACTTCTTCCTCTCCACACCTGGGTGGGTGAGCAAACCTACAGTGACACTTTAAATAGACGTGCGCGTCACATTAGCAGGACAGGTTTTAGCCTAACGGTAAGTGATACTTTTTATTCACTGGCAGCAGGAACAGATCTTGAAACCGATGAGGAAGTGGAACACTCAATGGAAAGTTTAAACTTTCCATCCCCTACAGTGACTCAAAATGTAAAAAAAAAAAAAAAAAATTCTAATATACTCGCCTTTTAAATCCAACAGCTCTCGTGGGCGGAAGGTCACTGGTGTCCCAGTGATATATTTAATTGAGATGTATCATCCTGCATTATATGGCCATAGAGGCCAATAGCTTCCCATAGATGTGAAGTCACCATTGATACCATGTTACGGCGGTGACCCACGGTGCTGAACTTAAAACGTTTGCAAATATGATGGAGTACAATTTCAAAAGGCTAATGTGATTATGGTGTGTGCTGAGAATTGCATGTCACAATGTGCGCACTCCAACATTTAATGTCTAACCTCATGAAGTGAAGACGGCCCGTTCTGTACGGGAGCAGCTTGCTGTGTTCTTGCAGACTGGGAAGTAGTAACTACATTATTCTTGAATGATGGAGGAACTGAAGTGACCGGGTTTTGTTGATACGAAAACACGTTGTTTGATGTTGCAGGTGGGCAGACCTATGGTTAAGAATCACAAGACAGAAATTATACTTCAAGACATAGACAAGACTGCAGGATTACAGCAGCACTCGATCTTAGCAAAGAGGTTCTGCAGGTGCATATCCTGTCCGGCACTGGGAGCAGCATGGCTGCTGTGTGCGGCAGAGAGGTGCAACTCTGGCTTTCTTATACAGTGTATAATTATCCAAAGGGTTTTCATATGTGGAAACATATACTAAACTATGTGTACATATTGCTGTCGTACATATTCAGCACCGGACTATTTTAGCCTTAATGTGTGTGAATGGAAGGGGGCACTTGAATTAAGCAATTAGAGCTGACCCTGTAATACTGACTACTATCACCGTCTGTGCTACACAGCTGTAACTGTTCATCTGTATTAAACAACTGAGTGCACCATCTCCCCCTGCTGGACATAACATGTAATACATTTTTCATGGGGGAAAAAACAAGTCTGTTTAAGGGTATACTCACATGAATAATTTTCCCCATCGATTTTCAGACAAAAAAAATAACTAAAAAATCAGTCTGAAATCAGAAGGAAATAGAACCCACTCGCTGACATGGGTGTATTCACGTGGGCTTCTTTTTACTCGGACCAATAGAGTCTTGAGTAAAAAAAAAAAATGCAGTATCCCTTATTGTAGGACAAGATTAAGTCATGTACTGTTTGGTGCCCCACGCACCGGACAGGGTGTCCACGGTGTTGCCTGAAAATACCGTGCGCAACTCAAACATCATCCGTGTGCATACAGCCTAATGCACGTAAACCTTCATGTGAACGGAACAACCTGACCATAGCCATTTCTACCAGTCTCTATGAATGACAAACCTTTCTGGGCTGTGGGTTCTGGTTGAGTAGGTGTGGTGTAAACTTCTCTTGTGCCACCGGGGTAGGCGGTTTCTGAGCGGATGGTGCTTGGACGAGAGTAGCAGGGGTAGAATTCAAAACTGAAGGCTGAGATGTACTTGGTGGTTGTGGCGGAGCCTAAGGAGAACAAGCAAACATGAGAATATCCCATAGACAGGAGATTGTAAGTAAGGGTGAAGCCATTTATCCAATTCCAGTTCATTTGCCCTCACGGAAAAGAAGGTTGCAATTCACTAACACAAATCCACTTTTTACTTCTATGAGCACCTTCATAGGGAATCTATCGGTGCGGAACTGTGGCTATGAGAAACGTGAAGGATATGGGGATATGGACAAGTGAAGTCCTGAATTTTGGCAGTGAAGGCTAAATGACCAATAGTATAGTAAACTGGTTGTCGAATTTGGACCCCATTTCATTGGAGAGGTGCACAGATCATGGGAATCCCAACATGGATGTCTTTTTATCATCAGTTGTTAATTAAGCCAATTGCGGAGTATGTATTATCTTGCCATTGGCACCGATGTCGGTTCTGTTCACATCTACATTAGAGATCATCAGGAGCCCCCGATGCAGATTTAGTGCAAAGTTCCACACAAACTACCATAACACAGCAGCATGCAGCGCTATTCTGTCCGGTAAAATGCTGGGTGGCATAGCAAAAATGCAACGGACCTCATTATAGTCAATGGGGTCTGCTGAACATCATCTGGGTCTATCATGTGTTCATTTGGAACTTTTTTGTTATTCAGCTCCTATTATGCAGTCACACAAAGGAAATCCAAACCAGAGATATAAACAGAGCCTTATTAAAGGTAGAGTCCTTGTAATAACTCACCTCTAGGAACTGGGTATATATTAGGCTCTGTTCACATCATGCAATTGGTACCACAGGGCTATTCCCCAACGTAACCCTCTGAGGTACGCCAGTGTATAGCCATATAGTGACATACATTCAGCCATTGCCCACAAGGTTTAAAAACCATTTACTCTGCCGTATACCGTCTTCTGCTGATCCATAGTATAGGAAATTGCAGTCGGCTCCACTTTTATATACAGTAAAGGAAAGAAAACGCTATGCCCATGCTAATCTCCCTAAGAGAGGCCAATAGGAGACACTATTGGCCTCTGTAGGGTCAATGGGGGTGGCGTATGTACTGGGAGCTTTACTGGCACATATACCAGAAGTATTGACATTCCACGATGACTAAAATGTGATCTTACTGAAACTCCTACTAATGCAGATGTAGCAAAGTTTCACTTGAAGCTACGGAACCCACCGAAGATTGCAATCGGCATTAAAAACCAAACTCTTTCCACAGTGCTGTGCACACGCTGGCCCGAAGACTTATAATTTTTTCCAACCAAAATGAGGTAAATTGGCTTCTACCTCATTTGCGGTTTTGGCCTTACTCTGGATCAACATTGTAGGAGAAGGGGGGGGGGGGGAGGTAAGAGGCTGAACTAGATGGACATATGTCTTTTTTTAGCCTTATGTACTATGTACGGAAGTGCAAGCTGACAGCTCGGTACGCATCGCAGTGGTCCAGGTTGGTAATGAAGCCACAGCTCCTATTGAGCTGAGAGTATAAATGCTAATAAATGAGGCAAATGAACCTATAACATAAGTTGTGCTGTGACCCATTTACACATTAATGGTAAACCATACGAAAAATTTGCCTTTATCACAGATCTGATTGTAACCTGGTTGTCCTGCATTTCATCTACAATCAGATCTACAAAGAAACATCTTCATAGTCAAACCATACTAGAAATGGATAGCCGTCTTATGATAGGAACAGTTGGAGAGGTCAGCTACTGGAGTTGAACAGCTTTAGGTGCCACCGGGTTAGGAGCACAGAAAATTCAAGGATAGAATTAGATTTTAAATGCCTAAAAGGGAGTCTGAATCTACCTTCGTAGAATAGAACACACCCAAAAACAACGCACCTGAACCATGGATAGCTGCATTCCATTGGTGGTTTTGATGGAGACAGGCAGCAGAATCTGAGCAGTCGGTGTAGTCAGTAGTGCCTGAGGCTGGGCCACCACTGCAGCTTGAGGTGTCCTTTGAGATGTTACATAAAACTGCTGGATAATATTCTGATGTTCGGGGTTGGCTAAAGGAACTTCATGTTTGATAACTACAGTGTTGTTGGCAATAATACTCTGGCCGCCGGTGGTCACTGTAGGTTGTCCTATCAAGTGGCCACTCAGGACAGTCGGGGCAGAATTCTGGCAGTCGGACATGTTTTCCTCCTTAATTTTTGCACTGAAATGCTTCTGATCCACATTGACCAGGACGTTGGAGCACGGTTGTTGCTGGCCCCGCTTTTCCACCTCAAGTTGCATTTTCAGCACTTCGACAAGCTTTTGTTCCTGTTCTAGTTTCCGTTTCAGCTCCTCGATCTGCTTTTCTTTTTCTTGAAGCTTGCGGTCCTTCTCGGCAGCATCCAAATCCATGTTTGTAGTGGTTACAATGGTTGACCCCATGCTATCCTCGTTTATATTGATCTTCATAGGTGAGGTGTTCATAAACTGGGAAGGAGACACCATGGTCATAATCTCGGCAAAGGTGTCAGTCATGGTAGTGTCTTCAGCGCTGAAGTTGGATTGCTCAGAAGGGGCGGGAGACATGGGTAATGGAGAATTGATGCCATCCAACGTTGGCTGGCTGCTTCCATTTGAAGTGGAGGATACTTCTGAACTCAAACTGGATGCAGAGTTACTTACGGCAACAGTGGTAAATGCCATTGTAGCGTCCTCTGCGCCACTACTGGGGACTGCAGTGGTGGCAGTGCTGGTTACAATTGTGGCACTATTAACACTGACACCGTTATTGTTTAAGTCCTGGTACGGCTTCAGTCGTTCAATGAGATCAGTTTTCGTCCCGGATACTGGTAAGCCTCTCAGTTTTAACTCCATTTTAAGTTCTGCAACCTACAAAGACGATATGATAAAAAGAGAGAAAAAATAAGACGTTACCATTGTTTTCTTATTCCCTGTATATCCTTCGCAGCCCCGTGTAAATGTGTCCAGCTTGCTCAGCCTGTACTGATTTTATACATCACTCAGGCTACATTTCATCTTGAGTGGTAGGCGATTGTATTATGTATAAACCTGCCTACTTTAACTATGGCAACCATGAAAATATACAAACCCAGACGGCACTCATCCCCCTATGACCATGCAGAAAAATGGGACAATTCCCAAAATACAGTGTCCAAGAACAGATCAGCCCGGGTAAAAGCACCCTTAGACTCTGCAGAAAAAGGAAGCCGTCTTATTGGTTTACTTTTTTTTTTCTTTTAATACAAAAACTCACACAAAAACAATAAAACCATAATTAACCCTTATTTTGATCAGGCCAAATCTCATATCGCAATCAAAATTCAGCAGGACAACAAAAAAATGTTTTAAAATGTAATGTCATTGTTGAGGGTGGAAAGTGGAGTAGCAAGTGGTGTAAAACAACAGCAAATAGTTGTTAAAGGGGTTTGTCACTGCCTAAAATTGCTTCACAAGCAGTTTATTCTTGCTGGTTGCCGCTGACCAGGACATGTGACTGCTGCAGCCAATAGCAATAGATGGTGATAGAAAACTTCTTCCAGTTACAAAGCTGAACACTAACAAACCCAAAGTCCATAAGCTAAAAGACGGCACAGGGCATGTTGGGAGGCTCTTCTGAAGTGAACATTGTTTACAGTTAGTGTTACTTTTCAGTTAACATTACTTGTAATACTTGTGAAACAATGTATAACTCCGATGTGAACAGTGTCTTCCTATGCAAAAGTTATCCTTTTTTGATTTTGAGGTTTTTCAGGACTGCAGGCTATGCCCTTACTAAAGTCATCATATCAAATAGTGAGCCAAGACCAGGAGTTAGAACATGTTTTAGTCTGTAGCAATTCATGTGGTTAGAACATTGTTCCAACTCCAAGGGAACTGCTATGTTAACATTGGAAATAACACTTAACAATATAAGCCAAATGTTTTGTAAAATTATACTTTAACCCTTTCCAATCCACTGTCTGACGTCTTCCTACATTCTGATTGAAGCTTGTACAGCTCCAAGGCATGAAGACATCCGACAGGGTATTCTTACCGTCTATTGCCAGCCACTCCGCTGTCGGAGCCTCTCTGGCGCACACACAGTGGCTTTAGCCAGCAGATGGCACCATTGTATAACAGCAAAAGGAGAAAGCCTTTTAGGAAACCCCGAATCTAAAATTGGATTGCAAAGGGTTACATTTCTAGATTAAGCAGGTACGTTCAACTGTACAAGTGTTAAAAATTTCAAGGTGCCACCATGACAATTTTGTAAACTGGAAGTTAGAACATTAGGGACCTACGCCAGTAATATACAATGCAGGTGTCACCTGACACAATCTTCCCTGACCCCCCGTAAAAATACATCTTTGCCAATGCTTATTTCTTGGGTTGACAAAGGACTGGTCATGCTAAAATTCAATACACCCGATTCTGGTTTCCCCTAGACACAATATAATGTATTGTGGTTTACATCATTATCTGATGTACCCAGCCAGCTTTAGAGACCTCAGTTCAGGCAAATATCTGTCTAGGAGGCTGCTTTCTGTAGTAGAAACTCTCCTGCTCTGTTCCTCTATGGTAGACCTGGGAAAGTATGTCACGTCTCTCTAACAGACACCATCCCATAGCTAGCCTTAACGCCCTTTAACACAGGTGACAATCAGGCATGAACATTTGCCCAATTGTGGACCAGGTAAAAGGGACAACGATCAGTTGATAAACAGTCTTTGGTTGATTGTTGCTTTTCAACCAGCCTAAATATTCCCTGTAGTAAGGCTCATTCATCCCCTTACCAGCGATTCTCTGCCCATGTAGACGAGTGCCGATCAACATATCTCATTGATCAGTGCTCATTACACTTTTGAAATGCGGTTACTTGTACCGCACATTGCTTCTGCATTACCTTCATATCATCCAGATTGGAAGGTAGCGGTCCTGCCTTTTTAAATGGGATGTTGTTCTGTCTGTTGGTGAGGTTTTGGGCAGAGGAAATGCTGGTATTCACATTGCTGGTTATGCAGTTTCCATTGTTTGGTTTGTCATTCAAAGTCCTAGAGAGTGAAGAACAAAAACATGCATTACTAGGACATCTTATTAATTGCATTTACTTACAAACTATCAATATAAAACTGGAACTTGTTTTCAGAAACTGTTAAAAGGTGTTCTGTAGCTTTAATTAAAAAAAAACAAAAAAAACAAAAACATTTGAAGTCTCCAGAGCACATATTATAAAACAGCAGCCCCAGAGCTGGAGTACTAGTGTGTACTAGTAGCAGATGCATGGGCACCTATAGGTCTAGGTATTAGGCACCCCCTAATGATATCTGCCAAGAAACACAGACAACTACATTCACCCAGTGCTGATCAACCCTCGCATTAGAAACCAAGAAACCATAATCAATAAGCTTCTAGTTTTCACTGGATGCCCAGGACATCCACACAAGAAGGGCGCTTCCAACCCGTAAACCATAGGGGCTCGGTACAAGCAACATGCAGATAACACAACAGCTCCTCTCAGGGGGCAGGAGGTGCAAGAACCACTGACTAACTTTCTGGAGGGGCAGTTCAAACCCTATTCAGCGCAAGCAGGGGCGATACCCACCAGCTTGCAATGCGTTTCAGGGTTACTTGCTACCCTGCGGTAATACCCTATAAAGGGTAATAAGTAAGGGTGCTTCCAGACGGAGTGACTTATCATTTGCACAACTAATGTCAGAGTTCACTTGCGCAGCCTGTTTATACAGACAGATAAATCGTTTGCGCATAAAGTGAATAGGAAAGACTGACCGATCGGTCAATAAACGATAACCGAATTATTGTCCGATCTTTGGCCGTGTTTGCATTGAATAATTAACGTTCAAATTTGAACAATCCAGCGATTGTTTTTACCGATAATCGTTCCGTATAAACGCACCTTAACCCTGAAATAAGTTCTTTCACCTTCATGATGAATAGTATTTCAACAGACACTACTGCCCCCTATTGTTCTTTTGTATTTGCACATGTTTTTCCAGGGTTCCTTGAAGTCTGCGCACCCCACGGTGTCCCTGCACCAAGTCAGATTAGTTCTAGTTTCTCCCCAAGGAAAACATTAAGATCTCACTCGAGTTGTGTTATTGTCAGGATTTTGCCTTAACGCAGAAGCAAAACTGTGTTCCCATAGAGCCCTAACATTACAGTTGGTGTGTCAAGCTCCATATAGTCCCGACCTTATACCAACGTGCAGAACAGAAATAACTTATTTTAAACATAAGGGTGATTCAAGTCTCCTGAAATAGGGAATAATCTATTAATTATGTATGGAGACTTTTAGATCACCCTGCATTATTTCTGTAAATAGGAAAATTCCATTAATCTAGAACCTGACGGCGTTTCTCTTGCTCCGGCATCCAACAAAAACAGCCCCGATGCTGGTTTAACAGGAAATAACCACTGGGCCAACAGCGTAGAAATTGTATTTGCAGAGGCCAGAGACTAGAGTCTAATATTAAAATATTCAATGATCCAGAAAATCTCATAATCCTGCAACTCTCGGCTCCTCCGCATGCTGGATTATCAAAGTTTTACAGTCTTAATGTCAACTTCTTGCAGATCAACAGCGCAGTGCATATGGATGTGAGTCATCTAACTGCTGGGAACATGCCAGCAGGGCTGTTATTTTTAGTGAAATGAAGAAAGAGAGCCAGGCTGATGCTATGGGCCCGCCAGTGGAAGGACGTACTTGAGGGGTGCTGGTAGGATGGTCTGGTAGTTGTAGTGCTGCTGTTGTTGGCTCAGGATCTGGAGCTGAAGGAAGAGCTGCTGCTGTTGCAGGAGGCGAGCATAGTTAGAATCCATCTCCGGTTCTAATTTCTCTCCTTTCTGGTCCGGTGGAATATATTGGTGGTATTTCAGCTTTTTCACCCGTGGTTTGGGCTCCTTTGACTTCTTACTGCGTGGCTTGTCATTTGCGTTCTTCGGTTGACTTTGCTGTTTGGAAATCATATGACATGTTACCATTACAGATAATGCAGTAAACCTAAAGACACAGAGGCACTCTTCCAGAAATTTCTTTCTAGCTGTTATTGGCAAAACCATTTACCCAGAGAAGTGACGGGTTCCTTGTGTGACTTCTTCAGTAGTGACTGGTGACTGTCCCTTTCATATCTACATGCTGCTGGCTAGGGGGTTATTAATGAAAGAAAATGCATGCAAACATTCGGTCAACCTCGCTGTATGACTAAGGGTAGTTTTAAGAGGGCCAATAGTCACCTGAATAATCACTCAAAAGAGTGATTATGGGCAACTGTCAGCTGCGGTAAACACGGCACCCAGCAGGGTACTGAGCAAGAAGTCGCTCAGTAGTCACTAGCTCTTCTGTCCCAGCTCACTGAAATAGAACGAGTAGCAAAAGACTTCTCGCTCAGTATAAACAGGTAGTCACTCATCTCTGAACGACTGCCTGTTTGCATTGAATAGGGTGCCAGAAGAGTTTACTGGTGTGCTCTGCCTCCATTCACTGAATGACTATCACTAAGTGTGGCCATACACATTAGATCCAAACCTGCTAATTTCGGCAGGACCAGATGATCATCTAATGTGTATAGCAGCCTCTGACCCCCTGCAGACGGCAGATGTTTGAGGGAGATGAGGATCAAGAAGATCAACTGCTCCACCCCTTTGTACTTCGGAGAGCAGCCCCAACCAGAGGTGTCTGGCAGCAGCTTTCTGCCCCATGATCACTTAGCCAGGTTGAGCATGCCTTCATATAGAGGGGTCAAGAGAAACAGCTGTTGGCCAAACAAGTATTTGGCCAAGAGCTATCTAAAATATATGTGCAGCTTAAAGGCTCATATACGGCACAATGCCATATGCAGACCATGGGGGTACGCAGCACACCCATGTACAATCTCCATTGAGTTCTAGGGGAAAATAGCTATGCTATAACATGCAATTCAGAATGATAGAACTTATTATCTTTCCCACAAAACCCTCCCATCCTGAACAAGCAAAGTTGGCCACACCGCTTCTCTTACTACCCGATGTACACTGTGCATTAGTCTAAGATACTACACGCTGCTTTGATTGGTCAGTGCTGTCCACCTGAGCATCACCGGCCAGTCGGAGGAGTGTGTAGGGTCTTAGATTACCAATGCATACTATACGTACACACAGCCCAAAGTGTCCTGTCTGAAGATGGCCTACAGGTTACTAAGTTTTCCAAAACAGTTAAGTTTTAAGTTATGCAACAGCCAAAGGCATCATTTTATTAGCCATTGCTGCAGAACCTTACAGTCATTGTCTTCAGCCTCCCATAATTATATTAAGGCTGGATGTACATGGCCATATTCTCATGCTGTGTACAATCTGTGTAATTCCATGGACAGCACACCATTATAGCCTATGAGGCTATGCACATGAATCCAACATCATACAGACCCATGCTCCACATGAAAACAACTCATGGCATGTCTCATTCCTGGCCGTTTCACAAACAAGAAATGGGACATGCAAAGCCTCTGAATGCGCAAATGTGCCTCACTGTTGTAGTTACGGCCGTGTGCACCGAGCCTAAGTACCTTTTTTTGGTTACATCATTGTAAAATAATTAGTTTCTATTTGTAAGCATTTAAAGGGCCACTCTAGTGATTTTTTATTCATTCATTACATAGCTACCCCCCAGTATATATATGTGAGCCAGTGTTAACTTGGTTAGTTATTTTTTTTCTGTCTGAAACGGTCAGCCTCTTTTTCATCAGATGATCATGTGATCTCAGTTTTGACAGCTCAGATCTACTTGGGGTAATGTGTTCATTTTCTAGTCAGATCTCAGTTTGTGTGATGCTGTTACATGGATCTACCACAGAAACTGCCTCCACAGACACTCCTGTCACGTTACTGATGATGATCACACAGCTCCTGTTACACAGTGATAATAGAGGAGATCACAGCTCATCCTCCTAACTGTATACTTACGGTCTGTAGCTTATATAGGTGAATACAGAGGGTAATAAGAATTAAACTGTCCCACATCAGGCAGAATGGTATAGCTTTAGCTAATGCATCATGGGATTGATGTGAAACAAAGTAAAAAAATCTCAGCCTTAAGATGGTGCCTTTAAGTATCAGACAGGGGGCAACACTGCAGGGAAGTGACCAGAATACACAGAAGAGAGCTCCAGAATGCAACACGCAATCAGTTGAGGGAGACAGACATGGGAAAATGTATTTTTGTCACAGTGGCCCTTTAAAAAAATGCTTTTGGGAATATACACTGCTGCCACATAGTTGATATGGAGCCCCATGCTGTTCTTTAGATTCCCTCTCTAAAGGTCTACTTCATGTGTCCAGTGCTGGTGGTCACACATGCTCAGTCCCACAGCTGGATCCTCTTGTACATGGGCAGTGGAGTGATTCTTGCTATTGTGCAGTCCACAAGAATGAATACACCAGAAGCAACTTCTAACCAGCACTGGACTTACTGGGGCTTATGTACTATTATCTAAAGGTTAGACAGTGCAAACTCAGACTAGACAGTCTTAAAATGTGCCAGATTTATCATAGTGGCTCTGCTGAATGATAGATCTTTCAAATTTTCAGACTGTCTACTCTAACTTGAGACCCCTTATTAATTGGCTACGTCTGTGCCAAAAAATGCTCCAAACATTTGGTGTAATTAGTGGTAATTTGGCGAACTTTACACCACACCCCTTTTTTAGACAAGTTGGTAAAACTGCTCAAAAGTGTCTAAAAAGTGAAAACAGTAAATGTGACACATGCAAGACAGTTTTCTGGTATAATTTGTACCAGAAAACTCGTAATTTGAATAGTAAATAAGCCCAATAATGTGGAGCTTTAGAGGAACAGCACGGGGCGCCATAACAAGTATATAAAACTAATATTTAGACTGTTTTCTTTTGCAAAAATGATTCCAACTGAACAAAATGTTTTACGGGCTCCAGAGGAAATTAATATATCGTCTTGGGACAGCTCATTTAATATAGTTCTGCAGATCAGAGGCACCCTGCCACCGCCATTCAGCATTGCCAAGCTCCATACTGTGCATCTGTTATGCAATGCATCTATATGGGACAATGATTCTTTGACACTTTCATCTCAGTCCTTGCTTTATTCCTATATAAATATGGCTGGTTCATGTGAAACAAAGAGCTGCTGGCATTTCTATTCTCTTCATTCAAAGCTAAAATATATTCGAGCTGGAGAAAACTACAGCTCCAACTGAATGCCATCCTTCAACCACTAAGCTGCAAACAATGAGCACGAGGCTTTTCATGTGTGTGGCATAAGAACCCCATGAAGGACAGCAGTGACATGACTTCCATGATTGGTCATAACAGCACACTATAAGTACTTTGTTTTCAGAGAAGACCCATGGTCACGCTTCCTCTTCTTGATTGGTGTTCCCTAAAATTGAGAATTAGTGACGGTGGAGTACAAACTTTTAAGGATAACAATCCCTTAAAGGGGTATTCCCATCTTAAACACAGCACTGCTGGTTCAGATTTTCCCATGACTTTCATAGTATAAGTAACTACTGTTAAAAGGAATCTGTCACCAGGATTACATTGGCCATAAAGTAGTGATAGACACTCCGATTTCAGCGATATGTCAACATAAGGCAGTTTTTATAAAACCTCTGTTAATTCAGTACAGTGCGAGCTGACCGAGGAGTCCTCAGCAGTGAGCTCCTCCCACTGATTAGCAGCTTTCTCCCTATTACTATGTATAGGGAGAAAGATGTCAATCAGGAACGGGCGGGGTTTGCCTGCAGCTCATGAACATGGAGGACTCCAGATGGGGTGCATATCACTGAGAGGATTTATATACCATATTGACACATAAGGTGGCCTGTAGACGGCCGGGTCAGATCCCGCTGCAAGAATTCTCGCAGCGGGACCCGACCCGAGCACCTGCAGGGACCAGTGCAGCGCTCACCTCTCCCACGGCTCCGGCTCTATGATGTGCCGGCTAACTGGTGCATGTGCAGAGCGGAGCGGGGGAGTGATATATCTGTGCAGGCCTCTGCGAAACCCACAGAGAAATAGAGCATGCCGTGATTTGTTTTCTGCACGTGATTTCACGCAGACAAAATCACGGCCGTCTGCCTAGGATTGCGTTTTCAAAAGCAATCCTATGGCAGCTTCCACGGGCGGAAATTCTGCGGGAAATCCCGCCGCAGAATTTCTGCCCGTGTGCAGGAGGCCTAAGTCACACATTGCTCAAATCAGATAGGGCAGCACTAACCCAGTGAGAAATTCCATTTAATTGCCAAGTGGGAGTGACAGGACGTCTGTTTTCCTAACAGGTATAGGATCTACACATATTGGGCATTTATGACATATCTTGCATATATGCCATAATTGGCCAAGATGACCTTAATAGGATACTGCAACTAGAAATTAATCTATGGGCATAATCCCATAAACACCGATTTTGCAAGACTTTCTGCAAGGCACTGAAATGGACCTGCAATAATCTCACAGGGAAATAAGGATCCATCCCACCCTGGTACTCACCATCTTCACCTGGGTACAGTTGGTGCCGTCACTGAACTCTACATCTGATAGGTGTTACGAACCTGCACAGGTTTATCCCAGTCTACAGTCACCATTGCATTATAAAGTAGGAATTGGTTAAAAGGAAAGTCCTGCTAAGTCAGATGGTGTAATTTTTACACTTACCGGCTCCGCGTCCCTACGTTGTCGCAGGTTGAAGTTGGCACTCTGACTATCAGCGTGACTCTTTTCATTCACTGTATGAGCACACTTGCCACTGTTCTTTATGGGAGTGCACGTACACGGACTCAATGAAGAATCATAGTGATAGACAGAGCGATGACTTTCCCAGCTGCAGAGTGGGAATGGAGACCCCAGTAAGTATAAAAATTACACCCCTGGACTTCCCCATTCCCTGCCTAATAAGCGCTATAACTTAGGCCCCCTGTCCACGGGCGTTGCAGTATCCCGCGGTGGTATCCGCCCGGGAGCAGGAGCCAGCAGACAGATCTCCGCTGTCAGCCTATCTGACAGATAGGCTGACAGCGGAGAATAGCGGCAATTCGCAGCATGCTACGAATTGCTGGCCGCAAGCGGAGAATCGCAATGCTATGGGAAGCTTCAGACAGCGTGATTTGCCGGCGATTTACTGCCGGTGAAATCACGTCCGTGGACGGGGGGCCTTAGTTAATAGTACAAATATGAGGTGACAGGTTCCCTTAAAATTTACTTTTTCTACTTGGGGGTTCAAATGTCCTTTTTCAATCTACAGTAAATCACGGTTAATGTATTATGCTACCGGGCACTATGATATGATAAATAAGGATTTACTGTACCTTAACCAGTGTGGGCCCAGGCTTCAAGACTGTAATTGGTGCAGGGGATCGTGAAGGAGGTTCAACAGCAGGAATAGGCTTGAAAATCTCTGGCAGAGGTGAAGTTAATGCTTGGCACTGCAAGGAAACATTGTAACGGTGAGTCTCATCCCTGTGGTAAACAACTAACAGGAGATACTATACCTCGCTTGTACATTTCTCTGTTGGATTAAAAAAATACAAATCTAACCACAAAAAGTAATACTGAACACAAACCCAAAGTCTAGCAAAATGTAATATTCTATGCAAGGAGCATATGGCGGACATGCACTTGTGTTTCCTTGACTCTGGATGACGCCGTGAACAATGCTTTTGGCAGTATAGATTTGTAGCACACTAATTAAACCATAGTGTAGCCTTGTAAAAACAGAGCTGACATTTGTCATATGCCAGTATTACTAATTGTTCCCTTTTTTTGTGTAGGAAGGTCTTCCCACTCGGTTTTTATATTGTATAAGGAACTAAGCCAAAGATGTAACGAATACAAGACGCAGATGAAAAGCACATGCAAGACATTTACTTTAACTTCACATAATCTTTTAACTTCATTATGATGCAAGTGACACATGAATCGCATTACGGTTTGTAGTGGGGCATCATTAACAAGTAATTCAGTATAAAATAGAACAAAAACATCTGTAAGTTCTTGAGTTAGTCAAATACAGGACGTCTTTTAACCCCTTCGCATCAACCGTCTGTATACATGGGTCCTAATTGGCAATGCACTGTGCACTGATCCAGTATATATGTATATATTGAGGTGGGAACATGACTGGTATAAAGAGAGGCCTTTCTTCTTATAAAGGGTATATACCTTTAAGCATACTCATTGTGCTTTGGTAGCAATATGCAAAAATAACATCTATACCACAAAGAAACACAGTGGCTATAGTATAAAAAACATGACATTTTCATGTGGGAACAGGTGTTGGAGGGTTTATTTGCTTTTCAACCATTCTTGGCTAACATAATGGCCATTACAGGGAGCTTTCCTAGATCCATCTGAATGTAAAAGCTGATGGAAAGCATATAAGGCTCCATTTACACTCCATCTTCTCTATACAGCCGAGGCTGTTTTTTTCAGTAGATGGAGTAGTAGTGCAGATCTGTGTACTAGCCCATGTAGCCAAAACAAAACCCCAAAACATAAACCCTAAGACTGGGTTCACACAGGGCGGATTTGCCACGCAGAATTTCGCCGCGGCAAATCCGCCCGCGGCCGCTAATCTCGGGATTAGCCAGCCATGTGGACGAGATTTCTGAGAAATCTCATCCACGCGGGACAGCCAATCCGCTGCGGTAAGTCCAGCTGAAACCGCGGCTGCGGCAGCCGCGGTTTCAAAAGATGCAGCATGTCTATTTACTTTTCTTTTTTGTTTATTTTCGTCGTAGCCGCACTCTCCTCTATGCAACGGAAAAGTAAGCGGCCGGGCCGCTCCAAAGCCGCCGCGGCTTAAACTGCGGCGGTTCTCCCGGCGGAGATCTTGCGGTTTTTGCTGCGGCCAAACCGCGAGATTTCCGACGGGAATCCGCCCTGTGTGAACCCAGCCTTACTGTGTCAATAGGCATATTTACCATTCAGGACTCTAGAAAAGGTTGACAAATCTGCCTCAGGGAAAGCTAAGAAGATTAACTGTGAACAGTGAAGCCAAGAGAACGCTAGGGTTCTGCAACCCCAAACGCCAGCTCAGCGCATGGATACACTTTCCGCCGGGTGCAGGGACACCGTAAACAGCAAAAGAAACTCTGGCGCTTCAGTGGATTCCAGAATTAAAACAGTGTTTTATTCAATTTCCATGATAAAAACCTCTTCCAAAATTGTGCGGACATGTTCCGAACAGAGTAATTATTCATAGCAGCGCTAGGGGTCGGGTGCAACCTGACGAACGTGTGGAAGAATGAACAGTGCCATGGTGAAATGGAACAAGATAAGACTTTATTCAACGCCAGCGCCTAACGCCAAGAAAACACTAGGAGTCTGGCGATCTGCGATGTACCTCCTGGCCGTGCTATACACCGCTGGCTGCCTTTGGTTAGGATTCTATAAAACGCTATGGGACGATGAGACTATTTTCCTGCCTAATCAATTTGTCCAGCTGTCTGATAAAGGGGTTTTCACACTGAAATATTGCTGTTCACAATTGAGCCTAGTATGGTCTTCGGTCCACCAGTGATACTAGGTCAGCAGCACCTATAGATCAACCATTCTCCAGCCTCTATAGCTTATAGGACTTACAATTGAGTCCTGGGTCATACTTGCACCGTTCTGTCCTTTTTTCTATCCACTTGATCTTGATACATTGTGTTATGCCTCATACAGTATCTAATAGTAGTGTCCTGCACCAGGCGAAACACTGTATCCGTTTCCCTGGAGTGTTCCTTTAAGCTGTAATACTAATAACAGATATAACTACCATTTTTCACCGAAAATAAGACCCCGTCTTATATTAATTTTTGCCCCAAAAGAGGTGCAAGATCTTATTTTCAGGGGATGTCTTATTATACTCACCTAGCAGACTCGGTCCAGGTCCCTCCCGCTACTCGCTGAAGCTCTGACGCACTTCTTGCAGTCCTCGGCTGCTCACAGAAGATTACTTTTTTTGATTAGGGGATTCATAAATCCTGCCTCCAGGAAGCAATGGCTCTGATTGGCTGAGCAGCGCCCGAGAACCAATCAATGCAGTGTTCGATGAACCAATGTAATGGCTGTGATTAGTTCATCGAGAGCTGCATTGATTGGTTCTTGAGCGCTGCTCAACCAATCAGAACCATCGCTACATGGAGGTGGGAATTATGAATCCTGTAATCAGGAAGTGATCTTTTGTTAGCGGCTGAGGACTGCAAGAAGCGAGTCAGCGCTCCGGAGAGCAGTGGGAGGGACCTGGACTGAGATGCTAGATAATTGTATTCCTTTTTTCCCCCCTTTTTAATGTAATGCAGCTATGGGGTTTATTTTCAGGGTAAGGCTTATTTTCAAGCCTCCCTAAAAATTCCGAAAAATCAGGGCATGGCTTATTTTCAGGATAGGTCTTATTTTTGGGGAAACAGGTTAAAAAATAGATGAGTTGTATACTAAAATAAGTTGTCTAACCAGAATTTATAAATGATTTACTTTTATTTCACAGGAAATATAACGAAGCCTATCACTAGTTATAATGGTGCAGAATCAGTATATAAAAGAAACCTGCAGGAAGTAATAAAAAATAGTATTGTGGCAGAAAAAAAGATATAGAAACAATAAGACAAACAGAATGTATGCACCTAAACACACTCACAATAATAAAGCAGTCATGCCGAATTGCATAGAGCCATTAATTAACACCAAATCTTTGTATGTTTCTGCAGTAATCCCCGGTACACTACAAAGGACTGTGGCTTGGGGTTGTCAGCGCAGAGTTTAAAGCATGAAAGATCTCTCTTGGAAGCGCTAGGGGGTCTGAATTCTGTAGGGACAAGCTCTCCTGCCGGACTGGCTCCGGGCCACCTTCTTTGTCAAAGGAAAGTTTTAATCTCTGCCAGACACTGCAGAACTAAAGGGAGGTCCCGCCCGGCACGTGTGCGGTGGGGAGCTACATTCCTAGGTATTCATTTTTCAACTGACACAGGGATAATCATGGGAGCAGCCTGAAATATATTCCGCATGGCTTCAGAGTAGAAAAGCTGCTTAGAGTCAAGTGCCCATCATTCCTGTGCCAGTGTGGCTTCCAATAATCTGAGCACACCTTTTCCTTAAAATGCTCACTATATAAAAAACATTTAGAAATGTCAAGCGAGTGATCGTCAGTGTCATCCAACCAGCAATATATGGAAAAGTCCTAAAACGGATTGTATTGTGTGTGTTAGAGCCCAATCCCTCAACTCATCAGATGTGTGTAGCACTAGATCAGGACCGGAGTACAGCCTCTATATACAGGGTGTAGTCAAAAAGACTGATCCAGTGCTATATCTCAATATTGGTGTCCTAGATGAATAGCAATAGCATACTTGAAAAGGAAGGCACTATACGATGCTATGGCATAAGGGCTGCTGGGAGAGTCGGAACATTGATTTCAGTTTTGTGACCACAGTAAGAGAAAGAGTAAAACCCAATTGTAAAGTTGAAGCGTAGTGTGTTCTTTCCGCGTCTCTCTGAGTCCCGTAGGACCACCACTTTGACTGAAGTAAGGAAAGTGTACTGGAAGTGGCCTCCTACTACTACTATATATGCTTGGAGCCGTTCAACGGTGCAATCCAGAGATATAGCGCTGGATCAGTCTTTTTGACTACACCATGTACAGATATAGAAAGTCTACAAAAAATTGCCAAACTTTCGATTAAACATTGCATCCTTTTGTTGGTTAGTTAATTCTCTTTTAATACATGTGCAGTATATGTACTTCTTGATTTAAACACCCTACAAAATATGCCACAAATTCAGAGTGCCGCAATGACTACACACCTGTGTACCATATATGATGTAGCTTATTACTTGGAATGCCTCTTGAGCAGAAATCCAATAATGTTATTTATCGTCACCACAACTAGATTTTAGTTCAATGGTTTCCTATGTGGTAATTTCCTCTCCGAATTCCATTCCAGTCTTTTTATATACCAAGTACTGTAAAGAAAAACATTATAGCTGCCCATTTCCACTAATCCCGCTAATCCTTATGAATCAGGAGTTGGAATGCTTGTAAACTGAACATTGCACAATAAATATTTCCAGTGCTAAGAAATTAGGCCTAAAGAGAAGGCATGGAAGCGGAGGAGGAGAGTCTGGCCAGCAATGTACTGTACTGGGGAAAGACACTTTTTCTGCATTGTATTCAAAGCATCCGCATATTAAAGGCAGTAGAGGAGACAGTCTGTACAGACAATTCCTCCAGATCTACGTGCGATTATGGATTGCAAAACCTTTGGAAGACTTGCACTGGTAAAGTACTTTAGCTTGGACTGACTGAATACTATCGACTTTAAGAGTAAAGGCCCGTTTACATGGAGCGATGATCGCTCAAAAATTGCTAAAAAACGATTGCTTGAGTGATAATTGTTGCATCTGAACGCACGGCCATCGTGCACCTTTCGTACACTGCTAGCTGATCATTAAATTCAGTCCAACCTAAAAATCTGTTTTTCAGCCTTATCAGCAGTTCTCCACGTGGAGCGCTGATAGCATTGTTTCCCGTCGGAGAACAAAGGAACTGAATGCAGATAAGAGCCCTCGGGCTTTTAACTGCATTCAGCTAAAGGCTTCATTTGCACGCTAATAAGCTATTAAGTAGCTGAGTAGCTCAAAGCTGTCACTTAAACTGTTGTTTGAGCGATTTTTGAGCGATTATCGCTCCGTGTAAATGGGCCTTAAGGACTAGTGCAGAAACCAATATCGACTTTCAGTAGCCTATCAATAAGACCCATCATAGACAATGACGACCACAGTGAAATGTAAGACGTCGGTAGCACATTTATAGGCACGCAGCGCTAACAGGGTACTAGGATTTGACCAGCCCTTGGAGTATGCTTGCTTAATAGTCATCGGAAATAAAAAAATAACCATTTCAGTAGCACTGATGAGGAAAAAAGTCTGAATGAACAAATGCACTGTGCTGGAAAATCTGGTAATATGAAAGTTAAAGGGGTTTTCCTGAGATTAAAGAAAAAAATACAAAGGGCAAATTAAGGTGTAAAATAAAGGAAAAAAATTCACTTTCACTTCCCAATATCTTGCACCCAATCATGCACCACCACCGAAGACCATGCAAGTCCGATCCTGAAAGGCACTGCACCGGTTGCATGCCATTCACAGCTCAGACATTCACTGGCCCCAGCAGCTGTGTATGATGAGTGCCACGTGACCACTGCAGTTATTTCTGGGACTGGACTGACGAGGACCAGGGTGACAATGCTGGATGATTTGTTTGGTAGGAAGGGGGCGGAGAAGGGGGAGGGGAGCCTCACTGGAAGGAGAGTGCAGCTTTTTGTTTATTCCACATCTTTTCTGTCCTGTTTTTTTTATGGGGTTGTCTGCTTACAAATAACTTTTTTAAATGACAGCCAAATGGGTTAAAAGGATAATACAAATCGGTACTTACCATCCTCAGCCCCAGCGATCCAGCTCCGTGATTCTTCTGGTCTCTGTTGACAGCGGAAGTCAGGTGACCACTGCCTGCCAATCAGAGGCTACAGTATCACCAGCTGTTCTCCTGAATCAGCACTCACATCCTGGGCGCCATGGTGGCAGGAGTTTAGAACGGTGACCGTAGGCAGCGGTGACTTGACTTCCCATGTTAACAGAGACCGGGAGAATCGTGGGGCTACAGTGCTGGATTGCTGAGGAGGGCAAGTACAAGTTTTTCTTTTTCGACCCATTTGGCTGTAACTTTAAAAATGTTATTAGTAACTGAACTATATATCTCTGAAAACCCGTCATCTGCTGTAACTAATCTTAGAATGACAAGTGCAGTAACTGCTGTAAATACAGGCACCTAGGTGAAAGAGGGAGCTTTACAAAAGTCTGATTAATATAGCCGTAAGAAATATAGTTGTAGGTCCAGTACAGATAAGGGCGGTTTTACACCTGCGGCAGGGATTCTGCTTTTCTGCTCCATTTGCAGAGCAGGAAAGGGGAATCCCCACGGCCGAATGTTTCAGTCTCTGAACAGAACTAAACAGCAGCGGGCGACCCCATTGACTATAATGGGGTCTGCCCGGCTCTGGGACTTTTTTTCAGCCGGATGTGCGACGCAATGTTTGACCGGAGCTTCCAATGCAGACATGAAACCGGCCTAAGCCTCCCTGCTCCATTTCCTCTTTTTAACACAATGCTAATGTACTGAGCTAACAGAAAAAAGGGATAAGCAGCATGGTAGCAGTGACATTAACCCGTTCACCAGCTGCCTTATTAGCTTTAAGAATTAATATTTAACCAGAGCCTCAACCCATCCATCAAACAGCTGCGCTCACAGGTCTATCCACAACAGCAATGACGACCTAGATATTTAGGTTCAAACTTACAGCTTAGTGTTACCCAAACTTCTCTGTGTTGACAAGTTTTGGGGCAACCTCCTCACCCTCACTGTTATCAGGGTGCATTCAGCCCGACGTCCTCTAATTGCTCACCGATACTGTCATACATTTCCTCTAAGAAGAGGTTTCGTGTTGTTCAGACTTGGCGCCCCAACCTCCACCCGTCTCTTCATTTATAATCCCCAAACGGGTTGTGCGTGAATGTGAGGTCAGTGAGGTAAGAGACCGCAGCCAATTGTTCTCCACTTAAATGAGACAGTTTATTTTCACAGAGATTCCAAGAGAGACATTCCTCATGACTGACACATCTGAATAGAACACACAATGCCGCTAATTAATCCCTTGGAGAACATTACAATTTATTAATTCTAAAGACAAAAAAGCACCCATTGTGGCCCGATGAAAGCTCCCCGCTGGATGTCTGATCCACAACCCATGCCGTGTGTTTACTGTTCTAATTAAAATGTGATTGGAGCCATTACCGTGACTATTACCGGCAGCTGGTGATTTTTCATAGGGTATGCTAAGCGTTGAGCCCATCACTCCATCCGAAATACCACGACTAAATTTGCATCTCAGCTTCTTCATACTAATGTTTGTGTTTTACTGTCATCATTACTGCCTTACATTAGGCCATAAAACAGGGGCACATCTGGTAATGCAGCACCTATCATTCTTAGAAACCACCGGGACCATCTATTTGTATTTACTTCCTGTTACTTCTATAGCGCCTATATATTCCGTATACAGACAATACAGTCAAAACTCAGACATCTGTCGGCTCGTTCACTGATCATACGGTTTAAACAGCGAATGTCAAAGACTGAACGATGTTCCTCTAAAGGAGCCAACGATGTGTCTGTCTGTTTCTTAAAACAAGAATGGACACCTCTTGAAGGACCCTATGGGATAAATGTTGGATCGCTGTGGATCCCACAGGTAGGCCCCCCAACGATCACAAGGCCGATGCACCAGAATGCCCTATCAGAATGGACAGGTGGAGATCACCTTCCATCCCATAGAACGGAGCCATGGTCACACATGCCAGGTTCGGACCTAAAGACGCACCAATTTTTTTAAAGATTCTAATCTCCACTTTTCAAGAGCCGCAGCCATTTTTATAATGTATTGTGCATCTTTTAATTTTTTTTGGAGGGGGGGGAGGGGCAGGATGAAAAAACACATCAATACTGCCATTTTTTACTGCATTCTCTATGTGCAGTAAATGACATTATGACTTTTCCCCTGTGGGTTGGTTATATATATTATTTTAACTTTTTTCCACTTTGCATAATAAGAACATTTTTTGGTAATTTATTTTTTATTTATTGCATAATAATAATATTTTTTGGTAATTTATTTTTATTTGCTTCGCTGCATTCAAAAGCCAATAACTTTTCTCGTTTTTCCATGGATAGAGCAAAGTAAGGGCTTGTTTTTTTGGGTGACAGGCTGTAGTTTTTATTGGTATCATTTTGGGATAGTTGTGACGCTTTTGAACGCTTTTATTAGTTTTTTTGAGAGCAACAAAAATGGTGAATGAAAAAAGTATTTGGCACATACATGACACAATCGATGTTCTTGCCGATCCACGCATGCTGCACGGAACGCCAGCTGTTAGTCACCGCCAGCTCCTAATGCGGACGGCATGGATATGCATGACATTCTGCACTAACCCCCTCTCACTCATGATTATATATATATATATATATATATATCATGGGCAGGAAAGGATTAAATGAGCTCAACAGTACTTGATGAACCTCACTGACTATAATGGCTTCCGGCATGCCACGCTGTATTTTAACTGACAAAATGGCGCAGCATGCTGCTCTATTTTCGTGATTTTGCACCATATCTGTGACTCTGAACAAAGCCTAAACTATACAGATATCTCATAAGGAGATTTTTCAATTATTGCGTTCCTATGATTAGATGAAGGATATAATAGTTTTTGCAGATGTCTTCGACATACTGTATTCATTACAATGTACTTTCTCACTTCATGGTGATATAAGCATATAGATAAATGTATATAGCAACTGTGACATGTTCGTTAGACGCTGGCTGCATCCCCAAGCCAGGGAATCCCAAGTACTGGGTATAAATGACCTATTTATTACACATATCTAGTGGGAGAGACAGGCTGACAATTAGCAGCCGACATAAACGAGGAGCACTTATGACGTCTTGGTTTCTGAAGGCAATAAAAAGGCTCAATCTTTCCAGGGGAAAATCGCGGACAATTGTTTATTGAAGTTATGAATGGTAAGCTTCCTCTTTCAATCAATGCTCCGTTCTGGAACTCTTTGTGCATCCTTATAAGTATCGGTATTTGGTTGTGTATACTTATTAATGTGCCTGGAGATCTTCTCCGTAATATCGGAACATTACCCGCTCCACGCTTCTATCCCTCTAGAGTAGTCCTCCCGCAGACAGGAGGGGGAATCTGCTTCTTGTAACGCCAGTTTATACGAGCTGCAGCCGATTCCAGCTGATGCTGGAGTATTCAGTAATGCACACGTCAGCGGTGTCCCGCGCAGCTCTGCTAAACTTGCTGAAATTGCTCAATACTTTTTCAAATGTGTGGAAGCTTCAGTTTCAGTCAAATAAATCTGTTGCTTAACCACGCAGATTTCTTCCCGGCCAAGAAGTTGTGTAAAAAGCGAAGTAATCCACATGATCTAAGTGTAAACCCCGGCTTTAATATACAAGACGTTTATGGGCTATTGTGACGTTACTAGAAGATGCTTCCAAAAAAAAACGGCAGACAGACTTATATCAGCCGTCTACTGACGGCGTCACGAACATGCTTGTTCAAGGCAACATCCACATTGCGGGGAGATAAGTGGCTGCCAAATACCTACAGACACACTTAGGGAAAAAATATCAGACAGATTGTATTTGTATTGTTTTTTCCCCCTAACTGCAAACTTTTGATGACGGTTTGCAAGGTCTCATACACATGGAGATCTTTGGTAGCCCAGTGTCCAGATCGCCCAAATGCAATGGTGGAACAGCTCCTAGAGCACAATGCACGAAAAACTCATACACAGTGTTATGCTGGACCTGACTGGACCTGGACCGATCGAAACTGCATATGACTGTGTTAATGAGCCCACACCCAGTAAAACGGATTTCGTTTAAGGGTACGTTAACATGGTGGATTCTTGCTGCCGATTCCACAGAAAATGCACACAGGCTAATTGTCCCATTCACCTGATTGAGAATCCGCGCCATCGTCAGATATTTGAAAAATAGGAGTGAAAGGTCAGTTCTTGATGTGGTTTCTGCATCCAATCTGCATAGGACAGGCCTTAAACCTATGTGCGGATCCATGGCAGAAACACATCCCAATTGGCCTCAAAACATCCACGGCAACCACGCTGCTTCCTGCTGCGGATGTTCAATTGAAATCTGTGTTGGAAAATTCTTAGACGGATTTACCCCATGTGGACAAAATCTACATAAAATGGGGTAAACTGCTCTTTCGGGCCTCCTATAGCTTCAAGGTCTAGGAACAACTACAGCCTTCCCCTATAGTTACGCCCCTGTACAAGGACACACTAGGCCAAATCTTCTCCATGCAAAATACAGACTGGGGTCAACACAAGTATGAAATCTACAAAGTCCTAGAAAACACAGCAAGGGTTGTTATACCTGAATAGTAATGTTGGGTGCAGGCGAGGCGGCCTCGCTGGGCTTGATCTCTCCAGGAGAAGCTGCTGATCCCTGAGATTCTTGGCTTGCTGGCTGTTCTGGTGAGAAGGCATCGCTGTCCTCATCAAATGAGAAAGCATCTGTGTTTTCAGGATAATCCGTCTGGCCAACTGCAAGACGACAAGATGTGTCACTTACCTACCTATCCAGCACTGAAGAGTCAGAATATGGCGACTTACCTACCTAGCACTATCTAGCTGCTTAGTTTATCATCTAATATTCTATATATGATATATAATAATCACACATTGTCCGTTATAATAAATTACACTTTTGGTCAGGATCTAAGTCAGGTCAGGGCTGCAAGGCCTGCTCAAGTATCTGTAGCATTACTCGAAGCCCCTCAAAATCCATGTGCAGACATCTGGTCTGGTTATTTGTCTAAATGACAGCTCCATTTGTACATTTTCAGAAAAAAAAAGAAAAATCTCCTGCAAAAATGCTGATGTAAATGCCAACCTCATATAGGGGCTTTACCTGGATTATGCTACATTCAAGCGTTGCCTCAGATCTAGCATGAGATAAGGGGTCAAACCAAGGTACGCCATTCGTACTCTGCCCATCATCCTAACAGTTGCTCTGTCTTTGATCAGGTTTCACTACATGCCTTCTGCCTGTCACTTTCCTTGGCCAGTACAGCTTTCCTTCTCCCAGTTACTGGATGCCGGATGGCTGTTTCCGCGGCGCAATGTTGCCTTGAGGAAACCATATGCACAGTGTGCAAGCCATAAATCTGACAACGACTCTCAGCGATACCTCTATGGCACGTTGGGCGGCTTCCTATATCTCAATCACATCTTCCCTCGCTACTTTTCAGATGTGCATGAGCTGCGGTGTACAGGACTGTGGAACTAGAAGTTCATGGATTGTAGTAAATATTAAATGTTGGCCAACCATCATATATGCTGGAGGTCATCTGCAAAATCAAGCCACGCTTGGCCAGGCTAATACCAACCACAGAATATATGGCTACCTTAGTCCTAATGGTGCTCATACACCTTAGACAGCAGTCACCCAGAAGCTTGTTCTGCTGACAGCTATTCCTTCCAACCCATATACGTAAAGGGGTAGTAGCAGGATTACAAGGATATCCACAGGATAGGGAATAATTTGCATATCTCACCCCTAAAACCCCTGCCCATCTCAAGAATGGGGTTCACTGTCCCCCATCCTCCTCAGTACAGGGTAACTGCACCCCTCACTGTAAAGAGGAGAATAAATGAAGCGCTGGTTACACAAGTGTGCTGACGCTCTATTCATTTTCAATGGGACTGCGGAGATACCTGAGCGGTAGGGACTTGGGTATTTCCATCAGTCCCATTAAAATGAATACAAGGGAGATGGAGCAATACCTCTGCAGTGCCACCTATTGGAAGGCAGCATTCCTTAATGTCAAAGTCAGACGCTTTATAGAAAAGCCTTGTAACAATGACTGGGAATTAAAACCCCCATCCTAGGCCTCTCAGTAGCAAAGCCAGACTCCTACTGTACACTGATGAAGGGCAAACACCCTGAAACAGCTGTCTGTACATGGAGTCTGGCTTTGATTTTAATTCCCAGTCATTGTTACAAGGCTTGTATAAAGAGTCTGACTTTGGCTTGAATGAATGCTGCCTTCCAATAGGTGGCACTGTGGAGGTATTATTCCATCTCCCTTATTTGCATATGGCCCAGAGAAGCATGAATGGCCTTTTGAGTCTCCTCACTCGCCATCTAGGTGCTCTCTCTAAGAAGAAAAGATTAAAATGAGTGGAGAACCGATCTCGCATGGTTGGCCAGCACTTCATTCATTCTGAGTCACTGCGGTGGTAGAAGTGACCCCCCACAGTGACAGGCAGAGGGGGGCACGGGACCACTATTCCTGAGATTGGCGTGGGTCTCAGCAGTGAGACCCCAACTGATCAGCTAGTTATTCCCTGTCATGTAGATAGGGAATGATCTATAATCTTGGTACAACCCATTTAAGCATGTTATTGGGCAAGAGTCAGGACACATCATACACATTCGATGGTTGGCCAGTCCTACAGAAATCAGTGGGTTCAGCTGATGTTCATCTTAGGTTGCCTTTACACCTGCGTTAGTTATCAATTCAGGATTTCTGACTGCTCAGTTCTTGAAGGAGAGAAACTGAAATAAAATGGAAAGTACGGATCAGTTTTTCCCCCATTTATTGCAATGGGGTTTAAAAACAAACAAAAAACCCATAAAACAAACGGAGGCTTCTTTTATTTGGATGGATAAATAATGCTGCAGACTACCATATCCTCCCATCCCAACGCAATGGAAACAAACAGAAGTCTTTTCGTCCGTTTTCTGTTTTTTTACATCCCACTGAAATCAACAAGGCAGAAAACGAATGCTTTTTTTCCCCATTTTAGTTTCTTTCTCCAAAAACCGAGCAGAGAGATTGAAACCCTGAACTGAGCCCAAACACTGGTGTGAAAGCAGCCTAAATTATATAGACACCGGAACGTCCCTTCAACAGAACGATGTGTAGTGCAAGAATACCCATCTTCATCACCATTTCATAGTGATCCACTAGCAGTCAGAATGAATGAATTTGAAATGTGGGTGAACAGGAATGAAATCGGACTATATAATGGTGAGATCTTGAAGATGGTAATCAACTCTCAACTAGACTATTCTGTAGGAAAGGACTGGAAACTAGATCTCTGTTTGGACTAATGAAATCCTATGGTTTGGCCCCAGGATGTAGAGTAAATACGAGTCTGAACAGAGCCTTATCCTTCGTCAAAGCAAAAAAGGTAATTTCTCCCGGTATGGCAGAACTCGTCAGGCTTTGTGTTGTCACTACATGCCTTTAATAGCCTCCTTAACGCTAGAGTCCACGGGAAGAATGTTCTTTTCAACCAACTCCAGTGGTCCAGGTCTTTGAGCAATCTTTTCATTGAGATCATCTGCCAGTCGTGCCCTCTTTAGTTTCATCTGCGTGGCCTGCAGGGATGGCTCGGCATGGGTCTCTGTACATAGGGAGAAGTACATATTGTTAGCTCTCTCACTGGACACACAGTAAAAGTATTGGCAAACAGTGACTGAGATGTTAGGTGACTAAAACCATTGTGTATTAACTGAGATGTTAGGTGACTAAAACCATTGTGTATTACACGGACAATTGCCAATTGTTCATTTAGAAATGATTAACTCCCCAGCAAGCAGACGGTTCACTTCTGTGTACAGAATATCTGCTCTACGGGCTGAAAGGAAGAAATAGAAATCAGACTATAGAATTCTAGTTCTAGTATACAATAGGCTCAAGAAGAAAAACTGATCAGGGTAAAGTGACATTTCTGCCCAAACGTAACAAACCAGTAAATCAGATTTCATGTAGAGATTAATGATGACTTCTATGGGCAACAGGGACCTTTTCTATGTATCTAGTTTTGATACATAAAGCTCAATAAGGTTCTGGAACATCATGGAAACCATCAAGAGTACACGTATGTCAAGTCATAGGATTGTGACTGGCCAAATATCTATGTCTGGGAGGTGACAATTTCTTGCTTTCTGTAGTGGATACAAAGTCTCTGCAAATAAAAACAACACGTTTAGTTCTAATGGGTGAGATTTGACTTTCTGGGGGTGAAAGCAGCAAGAAACATATATGCTGTTTCTGTGTGCATCAAAAAAACTGCTTTCCAACATATTTTGGATGGTGGGCTTCCACACTAGAGATCATGGATGTCTGCACTGTATTATAATACCCACAAATAAGAAATGTCGTAGGCTATTCTAAATCCGAGCTGGACAAATCCGAGAAGCCAAGGTTTCCAGCAACCTCCTACGTTTTCGGGAGGTCTATAGATTATAGAGTATAGGGGTCTATAGATTTATATTTGAATGGTTACTTAGAAGAAAAAAATCCGCCTCCAGGAATAATGTAACCGGCCCCTAATATAAAGAGTAATACAATACTCCTGGAAATACAATATCCAAACTCTACTGTATTTCACCTAAAGTATAACAAGGTCTGTAGATAGTATTGGGAAGAGCAAAAACAAGCAGAAGGTATAAAAAAAAAAAAAAAAAACCCCAGTTTGAAACATTCACGATATAGTAGGATCCCGCAAATGTTCTTTGTGATAAAACTCCATTTATGTACAATTCATGGAGATTTTTATTGTCTCATATGCCGTTATATTTAAAGGGGTTCTCCGTTATTAAACAATCCTTACTTGTTAGAAGGGTCCCTTGACAAGAAGATGATCACAAGTGTTTCTTTGCTGGGACCCACAGTCATTAGCTGTTTGCATGGGGTGGATTTGCCATCCAGATTCTCGGCATGGAAAATCTGCAGCATTTACAGCAGCAGTAAAGCGGATGAGATTTTCAAAATCACATCCACATGCTGCAGGAAAAATCCATCCAAAATCGACGGTGAATCTTCTGGATCCGCAGCATGTCAATTATAGCGGATTCCACCTCTTCAAATGAGGTGATGAATTCCGCATAAACTAGTACAGATTTTGCACTGCGGATTTTCAGCGGAATCTCCGCTCCACATGTGAAAACTGCCTTAGTATTCAGTTTCCTTGAAGCGCCACCACAGGGGAAATTTAACATTACACACTGCCTATTCAAATCAACGGGCCGTCTGTGTGATGCAAGACAAGACAGGTCCTCCGGTGCGAAATATGCTTGAACAGTTCTCCACTCGGAACAAGAGATGAGGGTCCTAAAAACCCCTTGTATTAACCCTTTGCAGTCCAATTTGTATCCTCGTTTTCCTAGGGGGCTTACTCTTTTTCTGCCGCTATACAACGGCGCTATATGCTGGCTAAAGCCAGTACTGCATGAGGTGACACGTTGGATAGGCTCCGACAGCAGAGAGGCTGGAAATATACAGTAACAGAACCCCGACGGACGTCTTCCAACATCGGAGCTGTACAGCCTTAAATCATAATGTCTTCACAGGTCAGACAGTGGATTGGAAAGGGTTAACTCAGAATTCCCTAAAATGGGTTTTCTGAAGTTGACAACCCCTTTAAGTGGTACTATTTTTCTTCTTCTTCAAGACAGCAACTTACCCTAAAACTTATTAATTGCGGAGCAGTCCAGGGTATAGTGTATCTAACCTGGAGGCTGTACTAGTGATGTACCAATTACCATCAACCTAAGACAACAGCTGCATGGGAGATTCATAGGGCTTTTTAAACAATAGCTGTGCCTTATTTGCACACTTGTCATGTGATAGAGTTTTACGACCCACCAGACCTGATGATCCAGTCTGCAGCCGTTAAGTCATTTTATGTCGCCTGACAATAGAATTATTATACCTGTGAGGCAGAATTTAAGGATTATAATTATGAAAAGTTGCTTGTTCCAGCAGCACAGAATAGAGACCCAATCTGATGATGAAATGCAGAATTCACTAAAACCTCTCTGATGCTGAAGGGCAACGGACGAGACCAGCTTCGTGAAAAAGAAAAAAAAAGTAATAAGCCCAATTTTCTTGTACAATGAGATTATCTAATAGAACGTGAGCGCTTCATCGTAATTATGCCTACTCCTCTAACATAACTGGCTCCGTAGAGGAACTTGTTGACGGCGCCTTCGTACACTTACCGTGCCACATGCTGGCTGAATATAGTAGGAACAAATTATAGGATTATGATCAAACCAGCCAATCGTGACTCATCGACACACCAATGCTTCCCCATCTGCATGGAACTTGCTGTCTTAATCTCATTATTTCTATACATAAGCCACAATGAAAAAAACACCATCTGTACAATTCACAATAGCAAAGAACAGTCGGTTCTAAGCTTCTACATACAACACAGACACATAAAACCAAAAGGGATCAGCGAAGTCTGCGTGTATAATTACAAATGTATTATTTATCCATACGATGATGATTAGGGACCCTTTGAGAGTGCTTGGATCTGGCATACACAGTTTAGCTACACCCCATGCCCCGAAATGTTAGGGCCGCAGTAGGTGTCTGACAAGATTAGCCAACTTTGGGGTTCTGGTAGGAATGATTATAGGCATATTTTTCATTTGCAGTGCTATTTTTTAATTCAAAAACCATATACTACTTCAAGGGGTTTTAATTAAGTTTATTCACAAGTAGTTTCAAAAGTAGGGCTGAATCACAACGTAGCATAAAGTGTGGTCATATGGGGAAAGCATTGTCGCCCATGTCATGGGGATGGTCAGTCGTTAATAGGATGAGCCTAATTTTAAACCAGCACACCCCACTGTTTCCCATTACACAAGCCGCAGCAGAGGTGTCTGGTAGCCCCTTACATCTTTGTCACTATGGAAATGAGGTACTTAGCTGAATGAGGGATATAGAAGGTAGTTGTCTGTACAGCAACTATTCAAAGAATCTTATAATAACCGGCTTAAGGCTATAAAAGTCCATATTGTGACATCATATATTTCTAGCAAAGAACAGAAGTGGCTGAAAATTTTAAAAATAGTTTAGCAATAGAAAAGTTATAGAACACAAATAGTGTTTCAGCCAGAAAAACGTGTGATGTGAAGTAGTCTTAAAAAGGTAAAGGCCCATTTAGACACAACGATTATCACTCAAAAGATGTCGTTCAAGTGACTTTTGAGTGATAATCGTGTCATTTACAGCACAAGATGAACGGTCAAGATGAGTGATCACATTGCGCTGCCAGCGGAGGATGCAGAAGATAAGCGAGGTGTCCCTGCTTGCCTTCTGTATCCAGCTGTTTTCTGCACAGAGCGCCTGGCTGTTATACAGCCGAGCGCTTGGAGTGGAGGATGCAAAAGACAAGCGGGGTGTCCTCCCTTATCTTCTGCATCCAGCTGTTCTCTGCTTGGAGCGCCCGGCTGTTATACAGCCAAGTGCTGGGAGCGGAGTATGGAGTACAAAGCTGGACCGCGGTGTTCTTCATACTCAGCCTGTGATCAGGGAGCAGGATACAGCTGAAACAATAGTATCAGCTGTATCCCGCTGTGAATCACTGATAAGGCTAATCGTCATCTTACAGCACGCTGAAAGACAACGATGAGTGACGGGATAACGAAAAATGCATGATGTCAGTGCAGTTACACACAACGATTATCGCTCAAAAGACGGCTTTTGAGTGAATCTTGAGCGATAATCGTTGTGTCTAAATGAGTTTTAAGCCTTAAATAGTATAAAAAAAGACCAAAGTATTATAGAGATGATACCATTATTGGTTAACCAAAGAGTTGTATTAGCACGCTTTTGAAGCTACTTAGGCCTCTTCATAATTTTTCTGGTTAGCCTATAAAGGTATTACCTACTAATAATACTAGTAATATGTTTGTCTTTTTGATACAAGACTATTTAACATCACACAGTAAGTTATAAAAACATATAGAGCTGTTGGGTAAAGATATTCAAGAGCAGACATGCTGCCATTCCACATGACCAACAACTTAAACCTTTAACCTTCTTTAGGCTTTATTCCCACAAGCATTTTTACGCGGCCACTTAGTCACGTTTTTATGTTGGCCGAAAATGGCGACCATCTAAAGCATCGGCTTCCAATATATTCGTTCAGATGACAGATTTTTAGTCGCGTAAAAACGTAGCGCTGGAAAAAATAGCACATACGCGACTAAAATCGGCGACCGAATTTATACGCTGCCAGATAGGATAGGTCTTGCTCTATCTTTCGACTGATATACGCCGTGGGCTCCCATAGACTCCTTTGCTGGCGACCGTAAAAACGCATATGCTCGTATGAAGGAGCCCTTAATGTTACCTCCTAAATACTCATTAGTTATTCCACTTATCCCTTGGCAATTTATTGGAATGAGCCATGAAGGGACCGGAGGATAGCGGCAAGTGAGGGAAAGCTTCCAGTGATAGGTCCCTTTTTTCGGGGCACCCTTCTACTATGTATAGCAGCAAATAGTGATACAACTATAGTTTTATTACATTGTGAGTCAATTGCTATAGAATAGAAGTCAGTGAGAAATAATTTTGTAAATTCAGATTTGCTCATTTAACCGCTTAAGGGCTTGTTTTCCTCGATTTTTTGTTTCTCCGCCCAACTTTTACAAAATCGTAACACTCATCTCTTTTTTTTTTTTCAATTTTCATTTCACTTTTTTTAGTTCCTTGAGGGAATAAAAGAATCCTTGCACTTACGGCCGTTTGATCACTCATACAGTATAATGCAATACCATAGTATTGCATTGTACTGTGTTGTAGATACCGGGGCTAGTTCAGTAGGGTGAGACACAGCACTTACTACCCCCAAGGTGATCCTCCATAGCCAGCCTAGCACCCGATTATTTTTTATTTTGTACTGGGACTTTTTGAAGCTATTCATACTTTAGTAAGAGTTACATTTTATGGGACAGCAAGTAATGAGTCTGTGCCAGAAATGTAAAGAATCAGCAGAATCAGTCCCGCATAGCATAAGGTAGAGTTTTATGTGCAGACATGTTGGTCACCGTGGACAATATGATGTAGACCATTAGTACTACTTCTTACCTTCTAAGATGTGCATCCTCACAAGCTCTGACCGCTCAGGACGACTCCGTATCTTGTGCTTCAGGAAGTTCTCAGTCTGCACATAAGGTAAGACAAGAAATAATAACCCAAGTACAATGTACAACAAGTTCTTTCTTCGTGTACATGAACGGCTGGACGCTCCCATCGCCGAAGCAGACGACTATCTTTTTTGCTTCGAGTTCAGATTTTTGGCTAACCACTAATGTTCTTTACAAGATATTTTTAGCATGTCTTCAACATCATTTTTTAAGTGTTGATTCACTTGTGAGATTTCTATTTCTCATATATTAAGCATTAAGTCTTACCCTGGCACGCTCCAAGCTTTTGATCTGCTCGTGAAAGGCGGCAGGGCTTTTTAAAGCTGAAAACGAGAGAAGAAAATGTTAGCTTTGGCAAGGAGCGGAAGAAAAAAATACAAGGTTGGTGTATACATATACAAAGGACAAAACTGACAAAAGCCATATGTGGAGACAATCAATTTAAACTCCTCGATAGAGAAAAGACATTCATATATTAGGCCATGGTCAGCTATCATCCCTAAACTATGGGGGACATTCATAAAAACTTTTACGCCAGTTTCTGCAATTTCTTGTGGCTTGTTCTGCATGTGCCAAAGAAAAATTGTGTGGGTATGTGGGGGCAGAGGGGTGGCCGCTGCGGACTGACACATTTATGTAGAATTTATGCCACAAACTGGAGTAAATTATACCAGAAATGAACGCCAAATCGGACCTGGTGTATATTTCTGCTGTACATGTACCTGCCATATGCCTAAGGGGTGCCCTTACTTTCCTCATGTCGTGCTTTTAATGTGTATTGATAGGATTAGTTTGAATAGGCGGTACTTGGCTTAGAAATATTGAAAAACATTGCTCAAAAATAGTGGTTCCCAAACATTGGTGGTCCACAGTATCTCAGGCCACGCAAAATGGTGTAGTTTCACAACACCTAGAGGTAGAAGACCACTGTACTAAAAGAAACGCTGGCAGAAGAAGGGAGCAACGCCAACAACGCACCCTTCTACTAGGTATAATAGAAACTATTGATATAACTATAGCTTTATTACATTGTGAGCCAATTGCTATAGAAGTCAATGAGAAATAATCTAGTAAATTCAGATTTGCTCATTTAACCCCTCAAGTACTTGACTTTTTTTTCCCCCTCGATTTTTTGTTTCTCTTCCGAACTTTTAAAATAACTCATCTCTTTTTTCCAATTTTTATTTCACTTTTTCTTTAGTCACATATAGGAGTAGAAGGAGCCTTGCACTTCCATTTGTTTGGTCGCTCATACAGTATAATGCAATACCATAGTATTGCATTATACTGTATTCTGACAGGCAGCCTATAAAGACATGCCATAGGCCCACCTTGATAGGTATTTGTTCATGCCAACCCTACAGCATATCACAATCTCATTGCAAGGAGGCTGTTCAGGACCCCCAAACACTGATCAGGGCATTTAAATGCCACTGTCAGAATTGACATAGTCATTTAAAGGGTCAATAGCCATAATTAGCGTGACCGCAGCTGTTGAAGGTGGGAGTCAGCTGTACAGACGGCCGGCACCCACTATGTATAGAGTGAGATCGGTCCCGATCCTGCTCCACACGGAGGATGTATGACAGTCATTGTTGACCACGGTTTTCATTTTCTCTCGGAAGGCTTGAAAATGGAAGCGAAACACGACTGATTGGCCACTTTTTGCTAGAACAATTTGTATCCGCAAGAGCCTAACTTTTTCATTCAGGCCATGTACTCTAGTGGTCACGTATGAGAAGACGAGCGATGCGGTCTAGTCATCAAGGTACAGTTTGAAGTCTAGACATCAAGGAACAGAGGGCGGTAATTTATACAGATGAGCAGAGCTAATTCCCCTCCGTCTCCTCCAACTAAAAAAGCCTGCAGGAATGTCCTGTAACAATGCCATTCATTTACCCACATTCCAAAGACAAAAGATACAACGGATCAACGCTATAATGGGTTTCACATTTAGCTGTTTCTAGCCTGCTTTTAATCATAAGCTCAACGTTTTATAGGATATGCAATTAATTTTCAGCACATAAGTCAATGTGAAGCCAAAACCACTAATAAAATAAATCGCGTTTACTTATAGTCATTTGCTTTAATTAAACCGACCCAAATATAGCCATAATACCAAAAATAATCATTAACTATTCTATGTTACTGGAAAATAAACTTCTGTCGGAATCCTGGTTATTATGATATGAGATTGTAAGGCGGTATAATCATATTAGGCTGCAGAGCTGCAATCCCTTTAATGTCTGAAACGCGTCAACATTCCAGTATGTACTTTAATCCGCCTCTCTACTTCTGTAATCAGTATAGCCTTCTAACATGGGACACAGAAGCTATTTCTATCTTTTTCTCCATTTGTTGGGAGACATTATTCCTAATAATTGCGTGACTACGTTTCTATAGTTACGGATACCGCCATCATACAGCAACAATACTGTATTTGTACCAACATTTCCATAGAGTTGAATTATTTCATTGACTTTGCACGTCTATCTAGAAGGTCATTATAGTTTCTCAAAACTTTGCCTTTAATGGATTTTGGGTGGGTAATGTGGATGACTTACGTGGCATGATGCCCTGGTCTACAAGTTGTTCTCTTGTTCGCCTTTGTTGCAGACGCAGTTGAAGCACTGTAAAACAGAGGAGGAGACGCGGTTACAGACAGTCTGACTCACACTTGCCAGTCATTAAGTAATGGGTAACATCATGTTGGACCATACCATGCCAAGTATATTCTAAACTATACACCAAGCTTTAGCAGAGAGTTTCCTCTAATCCCTGTACTGCAAAGACCCTTGTTGGTTTCTTTACAAAATACACAAAAAACTCATAACAATAAAATACTGACCCAAAACTTTGCTAGTTAAAAAAAAAAAAAAAAGTTTACCGGCAAAATACCACAAAGTTAAAAAGTCATATCATGTCCCAGAACAGCGATCACACCCCTGTGGCCCTTCAGCTGTAACAGAACCACAACCCCTGACAGCCAGGGCATGCTGGAGAGCAACAGGTTGGAGAGCTCTGGCCTAGCAACTGTGCAGCTCCCTGCTATTGCGGATGGGATTTACTTCTATGTAAGCACTTAGCTGCGGCCATTACAAGACACAGAACAATACAAAATAGGAATATGTGGGGAACCTCAACGTGTTTTATGCAGGTCATATTATAGGAGAAATGTTCATCCGCCCCTTCATGTCCGCCATCTGTATATAGTAGGTCCTAATGTTGATGCACCGTACAGCTAGGACCTATATATAAGTCCTCCACTTTAGTGGTAAATCTCCCTGTATAGCGCTCTGCACGTACAGAGATTGGGCCGGCACTTGGTTAGTTCAACCCTAATGAAGTGAGGGAGTTGTAACGATCAGCGCTCAGCAATGAAAAGTGATAAACATAGTGGCCAAATTACCAGCTAATGACAGGAGATACTAAATATAGGGACCATTGTTCCCAGTATTCCAGTGTTCATAGGTATTATGTATAGAAATGGAAGATGATTAGTTGTTGCTTTTTTTTTTTTTAATAAATCAGTTTTTCCCCCCCAAGTTTATTAAAATGAATTAAAAATAGTTTCATTGTCTTCTATTTCTGCCCACGAAGAGGTACTGACCCTGTCCTGGTATCATAAGAAAGCCCAATCTATACCACAACATTTTTTAGAAAATAAGGCATCAAATAAAAAATATTAACCCTTAGAATGTATTATTTAAAAAAAAAAAAAAAAATTTGTGAAATGTTGCTGTGGACATTAAGGCTTGGTTCACATGGGGTGTAAATCCCGTGGAAATTCTGCGAGTTTCCTCAGCAGAAAGGCAGCTTCAATACCCACGTGGTTCGGTGCAGGTTTGAAGCAACTTGACTGCCTGTTTTCCAGTGCAGGAATCTTTGCCCATAGAGGGGAGAGATGGCCGCAGCGGAAACGGCGATATAACTGACATGCCGCGTATTTGAATTGTGCGCCGCATGTCAGTTTCAGCGCAGTTCGGCCGCACAGGACTGTCCGCAGGGTGTGAACGAGATTTTTGCTGCTGAGTATGGGGCTTAAGATTGCAGGTGGAATTTCCGTGCAGAAAGTCCACATTGAAATTCCACGCCAATTCCACCCCGTGGGAACCAAGGCCTTGGTCAAAAAAGGGGTAAAGAATATCGTGAATGAACAGTGAATGAACAACTAAACAATATGAAAATACAAAACTACTTATCTGCCTGTATAAACAGGCTGAACGAGCAGAACTCTGTCATTGTTCGCTCATGCGAACGATTTATTGTGCTGTGTTACAGGAGCCTAAGTTGTGATCAACAAGATCGGTGCTAGTTAAACGGCCTTTACACTGGCTGATGCCCTCTGTAGAGGATAGACGATAGCTAATGCGACCGTCCGTCCCCAATACAGCATGATCATTCTCGGCAGCACATACCCAGTTCACAAGATGCGCTGCTAACCATAATCTGTTTGAATGCACAAAAGATGCAATCAGCTGATGAATGAATGTTTGCTAGTTCATCATCAGATTGGACGCAGCTTCACACAACTGTATGATTGGCAGACAAGCTTTTCTAAGAATGTTCTTGTCCAATAATTGTCCAGTGTAAGTGGGTCATCAGGGTATCCATACATATTGGATGTGGCTGACGGCCATCTTGCCCAACACTCCTATACACATTCATGTTCAGTGCTCTGAATGTAGAGGGGAGAGAAAGCCACTTTTTGAGGCTTATCTCTCTGCGAACAAAGGGATGAAGCTGTTGAAATCCAACTAACCGATCCTTATTTCTGCGACACAGGCAGTTGGGGGAGAGTCAGTAGCCCCCTACACATGTCTGATGATCATTTGTCCCCACGGAGTTTGGCGGTTTTAGCCAACACACATCTAAATTGTGTGATCACCCTTAGGACCCTCTTACATGGGACGATTGTCGGGTACCTGATAGTCGTCCCGGCAATAATTGCTCATGTAGAAATAGTAGCAATGACCTCTCAGTGAATAGAGGCAGAGCGGGTAGAGATCTCTTCCGGCCGCCCGCCTCCACTCACAGTAAACAGGCCGTCGTTCGTAGATGAATTTGTTTACACGGCCGACCGTTGTTCGATTTTTATGCCAGCTGAAACTGAATGACGGATGATAAGTAAATGAATTATCGCTTTTCATTCAGGCTTTGGCAGCATTTTACACTGAACAACTAGCGTTCAGATTCCCACGACTCTGCGCGAATCTGAACGATAATCAGTCAGTGTGAAAGGGCCTTTATTCCCATTCACGTGAATAGGTTTGATCTGCAGAACCAAGTAGAGCTACCTGTACAAAGGAAACACTGGGCTGTGCAAACAATGTCAAGGTAGCAAGGACCCCTTCATTCTGTTGACTGGCATGGGTCCCTGGAGTTATATGTAACGCCACATTGATATTATATGTATACTGACATGTGTATGTGTGTAAGCAGTCCTAACAACCACCCCTATATACTCAGTCCCAGAGTGCTACACTTTCATAAATGTATTCCCTAACGAACTCTAGAAATGAATCCTGGTATATAGGCTTTCACATACAGCCTGGTAATGAATCCCAGACTAGTATCAAACTGTGGAATTTTAAGACGATCTAATAAATCAATAGGAGAAAAGCCAGAAATGTCAGCATCATCTGTCCCTTCCCCTCAGGGACCACCTGCCAAGACTCCCAGCTACAATGACTATCCGTTGACTGTACCGGTGGCTGCTGACATCGTTTCTAACAGGGGAAATGACATGCATGCAAGGAAAGCAGCCTGTGACCAATACATTAAAGCAATCTGGAGCGAGCAGCTGAAGACAACGCAGTGGGCACAAATGTGACATTCACAGAATGTACGCCACTTGCTGGGTGTAGAGATCCTTCGACTGGTGCCCAACCAATGCCACGCTGTTCTGAAGTCACTCTTGACATCATGGAGCTTGTTTTGTTCCTGCTGTGCGATTCTAATTTGCTTTGAATATTAATCCTGTTTGCTTCTGTCTAGTGAGAAAATTGTCTATGAAAGCACTTCCGTTCCCTGGAGAGACTTTATTTATCATATCAATGCATAGAGATCGCACATAAAAGCCGAAAACATCCTGAGCGACTACAATGAAAGAGTCAAGATACCAGTTTACAAAGAGTTAAACGAGACATGCATCTACGCTATGAAGAGGAATATGCTCCCTCTAAGCTTAGTACTGTAGGCATTAGGGGGTTAACAAAGAATGTTGACCATATAGTATAATCTACCATCACCATATTATAAAGCAGTCCGATATATGGTTTTATGTGGAAACATCCAGTATAACTTGTATTTTACTTCCTGAAACCTCTGTAGGCTTAAGAGTCCAGTGGGCGGTCCTATCAGTGATTGACAGTTATAAAAGACACAGCTGGTAATTACTGAATAGGACCGCCCACTGGACTCAAGCCAAAAGTGAACACAATGGTCAATAAATAAAATACAAGCTATACTGAATCTTTCCCACAAAGCCATATAGCTTGCCCTGCTCTTTAAAGGGGTTTTATCATCATTTCCCCATTTTTTTCTATCAGCTAGGTCCATGGTAGAATAATAAAAACCCAGTAAATTTGCCTCTCATATTCTGGGCACCATGATGCCAGGACTTTAGCTGCAGCACTCGCTGACTTCTACCTGGCCATACTCCTTGCGCCAGGGCCATGGGAGCCATTCACCCTTTAAAGTGGTTTTCCGACTTCTTAAAATTGCACCACAACCACTCTGTCCCTCCTGGTTGTTGTGGACCAGGCCATGTGACTGTTGTAGTCAATCACTGGCTAGAGAAGGTCACTGGTGTGGCTAGTGATTGGCTGCAGCAGTCACATGTCCTGGTCAGCAGCAAGCAGGAAGTTCAGAATGGCTGTGCAGCAATTTTAAGTAGTGAGAAAACCCCTTTAAAATACTGCTTGCAGATCAGACTACAGATTAATGAGATATCTCCATCTAACTAAGTGATAGCATATTGCTTTATGATTAATATGGATCCGACACCTGGCTGCCCCATAATCCTGAGAACGAAAGGGCCACGTTGCACCTTCCTGCACAGTAGGTGGCCAAGGCACGGATTGGCAGGGAACAGTAATAAAGGGGCATCCACCAGCAGTGCATCTACTTCTTTCATGGCATTGGCGAACTATCCTATAATCAGGCATGCACCCCGCGATCTTCAAATACCCAGGAATTTACTCTAAAAACTACAATACATACTACAAATTGCATCTACGATCGATAAAAAGTGTATAACACCCCCAATTAGTGCTTCGATGTATCTCATTAGTTGTATGCGATTGCTTTGGTACCATACACGCAATGATTACGGCTTATCAGATGAAACTGTTGCATTTATGTCCATAGAACTCCTTTCTGTTGATTGCAGTTAGACAAGATGTTCAACCCGCATCCAGTCGTTTAACTGACATGCGGTAATTCAGCTAATTGTACGTATCTGCCTCATCTTTCACAGCTTGACAAAAGAGAATAACCTTTTAAGAGGTTAATATAGGGCACACTCTACTACTGGTACAGCCTTTACTGGGTAAGTGAATAATTCCATGTCTACCAGGCACAGACATATTGGTTGAACGAACCTTTAACCAATAGTTGTCACTCCTGACTCCCTTAATATCACGCATGTCACTGTAATAGAGAGCAGGGAGATAAGTGGCTGGCAAACACCTCTGGTGCTACTTATTGCATGATAATATAAGCGGCCATGTCCTTGCTAGACACTAGACTGACAATAGAGGCCTTTGTAGTTGGAAAGACCGGTCCACAAATATCTGTATACATATATCATATAGGAAAATAAACCCGTTGCTTGTATCACAGTGCATTGTGGTTTGTGTGGAGGCAAATGTAGAAAGAGAAGATATAGTTACATTGTGTCAATTTCCCTGTCCCGGAATGAGATAATATAACTGGTTCTTTCTAGGTTGCAACATCCTCAAATTCCTTTGGCTGCTGATCTCCTTTCCATTTGTAATTCTCCGAGATGCCCTAGGAGGAAGCTGTCCGCAACAAAGAAGCCATTGACTGCTATAAAAAGAGAAGGTGATGCGCAGAGCCTGGACATATGCGAGCGGGGAGAATGCTAAAAAGGTTAGCGTGACTGCAAGGTTTCATGATGGTAAATGGTAGTGCAGAGAGGGGGATGAATACAGCATCACTAATGGAAAGCAATTACCCAACGAGATTGTAGGTGTACTATGCTATTGCTAAGTAGGTTTCTGGTTTTGGAGACCAGGGGCATCAGATGGCAATACAGACCCTGACCGAGCTATGGATGTGTGTTTTCATATGGTACCCTTTTGTGGATGCCACGTAGTAGGTGGTAAGAGCAGACGTAAAGTAAGCATCAACATAGCGCAGTGCGTGTTCCAATGTATCATAATATAGGTCATTTATAGTCTATGGCATTTTCTGTAACTCTTGATCAAGTGTCAGACTAGAGTTCCTTGAGTCCACCGGAGGAAAGGATTCTGATGACCCTCCGTACATATATTCTGAGGATCAATCATCAATAGTTTACTCTCAGAGGGCTCGTTCATATGGGTGTATGCAGGTTTCGGTCACGTAAATACGCGGTGTATTTACGCAGCCGGAAATCACAATTGCCTGCATATTTTCACCATTCCTACAGGTTTTTGTGCGTATTTACGAGTGCAAAAAATATGCAGAAGGGCCCATTGATTTCCTGTGCAAATACGCAGTGAATACGCACGTTTCCTGCATATTTATGCTGGCCCATTCACTTCAATGGCCTATTGTGGTACATGATCCGCACCAAAATAGGACATGCTGTGGTTTTTTTCACACAACTGAACATCGCGTTAAAAACTATGCACATGTGAATGATCCTATTTAAATCAATAAGAAATGGCACATAATCAAGGACCACATGGACAAAGAAATGGTAGATTCTCCAAGACATCAATGTTTCTAAAGAAAGTCTTACATGTTTTGTAGGAAAAACACTGAAATCCATAAAGAATAGAGATGAGCGAGCGTACTCGCTAAGGCAAACTAGTCGAGCGAGTAGTACCTTATGCGAGTACCTGCCCGCTCGTCTCTAAAGATTCGGGTGCCGGCGGGTGAGAGCGGGGAGGAGCGGGAGGGAGATCGATCTCTCTCCCCCCCCCCCCCCCTCTACTCCCTGCTTACTCCCGCAACTCAGAACATATTGTATATTATATTTGCCTCCAAACATGAAAAATGCTGACTAGTTAAGGCCCATTTACACGGAGCGAAGATCGCTCAAAAATAGCTAAAAAGCGATCGTTTGAGCGATCATCATTGCATCTAAACGCGCGCCCATCGTGCACTTTTCGTGCACTGCTAGCTGATCGTTAAATTCAGGCCAAACTAAAAATCGTCGTTCTGCTTTATCAGGACCGCACGCCGAGTTCTCCGTGGGTAGTGCTGATAGCATTGTTTCCCGTCGGAGAACAAAGGAGCTGAAAGCAGATAAGAGCCCTCGGGCTATAAACTGCATTCAGCTGAAGGCTTTATTTGCATACTAAACTGCTATTAAGTAGCTAAGTAGCTATTTAATAGTTTATGCAAAATGATTGCTCAGAGCTGTCACTCAAACTGTCGTTTGAGTGATCTTTGAGCGATCATCACTCCGTGTAAATGGGCCTTTAGACCAGGCACTTCTTAAGATGGATCACAAGACACGATTGTGGCACTCCTGGGCAGAAGACAAAAAAAAAAGGGTCACAAAGCCTACAGTGTAATTTATCTACACTTTCTGGAGATAAGTTCCTTTTTATCTGTATGCAAACATTTCAGGCTGTGGAGAGACTGACTGCAGTGGTTTTCAAGGGAACAATTGACAAAACATCCAGATTACATAACCGTCCTTGTGATTATCATTTCATATCCCAGAGATCCAGTTCTAAGAATCTCCAAAAAGACTTCCAGATGTAAGGACAGGGGTGTAACTTGAAGCTACCGGCCCTGGTGCAATATCTCTAACGGTGGTTTCCCATCTCCGTTGTAGACCCGGCACTAAACACAAGAAGAAAAAGCACTGTGTGTGCATGCAGCGTTTTTTTTTCTGGCTAAAAGTTGGGCAGCTGAGCAGAAAATGAATGGACCCCATTAAAGTCAATGGGGTCTGTCAGCGCTGTTCGGTTCTGTCCTAAAACAAAGCCGTTCGGCCCCAGGGATTCCCTTTTCCTGCTCCTCGAACGGAACCAGAAAGAGGAACCCCGAGCACAGATATGAAGCCCTCCAGAGCAAAGTAGCCCTTGTAATACTGGTCTCCTCATCAGACACAAGGGCACCGAGGCCCAAGCGCAATGGCATCCTCTGCTGCTCCTACAACTAGCTTATAAATGATAACTGCAGCTCTTATATATACACATTTGTCCTGTACTTGAGGTTTGGTGGCCACTATGGAATTTACAGTTTTGGAACAACTCCTGGTCTTCTACATGGAACATTTTCCACACTGGTTTTATTAGTTCTTTAAATGACTTTGCCATTAGAATAGACTCAAAAGTGGAAGAAGTGAAGCATAATTTAATGGTTCCTGAGGCGCCATTGGTTTAGAGAAATGTAAAGTTTGTAACGTCAAAGGGATAATCCCTAGAGATATGAGAACAATGTGAAATATTGCCTAGGACCAAGAGAAAAACTCTTTGTAGAGAACAAGCAGATATGGGATATCTTCTGTGAGAGTACACAAAGAAATATGTCTTCATGGTAACTAAACCGTGTGGAGTGTCATTGGATACAAGTGTTGAGTTGTCACCAGCTAACGAGGAAACAGCTGAGAAGGGCCATTATTAATAACATTAGAATATCCTCTTCAGACAATCCTTTTGTTTTTTTCTCAGAAGAGTCACCTGATTTTGGGATGTCACTGCCAGAACCCCCAGCGATCAGCTGTAATTTATGGGTGAACTTCATAGGAAAGCTTTAATTTAGCCTCTGCTCAGTAACATTGTTTGCTTATGTTTTTTTTTACTGAATTTTGAAAACACAAGAAATATTTTTTGCCACAATAACCTTTTATAGGAACTACAGTCGTGTTACTATGACATCACTTCCTGCCCTATGTGACCTCAAACCTTCACATCCTGACAGTATTGAATAGTGGGTTACGGGATGTAAACTGAACCTGGGACAGAGCAGAGGCATCTGGCATACCCTGATAACACAGCCAAGAAATAAAATACATAATATAGAGATTTTCCTGTATAGACTGGTATATACTTACCAGAAACTTCAACTTTTACAAGTATAATCAATAGTAGGATAAATTAGGGATGCGGTGATGGAACAGATCTCACCCCTTGTAGAGGAACTGTTGTCTATGCCATTCCCTATAGAATGCACTACTGTAGCTGGTAAACACGTCTGGAGACATTCATGACTAATCTAAGAAAACTGCATAGACTGCCTTCATATTGAGCACAGAAAGCCAGCAAGCGATTGGCTGCGACGGGATCCACCACTGTTTTTCTTTGCACTTTTTTTCTATTGACCAAAAAGACATTTGGCAATTCTGCCTTATTTAAGAGAACCTCCCCAGGTATACTACTGTACGCCCCGCAGCACAAGGCGGTGTGTGTCTTATCATCTGCCAGACGTCACACAGCACAGTATTCTACTATCATAGTACACATATCACAGGAAATGGTTGAAAAGAGACTAAAGGTCCTGTTACATGGGCAGATTATCTGCTCTATGACTAGATTGTGATGTAATGCAAGGTGACGAGGCGTGTTGTCTTCAGACTACTTCTGATCACGTCTTACACACACACTACAGCAGTGTCTTCCAACCTGCGGCACATCTCCCATCATGTCATGCAAATAAGGAAGATGGAACAATACCTCTGCAGCGCCACCTATAGGATGGGGTGCTCTGCTCAAGGAGAGATGACACCCCTTCCAACCCATGCAAGCCTGCAACATGTCATATTGTAGTGTTGGAAGTAGAACTTTTGCAACAGCCGGATTGGAGACACGGCTCTACAGCACAGCTTTAATTAGGTCTATATATAAGGAGAGGGTTACAAGGGTAAAAGTCCGAGGGAGGGTAGACCAGCTACAGATTTAATTATGTCTAAATGAGAGATACAAGGGTAAAGGTCCGCGGGAGGGAACATCAGCTGTCATAGCAACTACTAGGCCTGTGACTATGGCCGATAAGGATAGGAGTCGGACAGCTACCTGCGGGTTCAGGTACGGCAGGTAAGGGGTCTCTGGAGGGATACGGCACACAGTTCCTGCACATACATTTTACTTTCTATATTGTATAACCATTTCTTTCTTTCAAAGTATAAAGGAACCCATTTCCTATTGTTCCACAACTTTACATGCAAATAAAAAGAAAACATAAAGAACATTGTGTTATTTTATTACAGAGGAAGCGATAAAACTAACAAGCTCAGGAAACATTTGTGGAAGGTGCTGCGTTTTTATAACTTACGCTCTTTGGATTTAAACTTTTCTTTAAAAAAAAAAAAAGAAAAACACACTATGGTCTTATTAAACCATTAACCCCTTAAGGTTTTGCTTTTTATAGAGCAAGTAGTATGGAACCAATTAAAATATCATATCCAGCTCTGTCAGCAGCCGGCGCCAGTGTTTACCTGGTTGCTTTCGCCTTCTTCTGCACTGGGGATGGTCCCACATGGAGAGCTGTTCGACATGCGCAGTACAAATTTTTCTTTTAAACTCCAGCTTTTTCCTGTGTCGTCGCAGGAATCCGCGACCTTTCCGCAATGTGATTGCAGATGGGCTGCGGATCGGACGGCTTCCATTTCACTGGAAGCCGTCAGTGCGGAATCCACACAAAAATGGAGCATGCTGTGAGTTTTCCTCCGCTTGAGGAAACCACAATTGGTTTCTGCAAGTGTGCAGGAAGAATGGATTTCCCATAGCATGCTATGGGTGCTATTTGCTGCGAATGCGCAGTGCAGAAGCCCGCCACAGATTTCGCAGCAAATATCCACCCGTGGGCAGGAGCCCTAAATGATAAATTGATACCTTATCATTCATCGTTCATTTTAAGCAGGCATAAAAAAACAATCTACCACCGCCCCGTGTGAACAGGCAGTCGTTCATCTATGATCAGCTGCCTGTTTATTCTGAATGGAGACGGGCAGCTGGAAGTGATCTCCGATGCGCTCTGCATCTATTCAGTGAGCACTTATCACAGGAGTGCTAATCTTTGAGAAGACGGCGAGCACCTAAGCGTCCAGTAGTCGTGCCGTATAAAAGCACCAATACGCATTGAAGGGTCGGCCAGTTCTGCTTGTTCAGTCTTTGTTCACCCACTGTGTATAACCAGCTAAAGACTTAAAATAAATTACCCTACAGGCCAAGACAACGCAAGTGAGAGGAAAAATAAAGCAACTTCTGTCTTGTGGTAATCACACTATGGATCCTTGAGACAAAGGCCATCTTAAAAAGTACAGAACCCTTTTCTACGGTCTTGTATTAAGATTGGATAAAACTGCGAATTTTGACCAAGTCCATCCCTTAAACCAGTGTTCCCCAACTCCGGTCCTCAGGGAACCCCAACAGGTCATGTTTTCAGGATTTCCTCAGTGTTGCACAGGTGATGTAATTATTGTCGATGCCTCAGACATTGCCACAGGTGTTCTTACTATAGGATATCCTGAAAACATGACCTGTTGGGGGTCCCTGAGGACTGGAGTTGGGGACCCCTGCCTTAAACCATCTAAAAGACAAGATTCAAGTGTCTTAGGAGAAATGGCAGGAGCCGCACAGCCGATATACCTGGATATCCGCTCCTGGTTCCTGAATAATTTTCTTTGGATCCTCTTATTGTATCTAGGACCCTTCTCCATGTGTGTGAAACCCCCCAGACCAAGACGGACTAACAAGATGGATCGCATTAACCGCTCTTCTCTTCACTGGATTTATTTCCGTAATCATTTGTCACTACAATGTATGGAATGCCGTAATGAGAGAACAAGACTTGACCCTTTCTGGTAAATGACTGTGCGGAAGAGTCATCCAAGCACTTGGATGAAGAATCCTAGTAAGTGTATATGTGGGGGGAGGAGGATGTGTAAAAAGGGCCTGGAATCCTCCACCTCAACAACAGAGATAATGCCTGGGATATCTAAACAATGTTGACATTGCAAATCTGGTTGCCACATGTCAGCATAGAAGCGCTGCTTCACTAGCAAAACAGGGACTTATGGAGTCATGGAAGAGAGGGAGAAATTAGTAATGCATTTATTATATAAGGATGAGATCAGAGTATCAAGAATGCTAAACTCAAGAGCAATACCATGAGCACCAATTAGATCCTACCTAGAATATTACAAAACAACTGTACATTATAGGGGCAAATGGAGGACATTTTTGGATTCTGCAACCTTGAAAACATAAAATTACCTAAAATATCCCATGCAGCTGATAAAAATTTTTTTTGCAGACCAGTGTAATTATTGGGTTTAGTGCATACTAGTGAAAATGGTAAAAATGCATAGAAAAATCAGTTCTACAACTCTAGCAACTAGCGGATGAGCTACAGGAGATGTATACAAGAAAAAGACAAAAGACTAAGCATAGCACAAGAAACGGGTAAGGCGAGGGTGGACGACGACGACTTATGGAAAACAGGCTTAAGAGTCCATTTACTCCAAACACAATATCGTTTGAACGGGCAAACAATGTCAGCGTTAGATCGTTCGCTCTCGTGGGGCAGATACATTGTCGGCTCGTTCAAGCAAGAAGTCGTTCACAATCACTATAAGGGCTCTTACCCATTTGGGTTTTTTTTAACGCTGCGATATCGCTGTGTTTTTTAACGCGATTGTCAATGGGACTTTCTAATGTTAAAAACGCATCGCAAGTTTGTGCTTTGTGATTTTTGTGCGATGCGTTTTTATCATTAGAAAGTCCCATTGACAATCGCATGAAAAAAACGCAGCGATATCGCAGCTTTAAAAAAACGTAAGTGGGTAGGAGCCCGAAGTGAATGAGAACGGCTGAACAATCCGTATAAAATGGATGATGAACTAAAAGTAAACCTATAGTTTGCGCCCGGTCGTTCAGACGGATTTGTTTGCTGCGGCATCTGACGAGGAATTTTCGCCGATTCCATAGCAAATCCGTGACAAATAAGTGCTCCATAGATTTGGATGCCATAATCCACAGTGTGCAGATTTTCTTCTGTCTACAGATTTGAAATGCACGCCATGGAAAAAAAGGCAGCGACAAGTCTCTTCTTGACGTAGACTCCGCGTCTGGGTCTCTACACACGGATTACCCATATTGAACTATGCTAATCAGAAAACTGCACTATGAAATCTGTATCATGTATTTCTGACACAACTTGTGTGATTATACCAAAGGTAACCCGTCAGCCCCTCTGGGGCCACTAAACCAACTAGTAGGGTTTAAGCTTTCTAAAGGTGCCCCTGTGATAATCGGTCTTTGCATTATCTAGAAAAGTCATCAAACGTACCAGAGATGACTCCAGGACTCCCTCCAGCTGCATCGCGCGCATGCGCAGTAAGGTGTACTGTTCTCATACGCACATGCGCCCGATGCTGCTCTCCAGTAGGATACAGGTACTTCTTTCATCCAATGGGAAAACATACAATTAGCTTTAGAAAGCCCAAGTTTCATTATGGCCCCAAAGGTGCTGCCAGGTTCCCTTCAGCAATAAATCCATATCTGGCACACTCCTCATCTCCCCCCGATGCTGGGTGCAAATGGAGAGAATTTGTCTTCGAAGTTAAGAGAAAGAATTACAGCTCAGCTGTATAATGAAATGAGTCCATACAGAACTTCAGGCATAAAGCAAAAAGTAATACAGGAAGTAATGCCATAAAGCCACCAAAACACCATTATGTCCTTCATGAATTGGCAATATGTAGCCATCCCCCCCAAGGAAGCCCACCTCCCCATCCTCCTATTGTTCGCACTCACAAAAGTATTCATTTTCTGTGGGTTTCCTCTAAAATCTGTATGAAAATGTAAGCGCTGCGCTTGGCAATACATCACCCAGCTAGAATAGTGATCCAGGGAATGAGAGGTGAAGATGTGGATTAGAGGCGATAATGAGATAGACGATGCCGTGTGATAATGAAGGAAGGGAAATAGGAGCATAATTCAGACAAAAATCATTCCAGCCAACACGCAGCTCCATCATTTATAATAAGCTATATCGCTTCAATTACATCACGTTACTTTAATTATGCATCCAATTACACTAATGCGCTGCCATTAGGATCATCCACAATCCAGATAGGGGCACAGACGAGAATACATATATTTACGGAGAATAGTTAAGCCACGCAGAGCCAGGTTGTTTGCCTATGGCTGGGTTCACACGGGATGGAATTGCTGCAGAATTTCCATGTGGATTGTCCGCGCGGCAATTCCGCCTGTGGCTCCTAATGCCAGGATTAGCCAGCAAAGTGGATGAGATTTTGCAAAAATCTTGTCCACACATTGCAGCCAAGCCATGCGGAAACGGCCATGCAGCACGGAAAACAAAGACGCAGCATGTCAATTCTTTTTTTTTTCCCGCAATGGCCTCTTCCCTCACTATGGGGAGAGATGGGCGCAGCAGAAATGCAGGTGGTGAAGCCGCTTCAAAACCCGCAGCTGCGGTTTTCCAGCGGAATTCTGACAGTTTCTCGGTGCAGCCAATCCGATAGAATTCTGCTGGAAATCTGTCCCGTGCGAACCCAGCCTAAGGCCTCCTTCCCACGAACGGATTTCCTCCGCGGAATTCCGCACCGTGAATTCACCCGTCCTCACCCGTGGCATGCTCTATTTGCCGCGGGTGTACGCGCGGACGGCTTCGCTTGCAATCAATGGAAGCCGTCCGTTCACGCTATCTTCCGCTGTAGCACAGCGGAAGATAGCGTGAAAACGCTTCCCCGCCCACCGCCACCGCGTCATGTGACACGGTGGGCGTGTCACATGACACGGCGGAGGTGGGCGGGGAAGCGTCATGCGGGAGCGAGGACGCCGGATCCGCAGGTAAGTATGGGATCTCCTGGGGGGCGCCGTGACGTGCTCCGCCGCGGGATTTCACGGCGGAGCCCATCACAGCCGTGTGCAGCCGGCCTAAAGGAATAAGGACCAGCAGTTGCCCTTTCCCTATTGTATATCCATTTAGACCTTGGGCTCAGGCTCTATGCAGGCATCTAGTAATCTACCTGTAGCTCCCAAAGAGTCATAACACACAGCCTATCAATTTATTTATACATTTCTAGGAGGAACAACAGAGGAACGGAAGAATGCCGAATTCTTAAAAAAGATGCCCCATACTTTCATGGAGAATACAAGTATTTACTGAAACAGACATGCCAGGAGAGCTGACAGATCCTCTTCATAGCCTCTGTAACCTATTCATCACTCCATAGCCTACTACTAGCCGCAGCCTATCACTAGCCGCAGCCTACCCATCACTCCATAGCCCATCACTAGCCGCAGCCTACCCATCACTCCATAGCCCATCACTAGCCGCAGCCTACCCATCACTCCATAGCCCATCACTAGCCGCAGCCTACCCATCACTCCATAGCCCATCACTAGCCGCAGCCTACCCATCACTCCATAGCCCATCACTAGCCGCAGCCTACCCATCACTCCATAGCCCATCACTAGCCGCAGCCTACCCATCACTCCATAGCCCATCACTAGCCGCAGCCTACCCATCACTCCATAGCCCATCACTAGCCGCAGCCTACCCATCACTCCATAGCCCATCACTAGCCGCAGCCTACCCATCACTCCATAGCCCATCACTAGCCGCAGCCTACCCATCACTCCATAGCCCATCACTAGCCGCAGCCTACCCATCACTCCATAGCCCATCACTAGCCGCAGCCTATCCATCACTCCATAGCCCATCACTAGCCGCAGCCTATCCATCACTAGCCGCAGCCCATCACTAGCCGCAGCCCATCACTAGCCGCAGCCCATCACTAGCCGCAGCCCATCACTAGCCGCAGCCCATCACTAGCCGCAGCCCATCACTAGCCGCAGCCCATCACTAGCCGCAGCCCATCACTAGCCGCAGCCCATCACTAGCCGCAGCCCATCACTAGCCACAGCCCATCACTAGCCACAGCCCATCCAACACTCCATAGCCTATCACTAACAGTAGCCTATCCAACACTCCATAGCCTATCACTAACAGTAGCCTATCCAACACTCCATAGCCTATCACTAGCCGCAGCCTATCCATCACTTCACTGGCAGTAGCCTATCACTGGGCTGTATTGCTACGATTTTCACAAAACAGCAACAAAATTGGCACATGTGATCTTAAGATATGGGAGCAGTCTGGTAATACGTATGTGTATCTCAACCCCTTAAGAACATAGCTGTCTGATGGCTTGTTTTTTTGCGGGACGAGTTGTATTTTTCAAAAGGTACTTTTTAATGTACCATATAATGTACTGCAAGGCTTTAAAAAATTCTAAGAGTGGAACGAAATGGGGAAAAAAGTAATTCTGCTGCCACCTCTTTGGGGGCCGGGGGTGGAGGTAGTCTTGTTTCTACAGCGTACACTGCAGCAAAAATGACACAATAACTTTATTCTATGATCAGTAAGATTTTGAAGATACCAAATTTATATATATATATTTTTTGCGGTACTATTTTTAATAAAATATCCTTTTTTTCTTGCAGATGGGGTGACCAAAAAAAGGGGAAATTTTGATGTGTTTTTTTTCTATTTGACAACGTTCACCTTGCAGGATAACTAATGCATTACTTTGATAGAGTGGACTTTTACAGACACGGTGATACCAAATATGTGTTTTTTTTATTTGGATCTTAATATAAATATGGGAAAAGGTTTTTTTTTTTTACTTTTTTTTTAACTTTTATTACCTTTTTTTTTTTTTTATAAAATTCATAAAAACTTTTTTAAACTTTTTTTTTTTTTTTTTCAGTTCCTACAGGGATCTTGAATGTGTCATTGTTTGATCGCTCCTGCAATATCATGTAATACCGTAGTATTACATTATACCGCGATCTGACAGGCAGTCTATAAAAGCCACAGGCATGACTTGATAGGAAACCTACAATGGCAGCCCCTGCAGGCCTTCAGATGGCCCCTATCTATTATGGCAACCAAGCTGCATCCCGTGATCTCTCCACGGGGGCCTCTCAGGACCGCCGGACTTCAATTTGGTCATATAAATAGAATTGTTGTTTGCATTTAAAGAGTTAACAGTATGAGAGCTGATCGTGGGGCTGTCGCGGGCGGGTGTCAGCTGTCGACTGCATTTTATGGAGCGGGATCGGACCCTGAACCTTCATGATGTAACTGTACATCCTGGAGCGTTAAGGGGTTAAAGAAGTTTGCACAGAAATAGAAAAAAACTGTTTACTAGGTTTACAGAAACAGCACCACATCTGTCCGGTGGCTGCGTCTGGTATTGTAACTCCATTCACTTGCATAAGGGTGAGAAGCAATATCAGAGCTCGTCCATGCACAGATGAAGGGCTGTTTCTGGACAAACAGCAGACCCCTTTTTTTAAGCCTTGGACAAATCCCTTTAAGGCGTCTATACACATTAGATCAAAGTTGGTTGAAACCCAGCAATTTCAGTGCGACTGGGTGGCTACATAGTATATGGGGGTGTCTGGTATCTTCCCCTGCAGTATAACCGGGCATGATGGATCTCCCATGGGAGATAAGCCTCTGCTAGAGCAGTTTGGCAGCGGTTTATGTGCCTCTGTCCTTTTTAACACCACACACGCTCAGCTATGCAGCGCATCACCTACACAGGGGGGAAAGCGGGGTCAGAGGAACCGGCCAACCGCTATCCAAAGTGTATGAGCATCATAAAGCTCTATTGGCATCTGTATTGTGGCTTCTACTTACAAAAGAAGCCACAGCGCTCAGCTGGATTTGGCGCCTGTTGGACCCCAATGACTTCTAACCAGATCCATTCTGCTCCAGTCCACTCAAACATGATGGAATCTGCAGAGAGGCCTCTGAAGCGCATGTGAATGGAGTCCTGTAGGAATCGTTCAGTATCCTGCCAATGATCACTTTCCCACAGCTCTTCATGCTTATTATTAGATCGCACTGGAGCGACTCCGATAATATATAAATATAACTAGGAATGTATTAGGAATGTGCTAGAGTCCAAGAAGGAAATTTACTAAGACCGGAGCTTCAAATACAGGTCTTACTATAATTCCAGCTGGCGCACGATGCGGCCGCTATATGAAGTGCAGGACACTCCATACATTAATCACATCTTGGCTTCTCCGTGCGCCAAAACAAAATTCTAGGAGCTGGCGTAGATTTCTGGTCTAATTCATTTTGATGTAAATTAAACCTAAATCTGTTGGTCCGGGATAGCCACGCCCCCTCCTGACAAGCCTCACCCACCCTTTTTTTTTTAAACAAGAATGACGAGGGTGGCGCAGAAAGCTGAAAAGTCACAAATTTTTAGTGCAAGTGGAACTTATGCCAACATTTGCAACCCTTCTACTGGCACAAAGCCCTTTGTAAAGAGCTGGTGATGATGTCATTAACTTGTTTTCTCGGATAAACGAGAATCATGCAGTTCTCGTTAGGTCTAGAAGGAGCTCCATTTAGGAACAAAGAGAAATCTAATGTTGGATCCGGGCCATTTAATCCAATTTGTTGGGATTTGTTTTGCTCTTCTGCAGTAAACTGAAGTCACTTCCTTGACGTGAGTCATCTGAGGGGACATCCTGGCGGGTGCACTGGGGGTGAATGCAGGGATGCCCATGCCGAGAGGAAGGAAGAGCACTGCTACCGCACAGGATGCCCAAGTGTTCCTCCTCAAGTTTTCATTGTAGTTCCTGGTGAACACCAGGTCATTTCTGCTAAACAGGAAGTGGTAAACAAAAGGCCAACGATATAATCCAAGACTTTCATTTCGTTTGCAGAAAAATGATGTGTGTTTCCAAATGCACTGCAGTACTAATGTGGGGAGGCCGCGCGCGGAGGCCACTGGGAGGCCGCTTTCACACGGCCCAGAAAATTGCACGAGATTTGGCCGTTGCAAGACACACAAATCTCGCCAGAATATGAACCCTATTCTTTTAAATGGGGTTATATACATGAGTGGTACGGGGAAAAAGTTACGCCATGCCCTATCCTTGGGAGTTCCCTCAGAATGCCTCGCTCATGGTTTTCAATGGGGCTGACAAAAACATGGTATGGCGTGTGAGGTGCACAAGAGTGTGATGCGATGTTTTCCATTTTAGTAGGGAACACTTGCACGTAGGCCGCGCCAGGGGATCACTATTTCTCTGAAGCGATGGGAGGCATTTTTGACACAAAAACAGCATGCATCCTCGGGGACATCGGACTATCCCAGAGTTTCACGGTCTGATATCGCGGTCACCCGTGTTAAGTTGGCCTAAAGTGTACAAAGCGTAAGGGTCATATCGCATGGATGTACGGTGCGGAAGTAAGAGCTGTGCCATCATTTACATATCTACCATACATGTAAGTGTTCTTGGACCTGGAGAGATATGTATGCCACATGTATGGCCATTGTAACATTTTGTTCATCACGGTTCTGTTGCATTACGTTTCTATTACCCCTGGCGATCAGGAAAAATACACCTTATTGGCGCAATATAACGCAATTGGGTCCATTACGAAACAGATCGGTCAAGGATGACCGCTGATGTCACTGTAACCCAGATGCTAACATATGATAGATGTTTACACAAGGACAATGTGACATGAAAAATTGTGCTTCTGCAACTGATACATATTAGCAACATAGCTATTGGCTACATGATACAGGGTGGGCCACAGAAATGTAGCCCGACACCACTCTAAGGCCTCATGTGTCCACCGGCAAAATTGAATTGTGGATGATCCGCAGTTCAATATACCTATAGACATTCATTGGGCGTCCGCAGGTAATTAAATACCTGTGGATATAATTTTATCCCGGATCACATGTGCGGGATAAAAATCGAAGCATGCTCCATTCTCTGCGGTTTCTTGCACGGACGGCTTCCACTGAAGTCAATGGAATGGCCGCGGATGACACTGTGGCCGTGCTGTGGATCCACGAGAAAGCATAAGATTTAAGAAAAGAGAAAAAACGGTGAATTCGCCGTGTAGAAGAAAGAAGATCCGGACGTGACTGAGGAGACCTGCGCCGCATCTGGACAGGTGAGAAAATGTCATTTTTGACCTCATGGCTGCGTGCAAAGGTCGAAACCGCTGCGGGATTCTGCACTGGGAATCCATGCATGCCTGTGGATATGAGGCCTAAGGCCGGGCTCATGCGGATGTGTTGGTATAGCGCATTCCGCGTGTGAAATGCTCTGTACCATTTTCCTGTAGGTGGCCATGATGCAATTTTTCTTGTTCGTGTTTGTCATGCAGCCTATGCTGTTTTGGTGGATATTACGCGTGCATACACGCCAAGATAGTGCATGGCAATTGGCGGTGTGCACCAGGTACATAAGGTCAATGCATACTTACTGCGTGCCTTGCGTGCCTCCCACTGACCGCATGCAATGAATTACGGCCGGCTGAGCCCAGCCTTATGAAAGCTATCTTTGTTGCTCATGACAGAGGTGCTGCCACACCTGCATATGCTATATACTGTACTCCATACCGACAAATAGTCCCCCCTTACTGCAGGGAGGCCTGGAGGACAATGGCGTCTTTCCCAGAAGGCACTGACTGTTCTGCTCAGTGTCACGCTCAGGAACAATGCTATCTGAACAGATTGGAGATCCCACATGATTTCCTGCTTGGACTGAATGCAAAGCCGAGGCACCAGGAAAATACACTGCCCAGCCATATGTAACTAGTATTCCACTGCCGCTCCACATACAATGTGCTACATGCATCACTGTATCAGCAGAGCAAGCGGGACATGGGGAACATTTACATTGTAGCAGTTAGCAAATTTACCTCCAAGACCCAAATAGCAGGAGTCCATATGCAAGAGCCCAGTGAGCCCCTCTGTCTGCAGAGGTACCCTCACACTACGGAGAGCTTCCTAATCCCCATTCACAGCACACAATGCTTTGGGTTTATATACAATTGCTACTCAAGAATTGTTTGTTCCTTTCAATGCTTTTTAGTAACTGGAGGGGGGAGAACATGAGCTTTAGGTAGTGACTAATTATTACCACACCTCACAGTAGTTGTGTGCAGCAAACAACGGAATATGCAGTACAGAGTGCCAAGGTGTATGGGCGTCATCGGGTACAGTATGGGATCACGGACCTTCCCCTTTAAGAAGGGGTGGTTTACAGTCATGTCACACGTAGCAGAAAACCAGCAAATCTCTCCTACCAGCAAGGCAGACATTCTATGTACTGTAAGGCCGGGTTCACACGACCGTATCGTAAAACGCAGCGGAACAAATCGCAGCGTTCTTTTTTTACGCACGTAACATACGAAATAAATATCCGCAAGTGATTGTGGAACAATGAAAATCAATGTACTTTCATTGACGCCATTTACCACGTGTTATACGTGCGTACATTGGGAGTGTGATCTGCAATGCAAGTACATGTGTGTGAGCGCGGCCCGACCCCGATGAGTGTGTGGCCCGTCTACTCCACAGGAAGGGGAGAAATGGCCCCTCTGAGTCATCCGCAGCCGTGTATAACGGGGGACGGGAAGAAGCTCAGCCCTCATATTAATAACTATCAGCCGTCATCTTCTAAAAGGCTGTGATAAAGAATACGAATAAAACAAATATAATCTAACTGGCTTGGAACGACTCCACGTCATCAAATGTCTGCAGGATGCCATGTGGGGCAACGGGGAGTCAAATGATGCGCTTCTGAAGACCCCAGAACCGCCGCTGCCTTGTGTTTCTGAATGACTGTCACAGCCCAAGTTACCATTTTTAAAATCAAACAATTTATAACAAATATACTCAAACTTTGTCTTAAAAGGGCTGTCCATATCACCAAATGCCCCCTATACCATGTACACCCCTCGGATGGAATTTTTTTTTACCGCTCTCTTACCCATCTAGTGGCTGAGTCACAGAAGTGCAAGAGCGCTAAAAGGATGTTCACATCAAGGGTCAACAAAACTATTCCATACAGAAGCATATAATGTGTTTCCCCGAAAATAAGACAGTGTCTTATATTAATTTTTGTTCAAAAAGGTTTAACTTTTTTACATGTATAGCTGCCTGGACACTATTTAAATTGACTTTTTAAACTAACTGCTAGCAGGGCTTAATTTTGGAGTAGGGCTTATATTCCAAGCATCCTCAAAAACCCTGAAAAATCATTTTGCATCCTCAAAAATTCTGGAAAAGCATGCTATGTCTTATTTTCAGGGTATGTCTTATTTTCAGGGAAACAGGGTAGTAAAAAAGGTATGTGGCTTATGGCCGCCACAAGCCCTGGTGTTCTTATAGAGAGGGATCAGCCGATCCGTCCGATGCATAAACCTGACTGAAGGCTCTGCCGCAATGTGAACAACTCCTACCGCACTTAATGCCACAGAAAGCCACCATTACTGCTTAGTGGCCTAGATCCGCTGATGGTAGGGGATTGGCAGAATGGCATAACTCAAAAGGCAGCTACAAATAATTTGCTTGAGGCCTCTTCCACACGGGTGACAGCGATATCGGCGGTACAAATTGCTGCGATATCGTAGCTTTGTGTACGCAATTTTATAGCATCAGTGAAGCTTTTTCTTGTAAAAAAGTCTTTGGTGAAACTGCTACCCGCGATTTTATCACAAGAACATTAATAGGGCTTTCTAATGTTAAAATCGCAAGTTCATGCGATGTGATAAACAAGGAAGCTCCGTAGGGAAACGCGGGCTACAAAACATCGCAAATCGCGGCTGTATAGAGCATGTTGTGTTTGTTTTCTAGCAACATAGCATCAGACAAAACATCGCTCATGTGCAGGAACCCATTGGAAACCATGGGCTTCACATACGTGTGTTTTATTGCACTGCTGCATTGCTACAAAATTGCACAATTTTGTAGCCCGTGTGTAAACAGCCTTAAGCTACCTTTACACGGGTGAGCGTGATATCGGCACTTGTCAACATGCGTTTTACCCCAAAAACGCCTTGCACAAATTCCAATCTTCTGGCGCTTGTTTCACGCACGTTGGAGGATCGGTAAGTGTTTCCCATTGATTTCAATGGGAAACTTCAGATCGCACATCACATGGCGTGCAAGGTGTTTGACTGCCCCATGGAAAACAATAGGTGATGTCAAAATAGGATATGTAGTGGCGCTTTACCTTGCAGCATCGCTGTGAGTAGGGGGGGGGGGTGATTGCCTCTGTGTAGGACCCCATTCAGAAGAATGTAGTTTATATTCGTGCGTGCTTTGTGTCGCAATGCACAGAACAAGCGCAAGACTCACGTGAACGTAGCCTTACGATGAATTTGGTCACAACTCCTGCATTGGACACATACTTTATTTTTCTTCTGTATGTCAGTTGGATTTCCGGAAACCCGCGCTATACTTGGTGCAGATCCGCAATACACATACTGCTCAACAAAAGAAGAAGCCGTTTAGAGAAAACTATTTCCCCATGAACGTGAGAAAGATCCTCCTGCGGTAACAAGTGGTTAATGCATATCCACACCGTCGCTACCACACTGCAATATATGCGCGGTGGTTTCTTCTCGCAGACGTCTAACAAATGCAGCTGCCATTTTATATAGAAACAGTTCAGGGAAAACTGGGACCACAAAAAGCATGAAAACACACAATTTTACGGTATTGTTGCCAAGCTCTGCCTTACAATGCGTGGTAAATACCATTAATGGAACGGTCGCTGCTTGAACATGTATTGTTATCGTTTACTTGCGTCATATGAATACTTGTCTAACGACGGACTGCCAGAGGGCCGGTATTCTGGCACTCTCTTACCAACCACAGGGTTTGGACGCTCACTTGGTATAAATGGCCATCCAAAGTATCTATATCTCCCACATAATAGCCGTATGCTAAACTGTTCCATCTATCTAAACTGCAAGAGTGAACTGCTCCTTGGTAGCCGGAATCCATGGCAGTTTGTATTTCTTCTTGCACTTCTGTACAGAACACACCTTTGTTTTATGCCAACACTTCCACACCTTGATAGGAGGCGGCTCTGATAAAACTTTCTACACCCTGAACTACAATGCTTCCTAAGAAAGGGACACTCTTTTCTCTTATACCAAGTAGTTATACCAAGAAGTAATTTCAGACTTCTCCAAGACTAATGAATATCCTTATAGAGCGACCAACCGCACTGTTGTGCAACTTTCTGCAAGTAGCTGAGACAAAAGTAATGTAATTGTTTTTTACCGCCCATTGAACAGTAACAAGGAGCGTCTGTGCAGATCTACATCTGTTATCACTGGGAATCTACAGTAATTTCCTGGGTAACTGATTATTGGGCAGGGCAGGTAGGTGTTTGCAGAAAAGCACAAGTAATCAGATAGCACTCCCCTGACTGGACTATGAATCCGGCACTGCGATAAGACTATATATAACCAGCAGTGACCGTACAAGCCTTCTACACTATACCTAACCACTGACCAAGTCTAGAATAGTCTCTGACTTTCCGTCAGTCCCGTAGCTTCCTCTTTCTCGTTCAGTAGAATACTTGGTGGTTTTGGTCCCCAAGTATCTGACAGCAGGCCATCAGACTTATCTATGGTCACATTAAACCCCTCATACCCCACTGTCATAACCACAACGCTCCTGAATAACGTACTTGTACCCACCTTTATGTCTTGCTACAATGTTCTCGGGGTCTGGGCCTTGGACAGAGAAGTCTTCCCACCATGATCAGATTATAATGCTCTTGGCATAGGAGTAAACATTGGGCTGGACACCTACCTGGGAGCGCCTGAGCACCAGCGTACATGAGCATAGTACGACCCAAGACTGATACAGGATAGGAACTGATACCAAGCACAAACTAAGGAAGTGGAAATGAAAGCGCAACAGAAAAAAATGTATATGAGCCATTTACCTCAAAAATGTGGAACTTCAGAAATGTTCAACCTCTGGTATCTAATTAGAATTAACGGACAAAGGATCTCCTGTGCACTAAGCATGCCCAAATACGCCTGTCGGATGCCATGTGGGGAAATGTAGTCAAGTAACGTGCATGTCTGGACGTATCCTTATGTGCAGGCGGCAATTGTTTAGGCTGAATGGCCAGCTGCCCCCAGGGCCGGGTGTGAATATTGGGACATTTAGCCCCTTTGTCTGGTGAGTGGGCAGAGTAAGAATGTTCCAGAAGGTGATATTCATGGTTCACAAATACTGTGCAAGTTCTAGGCACCATCCCCTGTAGTGTACTTCCACATCGCAAAGCGAGTCATCTACTGTATTGACCGGCTACAAAAGTAGACTCTACCACAACATGACCCTCTTAGATAGAATTCCGGTATTTTCACCCAATAGGCTCCTCTGAGATTATCAACAAAAAGTGATAGTGGTCATGACTCATATGTACGGCACAGTCCAACTGTTCCAGAACGCCCGTTGGGTCAACCATAGATAGGTTACCATGCTTAATGTTCAGATCTTCGGCATATAAATGGCGCCAGATGCATCTAGTAGCCACTTATTCCCTAAGCCAATGGTAAGGTTGCTCATATACCAGATTACCATAGTCAACCCGACTATGATTTTAGGCTGTATTTACACAGGCACACAGGTGTGATTTCTATCCAAGTCCAAGATGGACAGAACTCGCACAGTAAAAGAACCCATGGGTTAATTCACATGTGATTCTTTTTTTCCTCTCGGACAGTCTTCAGTTTTTCCTGTTTTTGTGCAATTCTTGTTCAATAATCACCCATTATTTTCTATGGGAGTGTTTCTAAAATGGATCACAGTCGCATGCCATGTGAGTTTGATCTGTTTTTAACGCATGTTACTGTAGGGACTACATAAAAAAGAAGAGCAAAGAAAAGCATGCGTGAAAAACGGATGTAAAATGGATGCAAAAAGTGTGTGAAAATTGCAAAAATGCAACTGGTCCCTTTTTCACTGACCAAAGTCAAACTGCTCATACGAATCCAGGCGCAGAATTATATGCAAACAAGCACTCATGATGGCAGGTTACGTCAGCCGCTGAATCCAGACGTGTACGGATGATCGGACGATTACAGGCAATCATTTACAGTAGCCAATAAAAATACTTTTATGTAAAAACATTACAATTTTTCTTTAAATTATGTGCTTGATCTACCAGATTAGTCTGACCCGTTGATGACGAGATCGTTAGCATGTATAATCTGACTTACGACTGAGTGGTCGCTCCTTATGTGTATGGCTGGTGTAAGAAATATTCACAATCTATAAAGAAGAAAACGGTCAGCTAAGTTATAACTTGGCAGACAACTTTATAAAGTAGTATGGAGAGATACCAGTGGCATTATGGCCACAACCTTATGATATGTTGTATGTTAGTAACACTGCAGCCGGACACTCCGCTGACCGCATACATCTCTTCACATAGAACCCCCATACAATCATTTCCTGTGGCTCGGACACCCAGCTTAGGCCTTTACACGAGTTCATTCTGATTCATCGGCTTTGTATCACCTTCCTATTTTCTTGCATCGCCTCACTCCATACACTTTTGGAGAGACTAAAAATAGTTGAGCTCATGCAGCCTCCGCATATTACAATCACCGAGCACATGGTAGGCTGCTGACAGGAACTGAGACGTTACTCTGTCCTGGAACTCACGCACAGTAGATTGATTTTAAGTAACCAAGTGCCTGGGTTACAAAAAACAAATCAGAAGAAGAGCACCTTGGGAGAAATAGCAAAAAAAACACGGAAAGTTCAGAAAGGACTCGCCTGGTGTGAACCGCTACACCTGGGGAAGGGGTGGCTGTCACACCTCGAGTCCTGGTGGGCCAAAAACAGGCAGCACTTCTTATGCCCAGAGAGCATTCATAAGCCAGGAGAGCATCAGGGAAGGCCCAAAACCCAACAATGGAATTTGGAAAATGAAGAACAAGGGTATTTAGTGAAAAAGAACTTGCGCTCATAAAGTGATGCAAAGTGTAGAATAGAAGTATTTACTGAGGGAGGGGGGTCTGATGGTAATAAAGAAAACCCTTCTTGGAGGATCAATCCAAAGGCAAAAAAAGGTAATGAAAGCATGCTTCAAAAAGGTGTTTTCAACACACCTAAAACCCATTGCATTGCCTTGCCTACCTTAACTGGATACCTTGTTGTTCTTATCTATCAAACCTACCCACATTTATGACCAGTTTTTTTGCCTTTGGATTGATCATCTGAGAGGTTTTTTTCCACCCTGACATCAGAGAGCCTCGTGTGGCGCAGAGTGTTAAGGCAGCAGAAATGCAATCCTAAACTCTCACAACCTGAAGGTTGCAAGCTCAATCCCCGCTTGGTTCAGGTAGCCAGCTCAGGGTTGACTGCTCAAGCCTTCCATCCTTCTGAGGTAGGTAAAAGGAGTACCCAGCCTGGTGGTAGGGTAATAAATTACCTGAAAGTGCTGCAAAATAAATTGGCACTATACAAATTTTATTTATTTACCCTATAAACGCAGGTTCTTCTTCACTAAATACCCTTGTCATCTTGCTTTCCTAAACTCCTGAACGACAAGTCTGTCTACTTACATTGTGATACAACAGGGGATGTGTCACTGCCTAACTAGGCAGGCTTGTCACTCAGAAGTCTGGGAAAGAGTGGATGACATGCTATATGACAGCTATATTGGCTGTTTCCTGAGAGTTAATGGAACTTTTAACCACTGAACCACCAAGATTTACATGTAAGTCATTGGCCACCAGGGAATGTATGGAGTGGGATCTCAATTCTCTTCATACACGGCAGGAGCCGCTGTATTAAATGGCATCGGTCACCGGGTTCATGCTGCCCGAATCACAGGCAGTATGAACTCAGGACAGATATGCATAGTGCCCGCATGTAAGTATCAATCTGAAAGGCTGCGGCATTTCATAATAAATACTCTTTAAAAGTTTGACTTGGGAACAGAGCTGGGCAGCGCTAGCCTCTCCCCACCCACAGCACGAAGACTGACAGCCTTCTCCCTACACACAACCTGGGAGAGAGCTGCGAGTCAACATGCTGCGGGTGGGGAGAAGCAGACGCAGCCCGCCTGTTTGAGTCGAGCGCTCCGTTCTAGAGTCAAACAGTCAAACTTTAAAGCAGTGTTTGCGAATATCACTTACCATGGGGCACTATGTAAATCTGTCACAGATTCATGCTGCCCGTGGCTCCAGCAGACTGAGCACGGTGACGGGTTCCCTTTAAACAGCTAACAGCCAGGATTGGGACAGCAATGCAGACTGTGCCATCTAAGCTGATAAAGAGATGGGCGGTCCCTCCTTCACCCCATTGTGCTGATGACTTGCCATGGCAATCTGGAGCCCAGTGAAGGCCTCCAAGCCTGCCATGTAGTAGAACCTACTAAGCCCTGCCTATGGCAAGGCCTAGTAAGCTAACATTGAGAGGTAAGGTACACCGAAGTACAGGAGCATTGCTGTGTACTGTATAAGCTATGGCATGTTCAAGTCTTAAAGTTAGACTAAAAAAAAAAAAAATAAGAACATTTTTAAAAATTATATAATTTATTTTATATTTAATTTATTAAATTTTAAAAGCTAAAAAAACACTTTTTTTCAGAAGAAAAATCTGAACAATAAACATCTCATTTTTAGAAGTCCTTTTGAAAATTAAAGGGGTGGTCTCGCGAAAGCAAGTGGGTCTATACACTTCTGTATGGCCATATTAATGCACTTTGTAATATACATCGTGCATTAAATATGAGCCATACAGAAGTTATTCACTTACCTGCTCCGTTGCTAGCGTCCCCGTCGCCATGGTTCCGTCTAATTTCGGTGTCTTCTTGCCTTTTTAGACGCGCTTGCGCAGATCCGTCTTCTCCCTTCTTCTCCCTTCGGCTCCGCTCGGCATTTTGGCTCCGCCCCCTTGTACGCATCATCGCGTAGCTCCGCCCCATGACGTGTGCCGGTTCCAGCCTCCTGATTGGCTGGAATCGGCACATGACGGGGGGCGGAGCTACGCGATGACGCGAAAAGGGGGCGGAGCCAAAACGCCGATGCTTCCAAGACCAGCCGAAGGGAGAAGATGCATCTGCGCAAGCGCGTCTAAAAAAGCAAGAAGACACCGAAGTTAGACGGAACCATGGCAACGGGGACGCTAGCAACGGAGCAGGTAAGTGAATAACTTCTGTATGGCTCATATTTAATGCACGATGTATATTACAAAGTGCATTAATATGGCCATACAGAAGTGTATAGACCCACTTGCTTTCGCGAGACCACCCCTTTAAAGAAGCAATCTGATTGGTTGCTGTAGACAACTCCAGTTGATAAATCTCTAATGCACGTACTCCTATGTTTTTCAGTATTAATACATTCACTGTAATCTGTGACGAGAGCCATGGAGAAGAAATGTCCAATGAGAATAACGCAATGAATGCTGCTAGACCGGCGTGTTATACATCCGTGTACTCTGACAGAAGTCATACTACTAACTCCCCGTGTCTGTTATGGTGACAGTAACAGCCAGCGTCCGCCATGGAACATTCTGTGGTTACTTTTACAGCAAACCACAAGTCAAGAGCTGATCTAAAGAGCCAGAAAGAACAGAGCGAATGCATGCAACACACCCAGACACTTATCACTTTCCGGTACCTGAGGCAGGCAGCGTTATCTTTCACAATGAATACACTAACGAAAAAAAGCCCACGTATCAGCGCAGACAGACCGTATCAGCGCAGACAGACCATTCATTTCAAGTCTATAGGTGATCTGACTCATTGTGAGAACGGCCCTTCATAAACCAACACTAGTCAAACTTTGCAGCTCCCTAAATCAAGCACGCTTGCTGATTCCATACACACAGATGTAGCAGAGCTGAATTTGCCATCTAAAGGAAGAGACTACTTTTGTGCAACAACCATGTTAAAGTCTAAAGAAAGATTTTCGGAAGTTTGTAAATTCTTAGCTTTACTTATCAATTTTGATTTGCATAATGTGGCCTTCTTCATTCGTGTATGAAGATGTGAATTTCCCTGGCTTCCTGTAAGCAGAGAGCAGTGCATTGTGGGAGCTCTGATGACAGTAACAAAGTAACAGCATAGCTGGTAGGTTACAAGTCGGCCGGCAGAGTGGAGAAGCCCATTGTCTGTTTCTATGGGCAACTAGTAGCATTTTGAAACTAGGCATAAATATAAAAACGAGAAAAACACCACAAAATGACTCAAAATTAAGCAATATATTTGTATAAAACAGTCTGTATACTCCAGCTTTCATGTCTGCAGCACAGAAGACGTATATTGAAAGTGAGTGCACTGACTTAAAGGGTTGTGCCATGACTGCCCGTTATGCCCTATTCACAGGATAGGGTATAATGTGCAGAGCGGTGAGGGTCCGAGCTCTGAGCCCTGGCCCGTCCAGGAGTGTAGGGCAGCAGTGGTCACATACTCTAGTCGCACCAATGAGACTGCTGAGATAGCGGAGCACTTGAACTCGCCATCTCTCGAACTGCCGCTGCCCGCATTCTTGAGAGCGTGGGGGTCCTAGTGGTTGGACCCCACTGATCTGCAAGTTATCCTCTATCCTATGGATAAGGGATAACTTACAATGATCACACAACCTCTTTTAAGGCAATTCTCAGAAAAAATGGGCCCTTTCAATTTTAACACCCAATCCCATGAAGATAAGACATCTCTAAAACGGTCTTGCTGCTGCTTTCTCCACTGTCCCCGAACTGACCATTCAGGAGTATGGGGTAGTTGGGGGCAATAGCGGTTTAGCCGATGGCTATTAAAAGTGTATGGGCATCAGCTGTCAAACCCATGGACTACATGGCGTGTGCATAGAATGACAGGACTGCCAAGTGTGCACTATGTAGTCTGCTGAGGGCATTGCAGTGGCGGGCTTGATAGCAGGGGAACGGTGGTGGAGGTAAGTATAAGACGTACATCCCCGGACTCAGCATGTCAGCTTAGCTCATAAGGCTTAAAGTAGCTGTGAGTCCCTTTAAATGGATGGTCTGCAATGCAGGCGTTGACTGAGTGGTTGCTTCAAAAGTGAAGATTTTGGGAGCTGCAGCAGAGACACCGCACTAATATGAAGTATCCAAGATAAGACAGTCTTATTAAGTTAATGCAGTCCTATGTAAAACTATTAGAAACATGTAAGCACCCCGTCCTCATTGTATCACTCCACCCATTGCACTCCGATTGTCAGCTCTTCTGGGCAGGGACCTCTCCCCTTTTCTCCCATTGTTGGGTTATTTGTTTTGATGACTCGGCTGTTACTTCCTCAATGGTAAAGAGCAGCTGGATACATTGTTGCTTCATAAACACTATTTTAAGAGATTATGGGCAATCTCAGCTCTGTGACATCTGTATTATGAAATATTTATGCCACCCATAACAAATATCTAACAAACAACATGGTAATACAAAAATAAACACAACCATGTGATATCCAAAGAAGATAAAGTGGATTGAAAGAAGCCTGTTTCCTCCTGAAGCAGAGGTAATGATTTACACCTAGACCTTGGGCCACAGTGAGATCATACATTCCCGGCAGCATAAGGCAGATGGAAGATGATGTAATCCGCAAGCTTTGTTTATAGACAAGGTTGGGACATCATGCCCTCGCCTCCCTCTACTTTCTAGGGAGCCACTAGAATGTGTTCAGTCAAGTAGCTTAGTTTATTTTACAGATGTAGCAGCGCAAGTTTGTCGATTGCCACAACTAGTAAGGGTACTGCAGTACGTGATTGGTGCATTTACATAGGACTGCAGGTACAGCAATGAGAGAATTAGCATTACGCATGCCGAAAATATACTGTAAATAAGACTATTTATGCACATATATGGGACCAGTTGTTTTGTACTTCACAACGGATGACACTTTTGCGCGGTGGCCATTGCCGGATAGAAAAACGCTGCATGCTACGTTTTCCCATCCGGCGCAGAGAGACATCCGCCGTCACAATCGACGCAGTTCTGGCATCCGTTTCCCTCTGGCGTTCTAGCACCATGACATAGGGAAAGTACGCCGGATTGCCGAACATATGGGAACAAGGGCTCTACATTTCCATATGGGTCTTTTGCCTATTTAGACTAAAACAGTCCTACCAGAAATGGGCTAAAAGCCTATATTATTGCCTAGTGCAGCAATCCTCATCCAGTATGTGAATGGTCCCAGGTAGCACCGTCCATGCTGCACATAATCCCACAGTGCATTTCCATCATAAGCAGATACTTTATGAATCCTAATACAGATTTCGATCATCATAAAGAGGATTGCGAGGACAATGACATGGCTGAGCTTACCGTGCCCGTCTGTGGATAGGATGTAAAACCCAGATTTGGGGACAGAATGATAGTTCAACTTCAAATTCCGATCAATCAAAAGAAAAAGAGGTTAAGAAGCGACTACAAACGGGCGAAAATACTGGAGACGGGAGCAAATAGTTAATACAACAGCGTCTGATAAAAAATCAATTAAAACCACTTTGCTAACCATTAGAAAGCAGAAGAAAGTCTCTAATCATCTTAAGTACTTAGGATATTTCCCTTAGGTGGATGCAGGCCTGACAAGACATCCCGGACAATGACGGGCACAGGGTCACTGCACATAGGCTGGTCCTTTTAGCCAGCTTAATGCAGAAAACAGATGTAGAATGCGAGGATGCGGACACTGCAGACACACATTGGATCCGCACTCTCATCTGGAAACGGCTCAAACCGGCTGATATCATGTCTGCATTGCAATGCGCCCCCCTCCACCAGCCAGAAACCACAAGCTTACTGACCTTCCTTCAGACTTTTCTGGTTGTTTGCATCAAGACATTCCTTGTCTTTCAATGGATCAAAATCCCCGGCAGGTATAATCTCCGTAAAGCCAGGCTGCTGCTTCTTACTGCTATCAATCATGATGAGGTTCCTTTCCAGATTCTAATAGGTATATCCAGCAATGACCAGGGGAGTCGAGGGAAAATGGACTGCGGGAAGAGCGCACAATCCTTCCTGGGATAGCCGTCAGACAAATTACATGTCTAAGCCAGGGAAAAAGCCATGGTGCTTCCTTTCAATTGTGACTTGCACACACAGTGAATTCTCGCAGACAGGGAAGCGGAGCTGTGGAAACAGCAGAGTGCAGATCTCCACCCCTTTGTACAGCAGCTCTCCACCCACCAGCACTGTGTTTCCAGTATAATAACCAACGCTGACTCTGAAGTTAATAATAAATCCAGCCGCCACCGATAGGACAAGACACATTGTCACTGCTGCCTGCATGCATGCTGGTGGGGAGGACTCCTCCGCCAACCACCACTGTGCCGCAGTCCTCCTGCAAGTCTTCTTCCAGCAACTTGCCTCACAAGTTTAGACAAAGGCCAAGGTCAGCGCAGCGTTAGAGTGTGACCGTATCCCGTACGGACATCATTCGCCGCGCAAGCTGCTAATGACACTACTGTCACCCAGAAGACCCTCTAACAGCGGATGTCCCCCCAAAGTCAAAATGCGCAAGCAATGACATTTCAGCCTGAAACCCATTAATGTCATTTCCTGGTGACCCTTTAAAATCCAATAAATCTCTGTATCCAATACAAGAAATTACGCAAATAAGGCCACTTTCACACCCAGGCGAGCATCACATGGGCGATCGCGATTTTGCTGCGAGAAAACCGCATCTTTGCTCCCATGATTTTTAAGCATCAGCAAAGCTTTTTTCCCCCTTTAGAACAATCACGCATTGCTGCTGCCAACCGTGATAAAATCACTTTCGAAAAACGCGCAGTTTTTATTGCAAACGTCAATAGGAATTTCTAATGTTAAAATCGCATCGCAATGCAGGTTTGTTGCATTGCGATAAAATGAAGGCTCCATAGGGAAACATGGGAGATTAAAAAAAATAATAAAAATTCGCACATTGCAGCAAGATAGAGCATGCCGTGATTTTTTTGTTCTCTCATCATCGCATCAGTGAAAACATCGCAGATGGGAAGGAATCCATTGAAAATCATTGGTTTCATAATCAGTTTTTTTAATTGACTCTCGCATCCTGCAGAAATTGCCCGATTTTTTCGCCCGTATGAAACCACCCTCAGTCTACGTTTACCATATGTGGTCTCTGGCACAGTGTGCTCTTTCATTAAATGTATAATGTATGCTATACATTTTGTTTACAATGGCAGCCTATGGCACCCATTATAGGGGTTTTCAAGAGACTATTGATGACCTATAGGTTATCAACAGTTGATCGGCTGGGATCTACCACTTGGGACCCTAGACAATCATCTGATCCAGCACCCACTGTCAACACTGAAATACACAGGGGTTGGGGTGAAAGCTGCTGCTCCAGCCTCCATGTAGTGGCCGGCATTTGTAATTGCAGGTGCAGCTCCCATTGATTTAATGCACCAGTCACTACACGGGGGCTGGAGCAGAAGTTTTCGCTCCGACCTCTGTGTGTAGCAGAGCTGACAGTGGACACCTGGTTGGCCTGGGGTCTGAGCGGCAGAACCAAGCCGATCAACTGCTGATGCCCTATTCTGAGGATAGGTCACTAATAGTATTTCCCTGGAAAGCCCCTTTAAACGTACATGTGAAGTATGAATGGGCCCTAAATAATCCTAATGGACACCTTGCACATACAGAGAGTAGCCTAGAGCGGATGCTAGCAGGACACAGGGACCAAGGCTTCATGTTACATCAGAGACAAAGAACATTTACCCCACATCATCTACACCGCATTCCAACCAAACATTTACCTTCTCCTGTTACATATAGAAACAAATGGCAAAAAAGTACTAAAATTAGTCTATTTGCTGTGCAAGTAAATACAAACAATTGTTCACTGTTATCAGCCATTTCAAAGGTGGCAAAGGCCAAATGAAGTGTTCATCAATGATATTACTGACTAGAAGCCTAGAAAATCATCTGCCCCCTATGATCGCTACTTTACGTCCCGAGACCCTGCAGAAACATGTACATACATACCAGCTGAGGACATGAGCAGCATTCTTATATGATGCACTTTCACATGTCCTGAAGTTTAGGCTTAGCGTCCCTCCCCTCTTAACACCCCACCCAGAAATCTAAAAATTACTTGTGAACTTTCCTCCTCCCCTTCAGTCTGCTTGTAAACATTTACATCGCTATGTACACATGCTTCTGGGGAAGCAGGATGATAACATGTATGGCTCTGGTTATAGCTGCCATTGGAGGGGTCATATAACTAGCCAGATGGGACATTCAGGAGTATGGGAAAGCTGTGTAGTGATATTCCAGAATATCCCACATATCATCAATTATTATACAGATACATGGATTTAGACCCAGGAACAAAAATAAGGACTGCAGACGACTGTTACAAACACTAGGTGCCAAGCATGGGGAGGGAAAGCCTATGAGAGTCCCAGCTTTGTCTCTAGTAGTACAGTCACATACCGCATACAATGTAACAAACACACAGATCACATCCCTGCAGGTACAGAAGGGTCCAATGCTGCTAGTAACACTTCACCCATATCTACTAGAGGATGAAGATACATTGTTATTAGCTTCAGAAGGCCAAAGAAAAACATTGCAGAACACAAAGTAACATTTCGCTATACTGTATACTCATCCTACAGGGCACATTCTACAGCTGCCAGTGTTGCTGTACGTACTCCTTGTAGTCACATTATAACCTAGAACTAGTAACTTTAAAATCCTCCTCGCCTTAAAGGGAATGGGTCATCAGAACATGGCCTATTATATAAATCATTTTTTGTGTTAAATATATTGTTTAAGGCCCAATGCACACGTCCGCCTCAGGATTCCGCAGAAATACTGCCTATAAACATGCTGTGGGAAATCGCTTTTCCATGTCCATGAATGGAAATCAATTGCGATTTTCCGCTCGTGGAGAGAAAATCGCAGCATGTTCGATTCCAGCGCAGATTGCTTCCATTGAAGTCAATGGAAGCCGTCCAATCTGCGACCTTCCGCAATCTTCATTGCGGAAAGGATGTGGAATCCACGTCATCGCCTAGCGACAATGCAGCATAATCTGTACTGCGCATGTTCCTCGGCACATCTGTATTACATCTGGAGAATCTGGAGAGGTACGCAGGGTCACCGGCCAAGCACAGGGTCGGATTCCACTGCAGGATTCAGCATGCATGTGCATGCGGCCTAAGAGTTTTTGATTATTTTCTTTTTAACTTTCGGTTACAATCCGTATTTTTAAAAAAAACAAAAAAAAACACTAATTCATTCGCACTCATGCAGCCTGTTTAGACAGACAAATGCATTGTTGGCTCATTCAAACAAGAATCGCTTAGTCCCTGTATAAATGAATGAGAGGGAATGAATGAGCGCTGTTTAAACCGAACGATAAGTGAACGGGCCAACAATAGTTTTAAGGCCTGAATAAAATGGACGAATGAAAAGCGAATGATTCTCGTTCAGTCGTTGGCTCGTATTTAGACCGAATGATATTGTTCACTTTTGCTTGTTTGAATGATAATCGTTCCGTCTAAACGCACCCGTACACTGAAGGTTAACACCTATATGTAGATAATACAGAACCCACAAGAGGTATAGGCTGTGACTATATACTCCCCCTCCCTCTGTACATCACAAGCATGTCTGCAACAGCCTCCCATACAAGTCAATGGGTCCTTCCTGTCCATTGTGTGAATGGCCCATGAAGCAACCATAAAGCATATCGCTGAATGCTGTTAAATGGAGCTCAGGAAAGATGATCGCCCCTATAGTCATGTATAGACAGTGGAATAAAAAAAAAATCTACAACCAGAAAACAAAAGCAATAAAAAAAATGGAAAATGTTCTAATATCTGGTTTTAATTAATACAAACCAATTTTGGTGAGATGATCCCTTTAAGACTCACCCCATGTGACAGGAAGACCTGAGGTGAAGCAGAGACAACATCTAGAGGAATCATGAAAGTGGTTGATCGGGCAGCAGAGTTTACATGAAAACTGCAAAGAAAGTACACCCCATCAACACGCGCCTCTACTGCGCCCCTGGAACTGAATACACTGTATATAAGCTGCTAGCGAGCCCCCCTGGTGCGTCTGACATACACCGTGATGCCTGAAACGCCTCATTACTCAGCTGATCACACAATAGCTCTTCAATATCCATAATTGATTTCTGCTCAGAATCAAGGTTTTTAAGTTAAGGCAGCAGAAAATATACAGGATGCATAGAATATAGAGAACACCTTAAATTAACCCCTTGAGGACGCGGCCCTTTTTAAAAAAAATTTTTTGACTTCCCCCTTTTAACAAAAATCATAACATTTATTTATCCATCGACGTAGATGTCTGACGGCTTGTTTTTTGCGGGATGAGATATATTTTACAATGATACTGTATTATGCACCATATAATGTACAGAAAAACTTTAAAAAATTCCAAGTGGAGTGAAATGAAAAAAAAAACTAAAATTCCACCATCTTTGGGTGCGTCTTGTTTCTACGGCATACAGACTGTTACAAAAATGACATGATATACTGACCCACAGAATAAAGTTGATTACTATGATACCAAATTTATATGATTTTTTTTGCTGTACTACTTTAAATTGAGATTTAATTTTTTTAAATTACTTTCTGCCGCCATCTCCTGACAGCCATAACCTTCTTATTTTTCTGACGACATAGTAGTGCGAGGGCTCATTTTTTGCAGCACGTCATGCAGTTTCTATTGGTACTATTCCATTTTGGAATACATACGACTTTTTGATTGCTTTTTTTCTTTCGGACATACTTCTCTTGTTGGAACGATAAATCGTTAGATGTAACAGCACCATAAGGCGGAATAGCGCAGAAGACAGATGATGAAACTACCAGCGCAGAAACCATTGTTACTGGTAAGTGTACCATGTGGAGCGCCATTTCTACAAAGTGTTGCTGCCTGACGGCTCATTCACACGGGCGTTCTTTCGGTCCGTGAAATGCACAGTGTTTTGATTTTTTAGCATGCGTATGCATTGCCTATGATGAGTGCACAAAGGAAAAATGCAAGGAGGTTCAACTTATATGATGCGTATTTGCGCCCTCCCATTGAAGTTAGCGAATTATTTCGGTCTGTAATACGTACCACATAAGGGCACGCTGCACATTTTTTCACTCACGTAAACACAAGTCTGAATACCCCAATGTAAATCAATGGGGGTCTCAGAACTGCGTATTATGCACATAAAAATATGCCGGTAATACGCAGCGCACATACGCCCGTGTGAATGGACCCTGCTGACACATCGCTCTTTTGAGAACCATCACTTGGCAACAGTGATGCTTTCCCTCGGCTGATGAAAATGTCCATGAGATCCTCGGCAATGACTTTTCAGACCACCGATTGTTCATTGGCAGTTTGAGAAGTGGTAAACGTAAACAGAACTTAGGAGGGGTTTTTGTTTTCATTGCTTTTTGTGATAGAATTTATGTTATTATAGGAATTATGGAAATTTAGACAACTTAGTTATGGATGAACAGTAGTATTTGATCAAACTATGGAAGAGGTAGAAATTTTTCAAACTTCTTTTTCTGTGCAGGTTCCACTTCTGGATTTAGCCTACTAACATGCTGCGTTTCAGGGTACATATTAGAGGGGTTGTGCCAAGATGGCATCTGTTCAGGTGTCCTATTAGGGCATATAAACATCAGAGTGGGGTCCCAACCTATGTCCCAGAATAGAGAGCAGCTCCCATCCTGGCGGACCTTTTTCTGTCCTGTAATACTATGTTTCTCCTGCAGTGGCCGCTGCAGGGAAAATGTCAGGTTGGCTGAGGCTTCCCGGGAGCAATTAATTGATTGCCGGGGATGCTGAGAGGAGGACTCAAAGCGTGCAGCTGATTGCTCCAAACCCGACACTCTCAAGGGGGTTGCACATGTTGGCAGAACCCCTTTATGGCGGAAATACCCAGACCCCTTGGAAGTTTTACCAAACCAAACTTGGATGACTTTAGAGTGTGGGTGTCGGGGTGTTTCAGGTGTAATACAGAATGTAAAACATGGGCATGTTACAGCCATTGCTCCGGTCTCCCGCACATGAGCATAGGTTCCACTCCACCCAACCTCCTGAGTTGTACCGGAGCACCACAGCATACATCAAGCAGATGATATAGTGACTGCAATGTAGAACAGAATGACATCACAAACCATTCTATGCCCTCGGATAGACTTTCTGCAGCCCAGAAGACTATCTGGTGCTAACGGTACAGCTGACTAGATTTGTGGTGCCACAGCTTCATGCTTCACCAGGCCATTATTTTCATGGAGCGTCTACATGCTCATGGGTATTTCCCAGCACCCACATGAGAGGAAGAAAAACAAACTCTATGCTGAGCAAAGATTTTTTTTTTTAGTAAGTAGACTTAAGAAAAAAAAGAGAAAAAAATCATCTGTTGAAATCTGATGAGAAACTGGCGAGCAGTATGGAAGTTCAGTCGTACAGAGATGATGACCAACGTAACAAGAGTGTGGGAGGAACTGTCGCTATTTTTACTATCCCTTTAAAATCCTAGCTCGTGGGCTCGTCTGTTCTGATGAAAGGAGGGTGAAGAGGGAAAAACTGGATGATGTGTCTTGTATTCCTTGCTAATGTTTGCTCACGCCCCCGCACTATCTTCTGTGGGAAAATTGCTTCTCAGATGGAAAAAGACTGACCAGCTGTGCAGATGCTTTGGAGGGGACAGAACACGGAGATCTCATGGTTCAGGCTCTATCAATCCAAACCGTGTCATCTCATAGCAGTCACCCAGCACACATCAGGCCTCATCACACAGATCTAAGGCAGCACAGCTTTATACAGCATTTTCCCACATGCAGGAAAGTGTGTAAAAATGCTATTCAGCTCTTCAGTTCTACTGTTCTTGGGAAAGCTGGGTGATGACCAAAAGGGCTGCATACCCAGATGTGGCAGAGCGTTTTTTTTTTAAGTGTTTCACCGAGGCATGTACATGCAGCCGATTTACCAGCAGTCCTATGTAAAACCATAGATGGCACAAGATATGACATGACAATGAGCTCTGCCAGATGACAAAGCCAGGAAAGCATTAGTAGGTAGCTTTACCATTTCCTGTTGTCAGTCTTGAGGAAGAAAAAGAAATTAATAATTCTATGTAAACCTAAGTGCAACAACAACATCCCCAACCCTCGTCTCAGAATGCCTCACGGATAAGTCTGCAACTAAATTAAAACTGGATGCAACGATCTACAAAAAGTAGTGTCCTTTAATATTTGAGGAAAATCCATCATATCATCACGGACTTCTGCTGTGAAGAATCCAGTTCTGTAGCTCGTCCTCTCCTTGCTGTGTATTCTGCACTTTCGATCTCCAGATCACATGACCAGCACTCTGCTGATGCTCTGTGTCCTGCAGTTAACTGCAGGACACAGCGTTGTCAGAGTGCTGCTCATGTGACCTGGAGATCGAAAGTGCAGAATACACAGCAAGGAGAGGACGAGCTACAGAACTGGATTCTTCACAGCAAAGGCCAGTGACATTGTAATGGTTCACCCCCCCTTGCCTCCCTGGAGTGCTTCTTTAATATATTGTCATACAGACATATCACAAGGATGAAGCCACATTCTTATTAAAGTACATTCATATTAGAAAGAGTGCTGGTGACCTTCTGGCTACGGGCTCATGTCCACAACCGCGTTTTCACCGCATATTACAATTTTGCCAACATCGGCTCTGCCAGCAGAGATCGCGTATGGCTGCGAATGCACTGCACATGCCCACGTATCACACACACTCTGACATGCGCAATGTGACTTTTTCTTTTTAAATTCCCCGCTCTGTTTCATAGCGGGCTTGCGTATGAAAACAGTGTGCATATGCAATGTATTATGTATGGACAGCATTTCATACGTAGGCTATACAAATGTATAGGGTTCACACTGTGTGGTAGACAGAGAAATAGAGCATGCTGTGATCTATTTCTTGTGCGTATCAATACGCACGGTCTACATGGCGGTGTACATGGAGCAATGAAAGTCCATCGACTCCATTCACCACGCATCATGCATCCGTGCATGGCACATGTAATAAGTGGCGAAAACACAGTACTGGATACAAGCCCTTGGATATGTTTGTCAAATGCCTGGAGCACATTTCCTTTTTACTTAATGGTTTAGCCAAAGATAAGGCATGTTTAGTACATAGCACATCCAGCGGAATCCATAATAGGGCAATACATTAAAGTATTAATGCTTCACCTTATGGGCTGAAGATGGTTGTACTCCGCTGGACATGCCCATGGTCTGAATGGATTGAGGAATACGTTAGATGTCTGTTTATGCCAGCAGATCAGGCTTTAAAACTTCAATATGTTACTGTGCTGTGTCATTTTATTTCAATAGCACCATTTATGATATGGGCATTCTCTACTCAGTACAATATATAGCACTACGTATACAGGGAACACCAAGTTTTGGGTTTAGATTGACTTAAATGGTAATATCACTGGATTTTAAAGGCACAGTACACAGTGTGAGGTCTTGTCTTTCTTCATCAACATTGTTTTGCATGTGAATGAGACTCCCAAAACAAAATCAGCATTCTTCAAGGTCCGGTCTACTAAAGACCATTCCAACAATTCTCCTTCCAAGTCATACATATGGATGTGTATCTATAGAGGTTCCCATTCATCTTGGTCATGAATGATCTATTGGTGATGAGTCAAAACCTACTGGACTCTGGTTTATAACAACCTTAGAAAGTCTTATCTTCCTTTGTTCAGCTGAGTAGTAGAGGAATGCATGTAGACCCTGGTCTGTTAGCCTCCCGGGTGCACGGCACGTAAATATATAGAAACCAGAGCTCTGGAGAATGGAGTATACTTCTTCGAATCTGCGTAGAGAAGGTCCCCAGTAATACAATTCATCATGGGATGGGTCTATTCCTAGGAGTCACTGCTCTAGTTATCAGCTTTTCTCTATCAAAAAGGATCATGAAACATTGAAGTCGATGGGCTTCCTGTCCCCTCCGACGAGTGATCTGATGCTTGTTTTGTGCCTCTTTGTTGAGGCTAAATGGGGACAGGCGTTGGTCGGGGGTGTGGGGGGGGGGGGGGGGGGGGGTGGTTATAGAAAGGATGTAAAGAACACAACTCATTTACAAGGGTTGCTTGAGTATGAAAAGAATGGGGTCTGCTATAAAATAAAACATAACACATTGCTTACCTCCCACTAATGCGCTGCCGCTCTGTCCATCTTCTCCAGTCTTTGTCGACATTGGCTGCAGCGGTCACATGCTGTTAACCCACATGACCGCTGCAGCCAATAGAGAATAAAATACACACCTCAAAACAAAAGATTATCAGAGACGTGCCTTAGGGCGAGCACCCACTGGCGTTTGCGTTTTCCGCGGGAAAAAAACGCAGCGTTTTCGCCGCGTTTCCCGCACGTTTTTCGCGGCGTTTTCGCGGCTTTTCCATTAATTTCCATTGACTTTCATGGGTGCATTAGGAGAAAAATAAGGACACATGTGCAACTGACAGTTCCTATGTTAAAAACGCAAACGCAACGCAAAAAAAACACCAGTGGACAGGAACACATGTTATCTCTATGCCTGTGCAGGAAAAACGCAAAACGCAAAACGCAGGTAAAAAACCGCCAGTGGGTGCTCGCCCTTATACACAGGGCATTTGCCATCCGCTCCTGGCCCACGTGGTCTATAGGATGTGGTGCTGTTACTGGTCACATGACACTGCCTGCTAGAAGAATGGGCGATTGGTAAGATATGGAAAGGAATTATAAATTATCTTTAAACAGTAAGGGGGAAGGTTAACCCCCTAAGAGTCATATTTAACCTGTAAAATCCCTGCCATCACTTTTTTTTTTTTTATTTTAGATTTTGAATCTACATCTTATGTAAATCTAATTGGTGTATAACTCAGCCGCCTTAACCACTTAACGACCAAGGTGTTTTGCTCCTAAAAGGATCAGATACTTTTCAGGGATTTTACCCATGTGGTGGTTTTACTGCCCTGTTTTTTTTCAACTGCTAAAATTATTTTTGCTGCTTTTTTTTCCGCCCGTGACATATAGGGCTTTTTCACAGACTTTTTTCCCTAAATTTTTTTTAGTTTTATTGGGGGTAAAAAGCTAAAAAAATGATTTTTTTTTTTACATTTATAGTTTGATTTTAAAAATTAGTATATTTATACTAAAATAAAGCAAGGGAATGGGTTCCTCATTTTGTTTTAGATGCTTTGATATATAATATGTATGGTTTTGGATTACAGGACGCATATGACAGCCGTTTTGGTGGTCATCGGCTTTGGGTCATTTTCTTTTTTATGTCTTTTTATTTTATTCTGTAAATTATATATTTTTTTAACTTACTTTTGTAACTTTTTTTTTTTTACCATCTATGTCCCCCATGATGTCATGTAAGACCTCTGGGGGTTCGTCACATTTTACTTTTCTTTTTTTATTTCATTCTTTTCCACTGTAGCCAGGGCATCCATAGGAGCTCCAGTTATAGGGTAAAATATCCCCTATATATCCCCAATAGTGTCAGCTAGGACCCTGCAGCTTCGTTGTGACAGGGGCACCCAGCAGTCACGTGATTGCCGGGTAATACTTCCACTCTTTAGTACATAGCGCTTGTTGAGCAATACCTAGCATGGAAAAGGGAAGCGGTTACAAACTGCTTCTCCCTTCTACTTTGGGTCTTCAGCTGTGACTAACAGCTAAGGACCCGACTTGCTCCTGCTTGATTACAGGAGCGGAGGCTTTAATGCCACGCCGTACTTATGCTATCGGCCGGGATTAAAGCTCAGGACCAAGCGCCGTATATAAATGAATAAAATAAATAAATCTTGTTATTTGTATAGTGCCAACTTATTCCTCAGCTCTTTCAGGTAATTTATTACCCCCACCCATTTTACCGACCTCGGAAGGATGGAAGGCTGAGTCACCTGAGGTGACTACCTGAACCACGTGGGGATTGAACTCGCAACCTTCAGGTTGTACGCGAGAGCTTAGGACTGCATTTCTGCTGCCTTATCACTCTGCGCTACACAAGGCTCTAATACATTTACCGCACTTGGTCCTTAAAGGGGTTGTCCCGCGAAAGCAAGTGGGGTTCAGCACATCTGTATGGCCATATTAATGCACTTTGTAATGTACATCGTGCATTAATTATGAGCCATACAGAAGTTATTCACTTACCTGTTCCGTTGCTAGCGTCCTCGTCTCCATGGAGCCGTCTAATTTTAGCGTCTAATCGCCCGATTAGACGCGCTTGCGCAGTCCGGTCTTCTCCCTTCTGAATGGGGCCGCTCGTGCCGGAGAGCTGCTCCTCGTAGCTCCGCCCCGTCACGGGTGCCGATTCCAGCCAATCAGGAGGCTGGAATCGGCAATGGAATGCACAGAGCCCACGGTGCACCATGGGAGAAGACCTGCGGTCCACCGTGGGTGAAGATCCCGGCGGCCATCTTCGCAAGGTAAGTAAGAAGTCACCGGAGCGCGGGGATTCGGGTAAGTACTATCCGTTTGTTTTTTTTAAAACCCCTGCATCGGGTTTGTCTCGCGCCGAACGGGGGGGCTATTGAAAAAAAAAAAAAGTTTCGGCGCGGGACAACCCCTTTAAGGGGTTTAGTCAATTTTTAACACCTTAGTGACATAACTAATTTTAACCTTATGAACCAGTAAATAGTTTGCCCCTTTGTCTTCTAGTGGTCATCACATTTTAATTTTTTTTGTATCAGTATAACTGTATGAGATCTTGTATTTTGCAAGTTCTAGTTTGCATCGGAACCAATTTTGGGTACATATAATGTATTCAATAACTTATTAAATTTTGTGCTGTGGGGCACCAGAAAGCAAGCCTTTTCAGTACTGTTCTGGGGATTTATTTATATACTATGTGATATAATTATTAGGTTTACTTTATTCTATGGGTCACTACTATTCCGACAACACAAGTTAGGTTTTTTTTTCAATGTATTTTACTGCTTTTGCACAATATGACTCCTTTTTTCATTCTACAACTAGACTTTTTATGTGTCATCACATTCCAGGACCAGTACATTGTTATTTTTCCACCGACAGAGCTGTAGGACTGCTTGTTTTTTGCAGGATGACTTGTAGTTTTTATTGGTATCATTTTGAGGTTTATATGGCTTTTCAATTACTTTTTATTACCATTTGGGGAAGTGAGATGACCAGAAAACAGCTATTATTTTAATAGAATTTACTGTGCTAGATAATAATGTAATATTGGATGTGGCGATACCAATTTGGTGTCATTTTTTGCTCTGGTTACTATTTCAATATTTAAAACATTGTGTAAGGGGGGGGGGGGGACATTTAGATGCAGTTGTCAGCTATGACCATGGCATCTGCAGGGTTAAAAAGAGCAGAGACATGTTTAGAGGAGCAAGTCCCAAATCCTCACTCCTTTTCTGCGATAAAGAAAAAAAAACCTCCTAATATGTGACAAAGAGTAAATAAGCTCCCCGATCGATAAGGGGAGTGATTACGTGACCAAAACCCCATGTTACCTCTTCCTTGGGACAGCGGGAGAAAAGGCAGGGGGATCATAGATTACTGCCCCCCATCCCCACCACTCTGTATACATACTGAAATTACTGCTGTAAATTCGTTATTCCAGACCCCAACTGAAAACAGCTGTGGCTTCGGTTCTATCACCTTGGCTGTAAAATGACACCAAAAGCATGTCTGTAGCACTGATAGAACCGGAGCTACAGCC